>NC_059165.1:32933008-33242600 GCF_019923935.1 Bubalus bubalis | reverse complement strand
ATGTCCTACTTATCACAATTTCAAATATATGGAAATCCAACATATTAAAGCAAACATTATGCCAATAAGAATCTACTTTGAGTTTTCTGTAATTGCCCCCACTGAGTTTGTTCACCTTTCTACTGTTCAGAATATGAAACACATTTTAAAATGTTGAATAACTACTATTGTTCTATCATACATTTGCTAACTTGTTAGGGGAGTTTGGTGGGGATGAGATGTAAAGCCATCCAGCAGGCTGGCTCTAGGAAGGATCCCAAATGCCAAGGCTCCCTTCGTGTGAGCTGCTTCTCTGAGTGTTCAGTTTAAGGATGAGCCAGAGTGTGAATTCAAAGGGGAAAAATAGGAAAGTCAAAACCAGGGAAATTTAAGCCAAGATCAAAAACCAGGTTTATTCAGGATTTGAAGAAGATACTAAAGATAATGAGGGAGCTGACAAAGGTGATTCAAAAATTAATTTCAAGAACAGAACCATGTACCCAAAAGTGCACAGATAGGCAACCATATGCTGTGTTAATGAAGGAGGCAGGTATAATGATATAAGACCCATAATTTCTATAGTACCTCTTTTTCAAATCCTTAGAAAACTTATTTTTATATCTCCTTTTGTTTAATTCTGATAATCATGACTTATGCTATCTGAATGCCAATATTCAAAGAAAATTATGCTTTTCTGTATGTGCCCTCTTATTTTATTTGTTTTCATTGACTTAAAAGAGCAATATTAATTTAAGCAGTAATTCAGAACAGGGAAGAAAAAGACTCATTTAAAAGAGATGATGATGAAAATTAAAATGGAGATGTGGAGGAACTTGTTAAGAAGGATCAATTAATGCCATTTTCTTTTGCACTTATTTTCTTTAAGTGCATGGGGGTTGTTTCATTTTTCTTGCCAGATAGTGCTTCTTTGAATAAAAATAGGAAACTGTGTTCCAACACCATAAGCAGAGAATGGTTGTGATTCATTTCCAATAAAAAGGGAAGTGTGTTGCTTTTTCCAAGGCTCCTCAGAAATTGGTTGAGCATCAGGTGCATCTGTCTGACTCCTCCAATCGCAGATGCACCCTCTTGCTTAGCTTTGTGAAAGCTTTTCTCCTTCCAATATATCCTGAATCTCTATATGGATTTTAAAATAGATGCCATATTTTCTGTCCAGTGCTTAAATTAGGCAAGAGTACAGAAGAGCTCTTTTTTTTTTTTTTTCTCCTTCCCAGGGAGAGAGAGAGAGGCAAAGGGACATGTTCTCAGTTGAATATAGTAGGGGCAAGAAGGATTTGAAACTATTTTTTCTGAAAATGCCTATTATTCTCTCAAGCTTCTGGGCACTGATATCTTTGACTCTCACCACTGCTGCACTCCAGGTTGTGGTCTTCAACACAATCAACACCAAGTGTTTTCCAAAATCATGATGGAAACAGACTCCATATTCTCAATGAGCCAGGTCATTTTAGTTTGAGTTCTGTGTCATTTATCAAAAAGCTATAGACTTCAAGACTCCCAGTGACAGATCTGTAGAGTTAGTCTGGCTAGGACATAAGGGTGATGAAAAAGAAATGTAGACCTGGCAGGGCTTTTTGGTATTAGGCAGATGTCCCTGCTTGCTTTCTTTTCTACTGGAAAACTTATTGTACACATCTCATTGTACACATGTTTTCTCAAACTGCAACTTTGCCTCCCTGTAGTTTAAACCCATTGGTATATTTCGATTTCTACCACGTTATACAGGAGGTTCTGCATGTCTCATAAAATACATAAGCTGTTGCTATAGTTCATTTTAGTCTTAGCATTTAAAGTCTTAATAGTGATGCTATATGGAATTATCTAATAAGGGATCTCAATCCCCAAAGTATTTTACTGGAAAATAAGATACAGTGACCATTGACTCTTTCTTCATTGCTTACTTTTTTGTGTATCAGAGTTAATCATATAATAATTGCTCAATAAATATTGTGAATTGATTGAGAATATTTTTAAAACTTAAATGTCTAACCCCCATTGTTAGACATGAATTGAGATCCTAAGATAAAGAGATGTCTTGCACACTGCAACGGTTGTATAAAACCCCTCAACATTCTTGGCAAGATAAGAAAAGCATTAATTTTCTCTCTTTTAAATGTATCATTTTGAATGTACAGAAATAAAGTAATTGAATTTTTATTCCTCCTTCTAAACACAGAGTTTATGAATATTTTTCAAAGATACTTTGTGTTCTTGCACTTACATCACTGCCATTATTCATGCAGAGTCAAGGGAACCACACATGAGAGATTAGATTAGAAAGCTTTAAGGATCTGGTAAATTATAAAAGTCCACGATTATACTCTTAAGGAATTAATTGTTCATTTTTTAAAGTGAACAAAATTCAAATCTAACTCAATGTATTAATGTTAGAGATTGTTCCCATGACAATAAATTCATTTCTAATGTTTTCTATTTTGTTCATTTCAATATGAACTCACTGATGATATCTACATCTAAGTAAAATGAAATTTTTGGAATTATGGAGGCTCAGTCAATCAACAGGAAACTGGAGGACGAAACTTTGAAATAAGCAGAAGCCAAGAACAAAGATGCCCAGTGTGGTCTTATAACTGAAACAATGTAGTCAGGATGTTGAATGGATAACACTCTGCTGAATGACCTGTGTATATCACCTCCTCTTTACTTCTAGCACCTTAGAGATTAACAGTGTTTAAATCACAAACTGGCCCCCTGGATCGCCTCAGACAGGAGAGGATTAAAGGATCTCTGAATTACAACTTCAGTCCTTTTATCATCCAATCTGGGAAACTAGCAATGGATATAACCTTCCCGCCAAGCCTATACACAGGGATGAAGATATAATCCCCAAGAAGAAAATAGAGGAGATAAAAGGAGAGACTAAACCTGAGTGACCCCAAATGATAAATCTTTACAACATTATGAAATGATTCTACAAGGGGTATGTGCAGTACTTTTCAGCTACACAGACTTATATTTTCTTCTTTGCATCTATACCTGAAGTGCATCTTGTTTGAAAAACTAATCAGGTATCTCAAACTTTTAAGTTAAGTCTCTCAGTTTGAGTCACATTCTCTTTCATTCTGCCCTAATCCCTAGATATGTACTGATTGTGCATGCAGGACTCCAGTTTCTCCTTGACTAATGGAAGGAAGGTGAACCTCTATGTCACCAATTAACTCCAGTATAGGTTAAACCCCTGGTAGAATAAGATGACTTGTTGCAACAGTGATTTGAAATGGACTAAGCAGCATTCCCTGTAGTCAACATTCAAAATCCCATTATCATCAGGTCTCCAAGGAGTACTGTTTGATAAATACTGTTGAAATAACAATTTTGTCATTACTCGTAAAGTGGCAAGATTCTTAAGTATGAATTGTGTGTTTTAAGCACGGTTGCACTATTTGTACTTTGGCAAAGATAGTTATGTCTGAAAGAATATGCTCATTAATCTTTACAAACAGGTTTTGGGGATATTTTTTAATACTGTTTGATATAGAAAGAGAATAAGAAGTTGGTCTTGTTAGCATTTTACCATGAATGCCAATAGTTATTTTTCTCATCTGACTCAATAGTTCATGCCCTGAATCCATAAGAACATTGAAAACACAGGCAGTTTCAATGTCCTAATCTCCATTTTGATGGTGCTACGATTGCCTCTGGAAGAAGTGCTTATTTCTTTAGAACTCTCATGATATTATCTTACTTGTTAAACAGGTGGAATAAATGTTCCACCTTCTGAATAGATGCACTGGGTTTTCCAGGCATTTCCTGTATAAGTTTTTCTTTCTCATTTTCTGTTTTGTTTTTTTTTAATTAACTCATTTACTTATTCACTTTCCGATTGACTCCATATGTAATATAATCATCCAGTTTTATTTCACTTCTTATTAATTCAGAGCATTCATGTTTATTTTAAAAACTCTTATGAAACCCATTTGCACTAAATGACTAAATAAAGATATGATGTGTCTTTATAAATGAGGAAACAATAGTAGGAAGTCTTAAATGTGCAGCCTCTAATTCAGAATGACTGACACATTAAATCATATCATCCAGCTATACTGTTGTGCTTTAAGGAATTCTTATTCTCAGAAGTAACATAATTAATAGCTGAGAGAAATAAGAGTATAATATTTAGTTTGGTTGAAACAGAAAAAGCACATTTGGGAAACATTTACTGGAATTCAAAGAAGATGGATAAAAATCAATTTTGCCTGTTGTCTACATTGCTGTTTCATTCTCCAGTTGCCAACACACCATAAATTGGTACTAGAATTAGAATTTTGACATATTATTAATCAGAGAAATAAATATGAAACAGCTTGATGAACCCTGGTATAAGAAACAAAAATTCAAATAAAAAGTCATCCCATATGTGTCATTTCTTGCAGGAGCTTAATATAATTTAGTAAATCATTTTGTAAATTTCAACAAAGGATACAAGCTCACTCTTCCTCATTTTTAATGGATGTTTTGAAGAGAAAACATTAGTTTAATATCATAAACTGTGTTTTCACATACCTTTGATCCATTTCTCATGACATTCACATCTACACTCTAATTAATATTAATTCTAGGCTAGTAGTTTATATCTAAATTAGAAAATTTTCTTTATGTAGAGAATTCTTATTAGACTGAGAACTATAACTGCTCTTGTTAGACTGTCTGAGATCTATAACCACTCTAGCTTATAGGCTACACCTCATGTTGAATGCTGGTTGAAAGTGAAAGTGAAGTCGCTCAGTCATGTCCGATTTTTGTGACCCCATGGACGGTAACCTACCAGGCTCCGCAGTCCATGGGATTTTCCAGGCAAGAATACTGGAGTGGCTGCCATTTCCTTCTCCATGGGATCTTCCCAAATGCTGGTTGGTAGACTATTAAAATTATCCTGGTACGAGCTATTCTTAGCAGAGTAAAGACAGTGCTGATGATAAATGGATTTGGGAGCTCTCTAAGGGCAAAAATTATCAGTCCTGTGGGATGAACTTGGAGAAGGAAATGGCACCCCACTCCAGTACTCTTGCCTGGAAAATCCCATGGACAGAGGAGCCTGGTAGGCTGCAGTCCATGGGGTCACTAGGAGTTGGACACGACTGAGCAACTTCACTTTCACTTTTCACTTTCATGCATTGGAGAAGGAAATGGCAACCCACTCCACTGTTCTTGCCTGGAGAATCCCAGGGACAGAGGAGCCTAGTGGGCTGCCATCTATGGGGTTGCACAGAGTCAGACATGAATGAAGGGACTTAGCAGCAGCAGCAGCAGCAGCAGTGGGGCAAAATGGATATGGAGGCAGAGAGGAAGATGCCACATATGACTCTCATATTTCTTTTGCAAGAAATTGAATAGATGTTGGTAACATTAACAAAGATAAGAAACACTGAATTGATTATCCAGATTATTCCTTTCCACTTTTGTTCTCCTACTCCCTCTATTTTCTTTATCCTGTCTTCAACCTCTACCTTTATTCTAAATAAGGCTCCAGGACCTACTTTCAGTGTCTCAAAGATTACACCCAGGTTTTAAATCTCTTTTCTTTCCCCAAACTGTTTATTTTACCTTTTTTTTCTATCTCTTATTTTAGAGTGATTCTGTGTAAGTTTGCCTGACTAGATTCATGGAGTAATCCCAAATAGAATGCTCTTTTTTGATATTCCAAAATCCCATGCTTTGCAGCCTTAGATAGACAAGATGCCCTGGGCTAAGCCTTCTAGAAAGGAAATCCAGGTCCATGTTTCCTTTTTGTCTTGGAGAATTTGTCAAAACCCCCTTTTGTTAAGTTAACCCCCCGATCTTGTCTCTCTACTAAGCACAAGATAAGAATTCACGAATCATTAGGTTTAGTTTCTTTCTAACTAACTGAAGAACACTGATTGTCATCAGTGTCATTAGAGTCTTAAATTAGATATGCACAAGCATGTAAGAGAACGTATTGTGTGGTAGGCCAGATAACGTCCATAAAGATATAAGGTCCTAACCCTCGGAACCGGTGAATGTTACCTTATATGGAAAAAGGGTCTTTGCAGGTATGATTAAGTTAATAATTTTGAGATGGAGAGATTATCCTAGATAATCTGGTAGGCTCTAAGTATAATCACAAATATTCATGTAGGAAAGAGGCAGAAGGAGGTTTCTTGACAGATCTAGAAAAAGTAATGAGATTATTCAAGGGTCATTGGAAAAGACTCTGACGCTGGGAGGGATTGGGGGCAGGAGGAAAAGGGAACGACAGAGGATGAGATGGCTGGATGGCATCACCGACTCGATGGACGTGAGTTTGAATGAACTCCGGGAGATGGTGTTGGACAGGGAGGCCTGGCGTGCTGCGATTCATGGGGTCCCAAAGAGTTGGACATGACTGAGCGACTGAACTGAACTGAAGTCACAGGCCTAGGAATGCCTTGAGCCACCATAAGCTGAAGACAAGGACTGGATTCTCCACTTGAACCTCTAGAAAGAGCACAGCCCTGCTGACACCTCAGTTTTCAGTGAAACTAATTTCAGATTTTTGGCCTCCAGAACCATTAGAGAATGAATATCTATTGCTTTAAAGCACCACATTTGTGGTAATTTGTTAACAGTAGTCCCTGAAAACGAATTCATATAAGATAACATTTATGCAAATAAGCTCTAAAGTCAAATTGTGTTCAAAAACTGAATACTGTTTGTAATGATGATAACTGGGCAAATCATGCCTTTCTCTGTATTTCAGAGTTTTCTTTTGTAATGTGTGTGCATGCATGCTCAGTCGCTTTAGTCGTGTCCAACTCTCTGTGACCCCATTGACTGTAACATGCCAGGTTCCTCTGCCTTTGGAATTCTGCAGGCAAGAACATTGGAATAGGTTGCCATGCCCTCCTCCAGGGGATCATCTTTACCCAGGCATCGAACCCAAACCCGTGTCTCTTAAGTCTCTTGCATTGGTAGGCAGGTTCTTTACCACTAGCGCCACCTAGGAAATCCCTTCTTTTGTAATAAGTGAAGCCACTCAGTTGTGTCCGACCTTTTGCAACCCCATGGACTGTAGCCTACCAGGCTCCTCCGTCCATAGGATTTTTCAGACAAGCATACTGGAGTGGGTTGCCATTTCCCTCTCCAGGGGATCTTCCCAACCCAGGGATCAAACCTGGGTCTTCCACGTTGCAGGCAGACACTTTACCATCTGAGCCACCAGGGAAGCCCATTCTTTTTAAATAAGAATTTATTAATAGTAGTCCCTGGAGTAGGAAATGGCAACCCACTCCAGCATTCTTGCTGTGAAATCCCATGGACAGAGGAGCCTGGTGGGCTATGGCCCATGGGATGGCAAAGAGTTGGACATGACTGAACATGCACGCTGGAATAGTAACCATCTCAGAATTGCATGAGAATTTAGAAGAATGATTCATACATAGTGCTAACAAATCACACACAGATGTTAACTATTATTATTTATTTAACTTTGCAATGTTTTGTTATTACCAAGGATAGTTAAGGAATTTCCATTTTTCAAAGTCTTTATAAAAGCTAGTTTATTTTCTTGTGACTAGAAGTGGACAGGTTTTCATTTTGAGTTATATCAACCTCAAAGATTTTTTAAATTGTTTGACTGAAATATAGGAGATAGATAAAATGGTTCTAATAGCTAATTTTAACTACGGTCTGATCATGACCAACTTCCTTGGTGTCAAGAAGGACAAGGGAGAATATTTAAGGAATGAAGCCCCTCTAATTGCTGATAACTTAAGCTGATTTACCAGAGTCACAGCAGTGGTCAGTTCTGGGATTTCCTCATAGATGGGAGGTCAGACAACATGGAATTATTTACATTGATGACAGCCACATTAGCAGACACAGGTCTGTAATGCTCAAGAGGGTGGCAAGGTCGCAGACTTTGTGAAATTCCCTTATAAACCAGGATATCTCCTTTAAATTTGAACCAGTGTGCTTAGACATATTATTATGTTCATTCTTCATTTTATTTGATGTAGCAGTTTTCATTCTTCTATTGTTAATATCAAGAGGGAGCCTAGTAATTGAGGTAACTGGAAGTGTGTAGAGGAGGAAAAGTCTTTCTCTACTCATCTTAGGTTTCTTGGCTGGGATCCTATAAATGGGACTGCTGAAAGATTAATAACAGAAAAGCACACACATTTATTTAATACGAATTTTATATGACACAAGAGCCTTAATGAGGAAATGAAGGCCTGCAGATATAGTTAAACCTGAACATTTTTATACCAGCTGTGACGAGAATGGAAAGTCATGGGAACATGTGATTGAACAAAGGAGAATGAGCTCATGGTAGTAAACTGAGGGAAGCATAGTAGGCCTGTTTGTTCAGATTCCTCTGTTTTCCTTGTAACTTCAGATAGAAGGCTACTCTTTTTCTCCAAGCATAGGGAACTTCTCACATGAGGGTCTTTTGACTTCCTTCAGGAGAGAAAAAGAGGAGAGGTCAGAAAGCCTTTCCTCTATTTGCTAATTTTCAAATGTCTTCAGCTTAAAATATTCAGTATGGCAAGTTATCATATATTGAGCTAGCCTGTCCTGAACACCATCAATTACCACATTTGAAAAGTTAGTTGTGATTCCTACTCCATTTGGTCCACCTGGAACTCTCCACTCAGATCATTCATTCTTATGTTTAAAAGTATGTGGGCACACTAGTCTCGTTTTCATGACATTTGCCCAGAATTCAATGATTTATTATATTTTACTTCTACCAAATAAACGTAATACTTTACCCTTTTCTGAGAAACATAATTTAACTCTAACATAAGTTTTATTTATATGCTACTAACACTTAAAATAGTAGAGATATTAATAAAAAATTTCTGAGGCAAAGCATCTGGTGAAATTCATTTTTTTAATATAGTATTTTATCTAATTAATTAGTGGAACATTGAAGCTTTACATTATTTCGCCTTGTTTTTGATTTGTTTGAATGTTCCTGTAGTTGTGGCTGAGGGAATAGCCTAGGTACTGACTGCTTCATGTATTAATAAGGGCATTATTCTAGGTCAGTTCCCACCGAGCAATGGGCAACAGATGTCCTTCCACAAGTAGCTATCTTATGTCTCATGAAAAACCCATTCCGTGATCAAATAGAACTGGCAAATATTTGGATAAAGTTGGGTGTTTGTTTTCTTAAAGACTCTTCAGAAAACCTTAGTATAGTGAATATATTCTGATTTTCCTCAAGAAAGTAGAATTCACTGAATCCCATACCTCTTTGAAAAGAGAAATTGTATTTGGTTTTGCTTTCTTAACACATTGGCCTCCACTCAAATTGTAACATTCTTAATTTTTCTTTTTTAATTAGAGACAATACAAAAAATCATTTTTTAAATGGTTAAACAATTGATATTTTATTAAGGTAGTCCTTGTGTAATTTCTTCTAGTCAAGTCCTGAGGTAAACGATAACTGGTTTGTTTATATTCAATTTCCTATTCTTCCCTGTAAACCACCCCCTCCACTTTTTATCTCTATAAAATCTGAATTCAATTACTTTAGTGAATTATGTGCAGTCCTTTTTTAAAAAAATTTTTACCCTTTTAAAAAATGCACAAGGATGCCAAGGTCTTACATCAAAAATAAATTTCTGATCAGAAAGAAAAAGTGTGAGTGAGAATTATTTCATGAGTACAAAGACATAGATTATTGTTTGCGATTTTTGGTGAAGAAACTTAAGGAAAATATGCCTCATATACTTCTAAAATTTTGAAAAATGAAAATGGATAATTTTTCTTCTACATCTCCAAGAACCCCCTGGGGCATACTCTGTGTGAGACAGTTGAAAATGTCGTTTTTAAGGGTATGAGAAATGATAGCTTTTCTTCCATAATTGATCAAACCCTAGGTAACAATTTTATATATGTAAGTATTTTCTTAGTAGTGGTTTTAGGACTATTTGGACAAGTGGAAATCACCATGTAAAGGCAATTTCTGGTTAAAAAAAAAAGTGAGTAGAAAGGTAAAAATGTATAAAACTCTAACCCACTCCAAATATAGTTTATCCTAGTTAAGAAGAAAGATTATTCTGTTCCTAAAATCTCTAAGTTACGGTAGAAGGAAGGATGGATAAGATTGAAATATTTTCTCTCTTTCTTTGATCTTATAAAGGGGATCTTTTAATAACATTGGAATTCATGGTTCCGAAATGTTTTTTATCCACAAAATAACTAAGATTAGCCACAATACCAAGGGTTTATTTTAGAAGTTTCTTCTGTTCAGTGATGCCAATATTAATCTATGTCATATATTTACAGAGAATCCACTTAGTGTTTTGCTAAGGTGCACCAAAGGGCCAAAACAAATAAATAAATGATACAAAGTGTAGGCCTTAGCAAAGACAAAAGCCATGTCCTTGTTAGCCACTGTAAAATATATGCTCTCATGTCTTTCCCAAATATTTGAAGATCCCTAATCTGCTAAGTAAGGCTTTTGGTGACTCCTTTTTACCCACTTCCCATCTATAGCTGCTGCTCCTGCTGCTGCAAAGTTGCTTCAGTCGTGTCCGACTCTGTGCGACCCCACCACTAGACAAAGAGGGGCTTCTTTACATGAGGCCATCCTAGTGTTTTTTGATCCTCCTTCAAGTTCAGAAAAAAAAGACGAGAAGTTAGAGGGAAATCAGTTATTTTATTTATATTTTTCTTTTTGTCTTTGTTAGCTTTGAGATCAATTCTGCCGGTTACCTCTTTCATACAAAATCAGTGTGCTGATGGAAAAAGTGACAGAAAAGCATCAAGGCTACATTTTCTATCTGCTTAAACATGTAGCTATTAAAATGTCTTATCTTTTCAAATAGTAAACTGAATAATTGTCTCCTTTCTCCCCTGCAAATTCATATGTTTAAGTATTAAAACAACAAATCATCACTTGGCAGAAGATTTCTTTTATGTAGAATGGTTTCCTTTTTGTCACATGAGCAAATCCTCCAAAATTTAATCTTATGATTATTTTAGATGTATTTTCTAATATAATAAAGCTTAGAGTCAAATCCCTATATATTCTGTAATATAATAATTTTTATATCAAGTACAGAGACATTAAGAATAGTATTTGGCAAATAGTTAACACTCATAAATAATAGACATTTTGTTATATTATTAGAATTATCATTATTATCATCATCGTCATTATTATTATTACTATATTGAAACTTAACCATCTACAATATCAAAATGCAAGGGATGGATTAATAACACACATTTGGAAAATTAAAACACAGCCATATTTGAAAGTTTTTATAAAAATTATTAAATGGTAAAGTACTTACAGAAATATATTTGAAATATTAATATATAAATTAGCATTCATATGCCAAGCTAGAAAATGTTTCTTATATATAATAAAACTGATCCTGAGGAAGTCCTTATAAAAAGATACTGGTATATATATTTGCATGATGAGACTATGAGTAATTTTTTATTTTTATTTAATTCTACATTTTATTTACTAATGTTTTGAAAAATAAATACTATTAAAGTGAAAAATATAAAAAATAAACCCTCTAAGATTAACTGCTTATCCTAAGTTTTCAAAGACCCAATTTCAGTTTGCCATCATATCTTCATCAGAACAATTTGAAAAGTTGTGACACCTTCCCTATACTTTTAAAAATGTATCTTACATTTAGTGTTTAAACTTTCAACTTGTCGCAGTAACCTTTGTATTTCTCGTAATCTTTGTACTTAGCACATCATTTAACATTTCTCTTGGTTCCTGTGTCCAATTAAGTGACAAAATTTTCAGTCTTGAAGGGCATCCATTTCTCACAATCTGAGAGAAGGGTGCCTTGATCTTTGAATACCTCTTCTTTCAGGAGGCCACTGCTCTCATTCAGGTTTGCTACATAGAAGAGGAATATGCTCCCGTGCTCCTTCTCCTCATTAGAATATTCAATTTCTGGTTGATTGAATAGAGTCTTGAGAAAGCCTGGGGAAGTTAACTCACCTGTCCCTGGAATGTTAACTCACCTCTCCCTTTAGCTTAGCCAAGCCCTAGGCAAGAAGGCATCTGGTGAGGGACTCCCTTAGAATCCTTCAGGTACAAAGAAACAAGTTAATGTCTGCATTACTCTAAGGCAGTGTTTTGCAAAATATGGTCCTTGGAACATCTGTAACAGAATAATCTGGGGAAGTTGCTAAAAAGGCAGATGCCTTGGCTCTATCCCAAAACAATTAAAAATATATTTGAGGATGAAGATCAAGTAAAACCATGTTTATAAATGTCTCAAGGACTTCTTTTGACTTTTAAGATTATAGAATCAGTGGTGTGATTTCTATAGTTTCCAAGTAAGAATCAATCTAAGTAGAATTGACCAAAAAAGTACAGAAGTAGGTAAAATGAACTCCAGGTGAGGCTTGCAAAAGTAAAAGGTAGGATAAAGGCAATAATTATTTTCTATAATGAGGGAGACACACACCTTATAGGTTACTATTTGTGTGCCATATCATCTCAATGCTCAGGACCTAAGTCACCAGGGTATACAAATTAAAGGTTCTGTTCATAAAGAAATAAACCAACTTTGGCAAAATCTATAATTGATACATTTTTTATTGCTCATCTCTTCTCAAGAATATGTTTCTCATGTTTATAAGTTGTTACATATTTTTATTATTTGTTTAAAGTCATAAAACTTTGGGGAAATGCATATAAGGATAACATTGAAGAAAAATCATTAAAAGAAAAACCAATATGTCTTCACATGCTTATTTCATTGGATTGTCAGGTTTGGGCAATAAAATCGATTCAAAGTTTTCTGCTCTTTGGAGGTAAGAATGGAAATACCTCTTTGAAGGTAAGAATGGAAATATAAAACAATACATAGGTAGTATACACACGCAGAAAACATATTTCCTAGTAAATTCAAACATGAATTTGTCTTTTGAGTTACTTTAAAATGATTAGCAGAGGCACTGAAGGGAAAAAATATTGTCATTTTATGAGGTGATATTGATTGAGAAACATAGTATGATTATACATAGGAATTAAATGATAAGGTACACTGGAATATTTTATTCTTAATGGCCTATATATAGCTTTTATAATTTACATACTCATATAAGATATGTAAATCAGAACACCATAATGCCCTTTATATCTTATCAAGGAAGAGTGTCATCTGATTCTTTCTTTTGAGGCAAACGTTTCCTTTAGCAAAGGCTATAAACCCTTTCCCTGCCCCAAGTTATTAACTCAGAGTGAACTTCAAATCTAATTTGCTTTTTTCTTCCACTGTCAGAACGTAAGACATAAGGAAGATTGTTTTAAATCAGGCAAACAAGAAGAACAGGTGAAATTTTATGGTATAGAGAAAGTATACAGTAGTTGTTCTATTAATATTAGGGATAGGAGTAGGAAAGGATAAACTGGAAATTGTAAGTGTAAAGAATATTACCTAAGGCTGTTTGTAAGAAAAGGCAAGCATCTTAATGACGTAAAGACAAGAGAGTATAGACTGAATGATTCCTGCCAGCCATGTCTTAGTTAGAAGCAAAAAATAAATAAATAAACATTAAAGATGAGATATAAAATGTTTTCAATCCACTATGATAGGACATTCAAAAAGCAAACTAACTGTGTTCAGCTCGCTGTACAGTTGCTAAGTCGTGTCCAACTCTGTGACCCCATGGATTGCAGCATGCCAGGCTCCTCTCTCCTCCAATATCTCACAGAGTTTGCTCAAACTCTTGTCCATTGAGTCAGTGATCCTATGTAACCATTTCATTCTCTGTTGCCCTCTTTTCTTTTTGCTTTCAATCTTCTCCAGCATCAGTGTCTTTTCCAACAACTCGGCTCTTCACATCAGGTGGCCAAGTATTGCAGCTTCAGCTTCAGCAGCAGTCCTTCCAATGAACATTCGGGGTTGATTTTCTTTAGGATTGACTGGTTTGATCTCCTTGCAGTCCAAAGGACTCTAAGAGTCAGCACCACAGTTCAAAAGCATCCATTCTTTAGCACTAAGCCTTCTTTATGGTCCAAGCTTCTCCGTACATGACTGCTGGAAAAACCATAGCTTTGAGACCTTTGTCAGCAAAGTGATGTTTTATAATGTGCTGTCTAGGTTTGTCATAGCTTTCCTTCCAAGGATCAAGTGTCTTTTAATTTCATGGCTGCAGTCACCATCTGTAGTGATTTTGGAGCCCATGAAAATAAAATCTGTTACTGCTTCCACTTTTTCTCCTCTATTTGCCATGAGGTAATGGGACAAGATGCAATGATCTTAGGTTTTTTTCATGTTCAATTAGAAGTCAACTTTTTAACTCTCCTCTCTGACCCTCATCAGTAGGCTCTTTAGTTCCTTTTCACTTTCTGGCATTACAGTGCTACTGCCTGCATATCTGAGGTTGTTGATACTTCTCCCGCCAATCCTGATTCCAGCTTGTGGTTCATTCAGCTTGAGACTTTTCATGATGTACTCTGCACATAAGTTAAATGAGCTGGGCTACACAATATACAGCCTTATCATACTCCTTTCTCAATTTTAAAGCAATCCATTGCTTCATGTCTGGCTCTGTTGCTTCTAGACCTGCACACAGATTACTCAGGAGACAAGTAAGGTGGTCTGGACTCCCATCTCTTTAAGAATTATTCAGTTTGTTGTGATCCACAAAGTAAAAAGATTTAGTGTGGTCAATGAATAATATTTAAATGTAAATATCACTTTTTCCAAGAGATGGGAATAACAGACCACATGACCTGCCTCTTGAGAAACCTATATGCAGGTCAGGACGCAATAGTTAGAACTGGACATGGAACAACAGACTGGTTCCAAATAGGAAAAGGAGTACATCCTGCTTATTTAACTTATATGCAGAGTACATCATGAGAAATGCTGGGCTGGAAGAAGCACAAGCTGGAATCAAGATTGCTGGGAGAAATATCAATAACCTCAGATATGCAGATGACACCACCCTTATGACAGAAATTGAAGAGGAACTAAAAAGCCTCTTGATGGAAGTGAAAGAGGAGACTGAAAACTTGGCTTAAAGCTCAACATTCAGAAAATGAAGATCATGGCATCTGGTCCCATCACTTCATGGCAGATAGATGGGGAAACAGTGGAAACAGTGTCAGACTTTCTTTTTTAGGGCTCCAAAATCACTGCAGATGGTGATTGCAGCCATGAAATTAAAAGATAGTTACTCCATGGAAGGAAAGTTATGACCAACCTAGATAGTATATTGAAAAGTAGAGATATTACTTTGCCAACAAAGGTCTGTCTAGTCAAGGCTATGGTTTTCCCAGTGGTCATGTATGGATGTGAGAGTTGGACTGTGAAGAAAGCTGAGCACCAAAGAATTGATGCTTTTGAACTGCAGTGTTGGAGAAGACTCTTGAGAGTCCCTTGGACTGCAAGGAGATCCAACCAGTCCATCCTAAAGGAGATCAGTCCTGGGTGTTCATTGGAAGGACTGATGCTAAAGCTGAAACTCCAGTACTTTGTCCACCTCATGCGAAGAGTTGACTCATTGGAAAAGACTGATGCTGGGAGAGATTGAGGGCAGGAGGAGAAGGGGACGACAGTGGATGAGATGGCTGGATGGCATCACCGACTCAATGGATGTGAGTTTGAGTGAACTCCAGGAGTTGGTGATGGACAGGGAGGCCTGGTGTGCTGTGATTCATGGGGACGCAAAGAGTCAGACACAACTGAATGACTAAACTGAACTGAACTGAACTAAACCAATGTTAAAAATTTGATCCCTGGTTCCTCTACCTTTTCTAAATCCAGCTTGTACATCTGGAAGTTTTTTGTTCATGTACTGCTGAAGCATAGCTTGAAGGATTTTGAGCATTACCTTGCTAAATGTGAAATGGGTGCAATTGTGCGGTAATTTGAGCATTCTTTGGCATTTCCCTTCTTTGGGATTGGAATGAAAACTGACCTTTTCCAGTCCTGTGGCCACTGCTGTTTTCCAAATTTGCTGCCCTATTGAGTGCAGCACTTTCACAGCATCATCTTTTAGGATTTGAAATAGCTCAACTGGAAGTCCATCACCTTCATTAGCTTTGTTTTTTCATAGTAATGCTTCCTAAGGACTACTTGACTTCACACTCCAGGATGTTCAGCTCTAAATGAGTGACCACATCATCATGGTTATCCAGGTCATTAAAAACTTTTTTGCATGGTTCTTCTGTGTATTATTGCCACCTCTTCTTAATCTTGTCTGTTTGTGTTAGATCCTTACTGTTCCTGTTCTTTATCGCACCCATCCTTTCAAGAAGTTTTCCCTTGATATCTCCAAATTTCTTGAGGAGATCTCTAGACTTTCCCATTCTATTGTTTTCCTCTATTTCTTTGAATTGTTCATAAGAAGGCTTTCATATCTCTCTTGCTATTCTCTGGAACTTGCTCACAGTTGAGTATGTCTTTCACTTTCTCTCCTGCCTTTCACTTCTTTTCTTTTCTCAGCTATTTGTAAAGCCCCTTCTGACAACAACTTTGCTTTCTTGCATATCTTTTTCTTTGGGGTTATTTTGATCACTGTATCCTGTACAATGTTACAAACCTCTCTATCTGTAGTCCTTCAGGCATTTTATCAGATCTAATCCTTTGAATCTATTCATTGCCTCCACTTTATAATACTTCCCTGGTACCCTCGTCCAAGGTAAGGAGCAATGGCTGCACTTTGCTGGAGCAGCTGTGAAGAGATACCCCACGCCCAAGGTAAGAGAAACCCAAATAAGACGGTAGGTGTTGCAAGAGGGCATCAGAGGGCAGACACACTGAAACCATACTCACAGAAAACTAGTCAATCTAATCACACTAGGACCACAGCCTTGTCTAACTCAATGAAACTAAGCCATGCCAGTAGGGCAACCCAAGATGGGTGGGTCATGGTGGAGAGATCTGACAGAATGTAGTCCACTGGAGAAGGGAGTGGCAAACCACTTCAGTATTCTTGCCTTGAGAACCCCATGAACAGTATGAAAAGGCAAAATGATAGGATACTGAAAGAGAAACTCCCCCGGACAGTAGGTGCCCAATATGCTACTGGAGATCAGTGGAGAAATAACTCCAGAAAGAATGAAGGGATGGAGCCAAAGCAAAAAGAATACCCAGCTGTGGATGTGACTGGTGATAGAAGCAAGGTCCGATGCTGTAAAGAGCAAGATTGCATAGGAACCTGGAATGTCAGGTCCATGAATCAAGGCAAATTGAAAGTGGTCAAACAAGAGATGGCAAGAGTGAATGTCGACATTCTAGGAATCAGCAAACTGAAATGGACTGGAATGGGTGAATTTAACTCAGATGACCATTATAGCTACTACTGCGGGCAGGAATCCCTCAGAAGAAATGGAGTAGCCATCATGGTCAACAAAAGAGTCCAAAATGCAGTACTTGGATGCAATCTCAAAAATGACAGAATGATCTCTGTTCGTTTCCAAGGCAAACCATTCAATATCACAGTAATCCAAGTCTATGCCCCAACCAGTAACGCTGAAGAAGCTGAAGTTGAACGGTTCTATGAAGACCTACAAGACCTTTTAGAACTAACACCCAAAAAAGATGTCCTTTTCATTATAGGGGACTGGAATGCAAAAGTAGGAAGTCAAGAAACACCTGGAGTAACAGGCAAATTTGGCCTTGGAATACGGAAAGAAGCAGGGCAAAGACTAATAGAGTTTTGCCAAGAAAATGCACCGGTCATAGCAAACACCCTCTTCCAACAACACAAGAGAAGACTCTATACATGGACATCACCAGATGGTCAACACTGATATCAGATTGATTGTATTCTTTGCAGCCAAAGATGGAGAAGCTCTATACAGTCAGCAAAAACAAGACCAGTAGCTGACTGTGGCTCAGACCATGAACTCCTTATTGCCAACTTCAGACTTAAATTGAAGAAAGTAGGGAAAACCACTAGACCATTCAGGTATGACCTAAATCAAATCCCTCATGATTATACAGTGGAAGTGAGAAATAGATTTAAGGGCCTAGATCTGATAGATAGAGTGCCTGATGAATTATGGAATGAGGTTCGTGCCATTGTTCAGGAGACAGGGATCAAGACCATCCCCATGGAAAAGAAATGCAAAAAAGCAAAATGGCTGTCTGGGGAGGCCTTACAAATAGCTGTGAAAAGAAGAGAAGCGAAAAGCAAAGGAGAAAATGAAAGATATAAACATCTGAATGCAGAGTTTCAAAGAATAGCGAGAAGAGATAAGAAAACCTTCTTCAGCGATCAATGCAAAGAAATAGAGGAAAACAACAGAATGGGAAAGACTAGAGATCTCTTCAAGAAAATCAGAGATACCAAAGGAAAATTTCATGCAAAGATTGGCTCGATAAAGGACAGAAATGGTATGGACCTAACAGAAGCAGAAGATATTAAGAAGAGATGGCAAGAATACACAGAAGAACTGTACCAAAAAGATCTTCATGACCCAGATAATCACGATGGTGTGATCACTGACCTAGAGCCAGACATCCTGGAATGTGAAGTCAAGTGGGCCTTAGAAAGCATCACTACGAACAAAGCTAGTGGAGGTGATAGGATTCCAGTTGAGCTATTTCAAATCCTGAAAGATGATGCTGTGAAAGTGCTGCACTCAATTTGCCAGCAAATTTGGAAAACTCAGCAGTGGCCACAGGACTGGAAAAGGTCAGTTTTCATTCCAATCCCAAAGAAAGGCAATGCTAAAGAATGCTCAAACTAGCACACAATTGCACTCATCTCACATGCTAGTAAAGTAATGCTCAAAATTCTCCAAGCCAGGCTTCAGCAATATGTGAACCGTGAACTTCCTGATGTTCAAGCTGGTTTTAGAAAAGGCAGAGGAACCAGAGATCAAACTGCCAACATCCGCTGGATCATGGAAAAAGCAAGAGAGTTCCAGAAAAGCATCTATTTCTGCTTTATTGACTATGCCAAAGCCTTTGACTGTGTGGATCACAATAAACTGTGGAAAATTCTGAAAGAGATGGGAATACCAGACCACCTGACCTGCCTCTTGAGAAATTTGTATGCAGGTCAGGAAGCAACAGTTAGAACTGGACATGGAACCACAGACTGGTTCCAAATAGGAAAAGGAGTATGTCAAGACTGTATATTGTCACCCTGTTTATTTAACTTATATGCAGAGTACATCATGAGAAACGCTGGACTGGAAGAAACACAAGCTAGAATCAAGATTGACGGGAGAAATATCAATAACCTCAGATATGCTGATGACACCAGCCTTATGGCAGAAAGTGAAGAGGAACTCAAAAGCCTCTTGATGAAAGTGAAAGTGGAGAGTGAAAAAGTTGGCTTAAAGCTCAACATTCAGAAAACAAAGATCATGGCATCCAGTCCCATCTCTTCATGCGAAATAGAAGGGGAAACAGTGGAAACAGTGTCAGACTTTATTTTTCTGGGCTCCAAAATCACTGCAGATGGTGACTGCAGCCATGAAATTAAAAGACGCTTACTCCTTGGAAGAAAAGTTATGACCAACCTAGATAGCATATTCAAAACATTACTTTGCCAACAAAGGTTCATCTAGTCAAGGCTATGGTTTTTCCTGTGGTCATGTATGGATGTGAGAGTTGGACTGTGAAGAAGGCTGAGCACCGAAGAATAGATGCTTTTGAACTGTGGTGTTGGAGAAGACTCTTGAGAGTCCCTTGGACTGCAAGGAGATCCAACCAGTCCATTCTGAAGGAGATCAGCCCTGGGATTTCTTTGGAGGGAATGATGCTAAAGCTGAAACTCCAGTACTTTGGCCACCTCATGCGAAGAGTTGACTCATTGGAAAAGACTCTGATGCTGGGAGGGATTGGGGGCAGGAGGAGAAGGGGACAACAGAGGATGAGATGGCTGGATGGCATCACTGACTCGATGGACGTGAGTCTGAGTGAACTCCGGGAGTTGGTGATGGACAGGGAGGCCTGGCATGCTGCGATTCATGGGGTCACAAAGAGTCAGACACGACTGAGCGACTGACTTGATCTGGTGGCTCAGACAATAAAGCATCTGCCTACAAAGCAGGAGACCCTGGGTCGGGAAGATCTCCTGAGAAGACAATGGAAATCAACTCCAGTATTCTTGCCTGGAAAATCCCATGGACAGAGAAGCCTGGTAGGCTGCAGTCCATGGGGTCGCAAAGAGTCAGACATGACTGAGAGACTTCATTTTCACTTTCTTTCCACTTTATAATCACAAAGAATATTATTTAAGTTTTACCTAAATGGCTTAGTGGTTTTCTGCACTTGTTTTTTTCAACTTAAGCCTAAATTTTGCAATGAGAAGTTCATGATCTGAGCCATAGTCAGCTCCAGGTCTTGTTTTTGCTGACTGTTTAGAGCTTCTTCATCTTCAGCTGCAAAGAACATAACAGTTTGATTTCAGCATTGACCATCGGTGATGTCCATGTGTAGAGTCATCTATTGTTCTGTTGGAGAAAGGGTGTTTGCATGACCACCATGTTCTCTTGACAAAACTGTTAGCCTTTTCCCAGTTTCATTTTGTACTCTAAAGCCAAACTTGCCCTCTACTCTTGACTTCTTACTCTTGCATTCCAATTCTCTATGATGAAAAGGATGTCTATTTTGGTGTTAGTTTTAGAAGTTGTTGTAGGTCTTCATAGCACTTGTCAACTTCATCTTCTTTGCCATCAGTGGTTGAAATATAAACTTGGATTACTATGATGCGGAATTACTTGACTTGGAAATGAAGCAAGATCATTCTGTTGTTTTTCAGGTTGCACCCATGTACTGTATTTCAGACTCTTTTGTTGACTTTGAGGGCTACTTCTTCTAAGGGACACTTGCCCACAGTAGCAGATATAATGATCATCTGAACTAATTCACCCATTCCCATCCATTTTAGTTCACTGATTCCTGAGAGATTGACATTCAATCATTCCATCTCCTGATTGACCATGTCCAATTTACTTTGACTCATGGACCTAACATTTCAGATTCCTATGCAATAATGTTCTTTACAGCATCAGACTTTACTTTTACCACCAGACACATCCACAACTAAGCGTCATTTCCACTTTGGCCCAGCTGCTTCATTCTTTCTGGAGCTATTAATAATTGCCATCTGCTCTTCCCCAGAAGCATAGTTGATACCATTCGACCTCAGAGGCTCATCTTCCAACATCATATCTTTTTGCCTTTTTTATAATGCTCATGGTGTTCTCAAGCAAGAGTACTGGAATGGCTTGCATTCCAGTGGACAACATTTTGTCAGAACTCTTCACTATGACCCAGCTGTCTTGGGTGGCCCTGTATGGCATGGCTTATAATGTCATTGAGTTAGGCAAGCCCCTTTGCCATGACAAGGCTGTGATCCATGAAGAGGTGTTCAAGTAGTTGTCACTTATAACTTAAAAATGAATTTATCTTCCGTGTAAAGGATTTACCAAATTGTAATTATCATTTAATCTCATTTCCAAATCCTGAGCAGGGTTAGATGCACATCCATTGACAAATTAGCCTGTGGCATATGCAGAGATGACTTTAATTTCACTAGTTTGAGTCATGTGGCCATTTATAAAAAGTAAACAAGGTAAAGTTTCTTAGTGTCCCACTGAAAAACATGGCTACTCCATATGAACTAAGTAAATGGAAGTGGGAAAAAAACCATTTCTGAAAAATTTGTAAGAGAAGATAAAGCCTGGCAGATACAAATTTAGGTCTACAGGAGCCATTTGAAAGTGAATTATCTGATTATATCTGGGCATATGATCTGGATGCATAATCTGAACATCCAATGGTGAAAAATTAAAATGACGGAATCAAATAAAATCAATGAGACCACACTGATATAAATATATACATAACATACACAGAAAGGATTTCTTTCCTTAATTGTAATGCCAACTAACACATCTGGAAATATTATGGACCTAGAGAATTACCAATGCTTGCTAATGATTCTCTTTAATTATAACAGGGAATGTGGAACTTTAAAAGTATTGCATAATTATCCAAATGTCATGGAGTGAGAGAGACTCCAGAAAAGTTATAGATTAGAAATAAATCCTGGAAAAATCTGTAAGTTTCTTGCTTGTTATTAAAGCCTGGAAACATAAGAGATTAATATTTTAAAATGTATTTTTTTCAAGTAACATAAAAAGTAACAGTTTTGTATTAAGCAATTTTTTAAAGAAATTTTGTTATAATGGAAACTATACTGCTATTTCATGTCATATGTATTAATATTTGTAATGTTTTTAATATTAAAGATTTGCTGAAATCGTATCTGATAAGTTGGAACTTGTGAGAATAATAATGGCCCTGGGAAACTTGGCTTGCAATTGAGCTATTGTCACTGGTTTAAAAGTCATATATTATTGTAACACTTTAAGTTTTTATTTTAAATAAGCTGGCTTTAGGGTTTTTTTTTAGACCATAGAATCTTTAATGCAATTATTCAAGCACTAATCGTGAATTTTAACATAGCTTAGAATAAGTAATGTCTGCAATGGAGGATGGTGGAAACTATCTCGTCAAAATAAAACCTGATACCCAGAGAAGCTCAGGAAATTGACCCAGAAAGAGTTTGTGCTCAATATTTTTCTTAATATGTTCTTTCTTATTTCACTTTCACTATTTTACCCCTTATTAATGGATCTCCTCAAAAATAATAGAAAGAAATAGTAATATTTTAAAACAAAGAAAACTTGATAAAACATTAAGCAGAAGAGAAATAGAAATATTGGACTGAAGTTGGAATATGTATTCTGTAACATTTTTTCTGTGCTATATCTAAAGTTCCTTTGCATTCTTAGCTGGTTGACTAAAGCAAGCATTTGCTAAATAATGCCCTTGGGGTTTGAATGAGTTAATAGAGATTTCTGAAGTAAGAACATAGTACAAATTAGCTTATTCTGAAACACAATCCTTAATAAACTGTCTCTCTTGTATAAAACATTTTAGGAAAGCTCTTCTAGACATTTTGTTGCAGATTAGATTAAAGGAGGAAAAAAGCTCCCTTCTTTCCATATTTATGGTTCTTCTCTTTATCTGGCTAGTTCCATTACTGTGAATTCTGCATTTGTTTATTGCAAAACTAGCTATAGCTGTAAATCTACATTTACATCTGAATTTGAGGAGAGGATGTCTCACATGAGGAAAGAATATTTTCACTTCAGGGCCATCTGCAAAAATAAAAATTAAGAAAAGGAGAGAAGTAAGGGAGGGATGGAAGGAGGAAGGAAAAGAAGTAGGATAGAGAGAGAGGGAAAAGGAAAAATTAAAAAAAAATTTTTTTTTCTTTTAACTTACAATTTGTAAATGGCAAGGAATCTCCTGTTAAAATGGGTTGCTTGGAAATCCAGCATTCTGTTTTCTTGTTCTTTCTTTTGTTGTACCAGACCAATTCTATGTATAATTACCCATTGATCAAAACAATCATAAATTGAATTTGATAAAAGTATATATGTGTGCTTATAAATGTAGTGTGTGTATGTATCTAAGTATATATATTACACATATAGTTTTATAAAAGAATTATTGAACAGTGTATTAAGCTAGAATAAGGTCTCAATACCAGCAGTAACATTAGATTGCAGATAACCTGAAGTTTCTAAATATAATAAAAATTAGCAATAAATATGGTACTATGCTCTTTGGCCATCAAAGCATCAAGGGAAACCTAATCAATCTCTTAAGTGATATTTCAGGCTGAGTAAAGGTCTTCCTTGGATTTAAAGAAAATGTTTCCTAGTAGGCTTCAAGGCTAGGGTGCTGCAGTAGAGTCAGAAAAGAAGACAGTTTTCAATAGTATTAACACAATAAATTAAGTAACAGATTCCTAATATGTTTCATGTTACAGTCTCTCAATGTAAATAGAGTTAATAATGCCAATGACAGAGCATGTAAATCAATTCTTAAGGAAGCCCCCAAACTGAGATCCTTATCTACAGTTTTCTCATTGTCAGACATAAAATGGCCCCAAAGTAAAAGTTATGCCTCTTAGTAACAAAAGTGTTTTACTGGTCTTTGCAATCTTATGTAAGGCATTATTTGAACTTGGCTCTTGCAAATTGTTCTAAAAAGAAAAGCTCCATATTTCATAGACTATCGATATGTGTATATACATGAATATAATATATAATCTCATAGAAAATACTTTCATAGGATATATATGTGTATATACATATTCACTATGAAATATGAGATTTTCCTTTAGAACCCTCTGTATGTGTACACACATCTATACTGATATGAATATATATAAAGAGGGACAGAAGCAGAGAAAAATTTTATATTTATGTATATATATAGATATTTTAAAATCTATGAAGTTGTGGTTTTTCCATCATTTTGTGGTATACTGAATTTGATAAACTATGGTACTTTTTTTTTAACAAAATGATCTTTTACCCTAAGACCCTATATAATTAGAACATCCCTGGTGAAAATGTTATTTTGATGTGTTGATTTGCAGTTTTCATACAGAAGATAATTAATTGCTCCTTGGAGGTTTGAGTTTGAGAAGAATTTCTGTGAATAAATTAATCTTCTGCACCTTTTACTCTTGCAGAGGAAGGAATGTCCGAGGTCAGAACAAACTGTAGCATCACAAACAAGATGTATTTCCTTGGATGTGATTGCTTTCTTCAAGAAAATGATTAGAGAGATTAACATGCAAATAACAGACTAAGCCAGCTCTTATAAGGGGGAAAAAATAGCTCCAGATACATTTTGAAAATCACTGGGACCAAAATCTATTTCTATAAACGTCACTTTTATGATAATCAGAATACATTGTTTGGAGAAAAATATTAATTTAGGTAGGTCTGAAGAGTTGTCACCCAGTTAATTAATCCCATCTGCTATTTTTACTGTCAGAACTGCAGCAATCTGTTTGCCAGGAATTCAAAACCAGAAAAAAAGGCCCCATGAGCCCCACTAACAATCTTTGTCTACAACATCTTTCACCTAATATACATGAATTCAAATTTGAAAAGGTGACAAAGAAAAAAAATATCTGGATAATCTGCTTTATTTCATTTATGTTCATGGAAATTTAGAAAATTAACTTTAAATATCATGACATTCAAGAAAAGCAAACTGTGAAATTACAGGAAAAAAGGGAGGGTGCAAGAGTATGATTAGAAAATTTTACCCTTGTTCCCAAAATAAAATGCAGTTCTGCTTGCAATTAAACTATGTACTTTATTACTTATAAATTCTCCTTGATTCTTTGTGTCAAAAATTCATTGCTCTTCACTCTATCATGTTACCTTTGGAGTAGGACTTGAAAGTTGATTTTTTCATAATTTTGTCTAGTTTTCCTCTTTAGATAATACTGAATTATGGGAGACTTAATATTAGACTTGTTATTGAGAAGTAACTCATATGTGACAATGTAATGTGTGTAATTATGTGCATTATAAATTTCCCAAATAGACATATGGTATCTTGTTTTCCCCAGTGAGTTTATCACTCAGGTGCTTAAGGAAGTGTATTAACTCTTCAAGACACCCATTTCCCTAAGTGTTTAGATTATGGCAGAGCATAGAATATAAATAAGCCGAGATATTTATCAGTAAAAAGAATGGATAAGCCTGTTTTATGGAGTCACGTGGCCACTGAACTCTCATATCAGATTTATCATTAGAAATGTCCAGTCTCCTTTTCTAGTTCACATGGTGGAAAGGCTGCTATAAAAGTCATTAGAAAGTGACCAACCTCCAACATGATACTTTTAATTGTTTTATTTCATCCCATAGTCTAATGCTATTAATTACTCCTTTCCCTATTAAATCTGATTATAATCTTATCTTTATGTAATGTTTAGATTTTCTCTTTCATAAACCCTTCTCCTTTAACCCTTGTAACTTTTTTTTTTTTTTTTTTTTTATGCTTTATGCCTTCTCCTAGAGCAATCTGTTTTCTTTTCTCTTGGTTTTGAAACCTAGGTACAAATTCCTAGAGCAATTGTATTCACAGCTGTGGTATGAACTGTCTATTAACAAGTGTTAAGTATCAAAGTGTATTTTCATCTACGAGGTTCCTTTACCTATATGCATTTCACCCTTCTGTTCTGTTCAGTCGCCCAGTTGTGTCCAGCTCTTTGCAACCCCATGGACAGCAGTACGCCAGGCCTCCCTGTCTCTCTCCATCTCTCAAAGTTTGCCCAAATTCATGTCCACTGCATCAGTGATGCTATCCAGCCATCTCATCCTCTGACACCCTCTTCTCCTTCTGGCCTCAATCTTTCCCAGAATCAGGGACTTTTCCAATGAGTCATCTGAATCAGATGACCATAATACTGGAGCTTTAGCTTCAGTATCAGTCCTTCCAATGAATACTTAGGGATGATTTCCCTTAAGATTGACTGGTTTTATCTCTTTGCTCTCCAAGGGACTCTCAGGAGTTTTCCCCAGCACTACAGTTTGAAGGCATCAATTCTTTGATGTTTTGCCCTCTTTACAGTACAGCTCTCACAACTGTACGTGAAACACTGGGAAGACCAGTGTTATAGCTTTGACTATACAGACCTTTGTTGGCAGAGGTCTCTGCCTTTCAACACACTGTCTAGGGTTGTCATAGCTTTTCTGCCAAGAAGCAACCATCTTCTGATTTCATGGCTGCAGTTACCATCTGCAGTGAGTTTAGAGCCCAAGAAGAGGAAATCTGTCATTTCCACCTTTTTCCCTTCTATTTGTGATGAAGTATCAGAGAAGGCAATGGCACCCCACTCCAGTACTCTTGCCTGGAAAATCCCATGGACGGAGGAGCTTGGTAGGCTGCAGTCCACGGGATCGCTAAGAGTTGGACACGACTGAGCGACTTCCCTTTCACTTTTCCCTTTCATGCATTGGAGAAGGAAATGGCAACCCACTCCAGTGTTCTTGCCTGGAGAATCCCAGGGACAGAGGAGTCTAGTGGGCTGCCGTCTCTGGGGTCGCACAGAGTTGGACACGACTGAAGCGACTTAGCAGCAGCAGCAACAGCAGCAATGGGGCCATTTTAATCTTATCCTTCCCCAAATCGATCACACTTTATTTTCCTTCAAACTTGATCTTCTTCTATCACTATCATTAAGCTAGTAGTATCCATATTAACTGTGTCCAGTTAATTCAAAACCTCAGTCAACACTCATTGTCTAGGAATTCATGATGCCTGCCCCAAATTCTAAGTCCTTAGAGCACAGAAACCAATACTGCCCACATTGTTTGCTCAGTATTAGCTCAGTTCTGGATTTATATTAGATACATACACAAAAGAATGCTTTCTGATGAATGAATCATTGTCCATATTATTTAGTTACACTGGCATTCTTTTGTTAGAATTTTCTTGGCATTGTTGGGTCATAGGATTTTAAATTATTATTTTTTAATAAATCCTATTTTTGTGGTCCTAGCTATCAGAATAGGATTTTATTTTCTCCCATTCACCCATGCCACATGTAGGGAAAACCTGTAGCCACAGGGAACATCTGATGTTTTTATACATCCCTTTAAAGAAAAGATAGGTTATATCCTATGAAGCCTTTAATTCATCTGACTGTAGTCACTTTTCTAATATTCATTGATCTGTCAGTTTGTGGACAATGAGGATCTTACTTGACTCATAAATGCAATGGTGTGATTTGTTTTAAGAAAGATCTATTCATTCAACACACATTGTCCTAGATACTTGGCTACATTAATAAAACAGACCCTTGATCCCAAGGAACTTAAAATCTAGTGGAAAATAAAAACATATTTAAAAACAGAAAAAAAACAATAATCATAGTAAATATATATATATATATATATGAATGGTAAGTGTTAAATTACAGAAAAAGGAGAACAATTGTTCGTAGATGGTGGATCTGTGAGGAGTAATATTGAAGTTTTAAAGAAAAAGGGACCAAGAAAACAAATGAAAAATTTTGACCTTCCTCCAGAAATTGTGCCTGAGGAAGATAGATTACAGTCCTTTTCTCCTTTTCTCCTTGGGGGTTGTATTTCTTTTTTTTTTTTCCTTTGTTCCCAATCAACTCCCAGCCTAAGTAGTGTGATAGAAAATCTAATACGCTGAAGAAATAAGCTCTGAAATAGCCAATGAAAGAGGCCATTCCTAAAGAGTGAAGAGTTAATGAAGAATTTTTAACAGCCTATCGACTCAGCTTCACTCTGTTACCATTTAAATGGCCTCAAATGGGATGTGAAGCTTAACATATCACGGAACAGCATGTAGTTTCTGGTGGCTGCAAACATTTTCTCATTAATCCTGGTTGTCGGATACATCCACAATGCCACAAAATTTGGAGAGTCTGTACCTTTGCTTCAAACTTCTTTTTTCTTTTCATTTAAAGACGGAATTTAAGAGAATTAAGCAAAGAGTGAAATCATGGGCATTTCCTTATTACTATTACTAAAAATAAATCTAAGTAAGATAATTAATATCCTGTTAACATGGGTGGATATGACTAGACCCAGTGTTCTCTTTTCAACCAAAAAAAATTTCAAAATATGTAACTTACAGACCTCTATCTTGCTGTATTACCTACTCATGTGATATCTTAAATGTTTATATTTCCTTGGTTTCATGTTCTTAAGTCATCCAATATATACAAAGTTCTAAACATGCTATTTTGCTTATGTTATATTGGTAGTTATGAGGGATTTTTTTTTAAATTATGAATCTATATTGTATATATCTGCATATCTTACTCATAGAGGCTCTAGCATATCTTTGACTTCTTTGCAAGATGCCAACTTGGACAAAGTTTTATTTCTTTCCTTACTGACACAGACATTTACAAAATGTCTGTAATAAAATATAGATGTTTCCTATTTACTATTTCAAAATGTTCATAGGTAAACAAAATCTTCAGTTCCTAAAAAAAATTGACTAGATGTCCCTCCACTCTGTGAGTAGGGTGAACAAATTCCAGTTTATGCCTGGTATCTCAGCATACTAATAATAATTCTCCTTTTCACTCAAGAAAGCCTCCTAATTTGTATGATAAATGGAATGGTTACCATATCCATGACTGATCTGAAATCTGGCTGTCATTAAGGACATCACTCTTTAATGTGACTTCTAAGACTCTCCTACATTTCTGGAATAACCCCAGGTCCTTTGAGAATTATTGCCATCATCGGTTTTCTCTTTATTACTGTCATGAACATTTCACTTGTTCAAGGCTTTTGCAGTTGGTCTTAGTCCCCACCCCAACCCAGCTATCGCCTTTTATTTTTTATACTGTATGCTTTCAAATAGCCAAACACTGTGATGTCCCAGTTCTGTTTCACCTTTCTCTCTGATCATATCATCTACATCCAGTTTCATATCCAAAGTGATTCCCTAGATCTTGTCTGGTTTACATTTGAAATCTGATATTCTGACATTCCTTTTTCTAACCAAACCTGTTATTTGCACATGCCCTTAACTTCACTCCAGTACTCTTGCCTGGAAAATCCCATGGACGGAGGAACCTGGTAGGCTGCAGTCCATGGGGTCGCTAAGAGTCGGACACGACTGAGCGACTTCACTTTCACTTTTCACTTTCATGCATTGGAGGAGGAAATGGCAACCCACTCCAGTGTTCTTGCCTAGAGAATCCCAGGGACGGCGGGGCCTGGTGGGCTGCCGTCTATGGGATCACACAGAGTCGGACACGACTGAAGCAACTTAGCAGCAGCAGCAGTAACTTCATTACTAATTTCTTGCCCTGAGTCTATTCTTTAACCCCATCAGCACCTTAAAAATTTGACGTCTTACTATCATTCTGTCCTTCTTTAATCTCTCTGAGCTTTAGTTTCTTCCCTATTTAGAATGGTTCCTCTTTCTTTTTACCCTATTTCCCCAAATAAATAAAACTTGATAGAACAGGAATTTTTTATGTTTGTTTACTATTGTGTCTGTAACATCTACAAGGGCACCTAGCATACATACAGCAGGCCCTCAACAGAGGCTTGTGAATGGAAAAAAAAAAGGGTTTGAATCAGTCAGATTACAATTTAAATTTCAACTCAGCATTACCTATTTTAATGACCTGAACTGAAAAAGCTTCCACTTCCACTCTCATTCATACTCTAAAAATATCCCTGTTTCACCTTGTTCATAGCAAGGGAACAGTTCCCAAAGTTTAGTTGCTTATTACTCACCCACTTTTTTTCCCCTGAAAGGCAGGACTTACTCTGCATTACTCACTACTCTATCCCTAATACCTAATGTATTGTGTAAACTTTAGGTCATCAGTAAATTACCTGTTCTTTTGCTAACCTTTCTATAAAATGCAAATAGCAACAGCATCTAGTTCACAGCACTATTGTAAGATGAATGATATCATATATAAGGAGCTTTGTACATGGCTTAGCAGTCAGCACACAATTTTTAGCTGTTTTTATTATGACACACAAAATAGCAGCGAGGGTAGGCTTCCAATAAGCAAATGATCATGCTGTTTACTTACCACTATTTTAAAGGCCAACCGTTGTCTTGATGATGCTGATCAAACTCCTTAACGTGGCACAGAAGAACATTTATTATCTAATCTCTCTGGTCTCTTGTCTCATTTCATGCTATGCTCAAAGCACCTGAAAGACCATCTTCTTACCCTACCAAGATACATGCAGGGCCCCATCACATACAGTCCCCTTTCTAGGCTGCTGCCAAGAGCTTTGGTTCCACTGTTTTAAACTGATCGATGCCTCCATAGTCTCAAGATCTCAGTTGAGATAATTTTTCTTTTAGAAACATTTCCTGTCTCAGAGTGCAGCACTTTACGAATTGAAATGCCTTTTTTTTTTTTTTTTTTTGGTCTCCTCCCCTAGACCACAGACTGTTCAAGGGTGGAGATAATATCGTGTTCATCTTTCCATCTTGGGCACTTAATGAAGTAGCTTACATGTGGCAGGTACAGAAGTTTCACACCCTCCCCTCAACACATCGACCTCCTTCAGCAGTACCCACACCATTCACTTGTCCTCCCCTCCAGCACCATCTTTGAAACATAGATGTCATGTCTGATTCCCATATGCACTGTAGATTCTATCCTTTCAAGCCTGTTCAAGGACATCACTCCACTAGCTTTCTTTCACTTACTAGTACTTTTAATTTTCTAAAGAATAATTTGCTTATAACAGGCAACTTCTATCCCCAATTTTATGAAGACTTCTCTTAACTCTACTTCCACCTAACAGATAAAATCTGTTTTTATGCTCTGGTGATGGTGGTTTAGTCACTAAGTCATGTCCGGTTCTTGCAACACCATGGACCATAGCCTGCCAGGCTCCTCTGTCCATGGGATTTCCCTGACAAGAATACTGGAGTGGGGTGCCATTCCCTCCTCCAGGGGATCTTCTGGATCCAGGCATTGACCTGGGTTTCCTGCATTGCAGATGGATTTTTTACTGACTGCTGCTACTGCTGCTAAGTCACTTCAGTCGTGTCCGACTCTGTGCGACCCCATAGACGGCAGCCCACTAGGCTTCCCGACCCTGGGATTCTCCAGGCAAAAACACTGCAGTGGGTTGTCGTTTCCTTCTCCAATGCATGAAAGTGAAAAGTGAAAGTGAAGTCGCTGAGTCGTATCTAACCCTCAGCAACCCCATGGACTGCAGCCTTCTAGGCTCCTCCATCCATGGGATTTCCCTGACAAGAATACTGGAGTGGGTTGCCATTCCCTTCTCCAGGGGATCTTCTGGACCCAGGCATTGACCTGGATTTCCTGCATTGCAGATGGATTCTTTACTGACTGAGCTACCAGGAAATCCTTTTTTTGCTCTCAGTTCAGTTCTGTTCAGTGGCTCAGTCATGTCTGACTCTTTACAACCCCAGTCTGACACTGTTTCCACTGTTTCCCCATCTATTTGCCATGAAGTGATGGGACCAGTTACCATGATCTTCGTTTTCTGAATATTGAGCTTTAAGCCAACTTTTTCACTCTCCTCTTTCACTTTCATCAAGAAGCTTTTTAGTTCCTCTTCACGTTCTGCCATAAAGGTGGTGTCATCTGCATATATGAGGTTATTGATATTTCTCCCAGCAATCTTGATTCCAGCTTGTGCTTCTTCCAGCCCAGCATTTCTCATGATGTACTCTGCATGTAAGTTAAATAAGCAGGGTGATAATATACAGCCTTGACGTACTCCTTTTCCTATTTGAATCCAGTCTGTTGTTCCATGTCCAGTTCTAACTGTTGCTTCCTGACCAGCATATAGGTTTCTCAACCTCTACTGGGCAGCAAAAACTTCTTGAAAGATACCCTTATGGTTTCGACACCTTCAGTTTTCGTATTTTCAAAGCATACTTCAGTCTGTTTTCATCCTGTCACACCTTCAAAAATTACCATGACAGGATCATCAATAGCTTCTATGTTGCCAAATGGTTGATGCTTTTTAAGTTTTTTCTTTTTTAATTTGGAAATTATTTCAAAACTTATTAAAGTTCTAACAGTAACAATAGTGCTAAGCATACCATGTACCCATGTTCACTTATTGCCAACTTTTTATTCCACTTGCTTTCTCTCTTTGTCACACACACATACACACACAGAAACCCTCTAATTTTTTCTCTAAAACATTAGAGAGTGGGTCACATATATCATTGATGGCCCTTTAATCCTAAATATGTCATTGCATAGTTCCTAAATGTAGGAATATATTATTTTATTACTATACCACAGTTATTATCTTCATACATTTATATGCTACCATAAATTTATCTAATCTACTGTTCATATTCCACATTTGTCTGTTGATCCATAATGTCTTTATATCTCCCCACCCCTCGCTGCCACTGCCCAAGTACAGGATCTAGCCTAGAGTTAGTTATTCCATGTCATTTTCTTATCTCTTTAGCCTACTTATTGGAATAATTTCCACAGGTTTTTATCTTTTATGGCATTGATATTTCATAAAAATAAAATATATCCCACTGCAGATTATTTTGGCTAATGAAAAAATAACCTTCCCTCTTTTTGACTGAAATAGCATTGCTTTCATCTTTCAGCAGCACATCTGGAGGAATGCAGTGTCCATCTGTCTCGCATTGGTAATTTTTAATTTCACTCACATATCCAATGTCTTCAGATTTCTCCATTTTATGATTACTGTTATTATTTTTTTTCTCCAAACAACTAGTAAACAGTCTGTGAAGAGAAACATTAATGAAAATTTTCTTTTCCCTTTCAAAATTTCCCCCTAGACTTACCATCCAGGATAATTTTGTCTGATGAAAGCTTTACCAGGATTGTTGCAAAATGATTGTTTTCCAACTCCAGCCTTCTTTCCACATTTACCAGCTGTCATTCAGCATTTTACTATAAGCAAAATCTCTTCCTATTTATGTATTTATTTATTTATTATGGGCCCAGGATTTCTTGTACGTTTTTGGTTTACAGTCCGCGCCTGTACTTCATCATTTTTGACTAACATTACCTATGTTTGGCCTTTGGAAATCCCTTCAGTCTGGTATTTGTGTTCTTGTGATAGGCCCTTACCATTTTTTGAGTGCTTTCTTGTTTTCCGGCATAGCATGGTATTCCAGGCTCATTATGTACCTACCCTGAACTATCCATGAGCTCAACCATTCCTCAGAATGAACTCTAGTTCCCTTTGGTGGGGACTGAACAGAGTGATCAAGATTTGGGCACAAAATGTGCTCATTGCTACTGAGATGTCTGTGCTTCTATAGACCTTTCAGCCATCCAAACTAGGAAATATATGTACACACACACACACACACAGTATACGTGGAGAAGGAGATGGCAACCCACTCCACCATTCTTGACTGGGAAATCTCATGGACAGACGAGCCTGGTGGGCTATGGTCCATGGGGTCACAAAGAGTCAGACACAACTTAGCGAGTAAACAACAACAATACACATATATGCATACATATGCATACAGATATAAATAATTATACTTATACACATGCATAAATATTCATTGCATGTAAACATTAATTTGCATGTATACATATTTTAGAAATTATATATTCATAGCAATACTTTTAATTCTAATGCATTAAAAGTATTGTGCACATTCTAATGCACAGTGTTCTTTCTTCCTTACACTATTCCTCTTTTTTTTCCCATTCTTCCTTTAGTGAGAATCCTGACTCTCTACAACATCGAACACATTTACTCTTCTGCTCAGTCCTATAATACATCTAAAATAGTGGATACAATTTAAGATTCTAAAACAGTTTTATAATTTTTATGTGCAAACTGCTATAATAAGCAAAACTACTAAAATAAAGTTTAGGCTTCCACCTGGACTTCCCAGTACAGAGGGTATATAGACAAATACTGTACTCATGAATTATTATTTGGATTAAGCTACATTTTCCTTCCTTCCCTTCCTTCCTTGCTTCTCTCCTTCTAGTCTATATGATTGTCATATTTTATCATAAAATTAGATTCTTTTTTTTAGTTTTCTTTCAGTTTTAGAGTATCTCATTCTTCCCATTCTTGTGGAAAGTAAGCAAAAAAAATTAATTTTAAAATGTAAATGTAAAATGTATACTCCCAAGAAACACTACAGAATAATTTTAATCACAGAAATATTATTCCTCATCTAGCTCTTTCACCACATTTCTTACCTTTTGGAGATAGCCATCTATGTGGTCTTTTTTATTCTTTCTTTGCTGTATTTGCTAATGAAAAGTAAATCTATGTATATGTTTTTCTCACACAAAAGGTAGCATACTATGTGTTTTTGCAGTTCTTTGAATTATCTCCTGGAGAGTACTCAATGCAATTTCTTTTTCATTTATTCACAGTTCTAGCTTCAGGGTACCACATTATAAGTACTATATGTACTATATATATTATATGTACTATAATTTCTTAAACCAATCTCCTATGCTTAAAATTTTAACTACTTCCAATATTTTGTGATTATAACATGTATAATAAATAACTCTTATTTATGAATACTTATATTTATAGAGGTGAATCTTCAGGATAAATTCCTAGAAGTGGCATTAAAATATTGAAGTATAGGTAGATGTGATATTTGCTAGATATTGACAAATTTTTGTCTATAGAAGCTATGTCATTTATATTTCTGTCATCAATGTATGAAAAAGCCTACTTGCCCACAGCACAGCCAACAGGAAAAGGCGGTAAGCCATTGTCATTTAGATTTGCATTTATCTTATTCTAAGTTACATTTCTTTTTTTGAATAGCGTAAGCATGTATGTTCCTTTCCAATATATGGCTTTTGGTCCTATCAGCCTCAAATTTTTAAATTGTTAATATTAACCCTTCATCTATGATAGGTGCTACAGTTATATTCATTGTCTTTGAAGAGTGCTTATGGTTTTATTATTACCAACTTTACTCTTAATTAATATAGTAAACTTTATCATTTTCTTTTGTTTCATATGGATTCTTAGGTATAGTTAGAAGGTTTGACTGTGCAACAAATGAATTTATTTGTATATCTCTAATCCTTGTGTAAGTTTCCTTATACATTTAGAATGCTAATATGTCAAGAACTAATCCTTACGTGTGTTGTGACAATCAGTTCAGTTCAGATGCTCAGTCACGTCCGACTCTTTGTAACCCCAGGGACTGGAGCATACCAGGCTTCCTTCTCCATTAACAACTCCCAGAAATTACTCAAACTCACGTCCACTGAGGTGGTGATGCCATCCAATCATCTCATCCTCTATTGCCCCCTTCTCTTCCTGCCTTCACCCTTCTCAGCATCAGGGTCTTTTCCAATGAGTCAGTTCTTCACATCAGGTGGCAAAATATTGCAGTTTCAACTTTAGCATCAGTCTTTGCAAAGAATATTCAGGACTGCTTTCCTTTAAGATGGACTGGTTGGATCTCCTTGCAGTCCAAGGGACTCTCAAGAGTCTTCTCTAACACCACAGTTCAAAAGCATCAATTCTTCGGCTCTCAGCTTTCTTTATAGTCCAACTCTCACATCCATACATGACTACTGGAAAAACCATAACTTTGACTAGACAGACCTTTGTCAGCAAAGTAATGTCTGTGCTCTTTAATATGCTGTCTAGGTTGATCATAGCTTTTCTTTCAAGAAGCAAGCGTCTTTTAATTTCATGGCTGCAGTGATTTTGGAGCCCAAGAAAATAAAGTTTCTCACTGTTTCCATTGTTGCCCCATCTATTTGCCATGAAGTGATGGGACCCAAGAAAATAAAGTTTCTCAGTGATTTTGGAGCCCAAGAAAATAAAGTTTCTCAGTTTCCATTGTTGCCCCATCTATTTGCCATGAAGTGATGGGACCAGATGCCATGATCTTAGTTTCCTGAATGTTGAGTTTTAAGCCAACTTTTAACTCTCCTTTTTCACTTTTATCAAGAGGCTATTAGTTCCTCTTTGCTTCTACCTTAAGGGTAGTGTCATCTATGCATCTGAGGTTATTGATATCTCTCCCTGCAATCTTGATTCCAGCTTGTGCTTTATCCAGCCTGGCATTTCACATGATGTACTCTGCATATAAATTAAATAAGAAGATGATAATATATAGCCTTGGCGTTCTCCTTTTCCAATTTGGAACCACTCTATTGTTCCATATCCAGTTCTAACTGCTGCTTCTTGACCTGCATGCAGATTTCTCAGAAGGCAGCTCAGGTGGTCTGGTATTCCCATCTCTTTAAGAATTTTCCACAGTTAGCTGTGATCCTCACAATATAAGGCGTTGGCATGATCAATAAAGCAGAAGTAGATGTTTCTTTGGAACTCTCTTGCTTTTTCTATGATCCAATGGATGTTAGCAATTTGATCTCTGATTCCTCTGCCTTTTCTAAATACAGCTTTAACATCTGGAAGTTCACAGTTCATGTACTGTTGAAGCCTGGTTGGAGAATTTTGAGCATTACTTTACTAGCGTGTGAGATGAGTGCGATTGTGCAGTGGTCTGAGCATTCTTTGGCATGGCCTTTCTTTGGGATTGGAATGAAAACTGACCTTTTCCAGTCCTGTGGCCACTGCTGAGTTTTCCAAATTTGCTGGCATAATGAGTACAGCACTTTCACAGCATCATCGTTTAGGATTTGAAATAGCTCAACTGGAATTTCATCACCTCCACTAGCTTTGTTCATAGTGATGCTTCCTAAGGCCCACTTGACCTCACATGCCAGGATGCCTGGCTCTAGTCCAGTGATCATACCATCGTGGTTATCTGGTTCATGAAGATCTTTTTTGTATAATTTTCGGTATATTCTTACCACCTCTGTTTAGTATCTTCTGCTTCTGTTAGGTCCCTACCATTTCTGTCCTTTATCGAGCCCATCTTTGCATGAAATGGTCCCTTGGTATCTCTAATTTTCTTGAAGAGACCTCCAGTCTTTCCCATTCTATTGTTTTCTTCTATTTCTTTGCACTGATCGCTGAAGAAGGCTTTGTTATCTCTCCTTGTTCTCTGGAACTCTGCATTCAAATGGGAATATGTTTCCTTTACTCCTTTCCCTTTAGATTCTCTTCTTTTCTCAGCTATTTGTAAGACCTTCTCAGACCTTCTTTTGCATTTTTTAATTTCTTTTTCTTGGGGATGGTTGATCACTGCTTCCTGTACAATGTCATGAACCTCTGTCCATAGTTCTTCAGGTACTCTATCAGATCTAATCCCTTGAATCTATTTGCCACTTACACTGTATAATCATAAGGCATTTGATTTAGGTCATACCTGAATGGTTTAGTGGTTTTGGTACTTTCTTCAATATAAGTCTGAATTTGGCAATAAGGAGTTCATGATCTGAGCCATAGTCAGCTCCCAGTCTTGTTTTTGCTGACTGTGTAGAGCTTCTCCATATTTGGCTGCAAAGAATATAATCAGTCGGATTTTGGTATTGACCATCTGGTGATGTCCATATGTAGAGTCGTCTCTTGTGTTGTTGGAAGGGGGTGTTTTCTATGACCAGTGTGTTCTCTTGGCAAAACTCTGTTAGCCTTTGCTCTGCTTCATTTTGTACTCCAAGGCCAAATTTGCCTGTTACTCCAGGTGTTTCTTGACTTCCTACTTTTGCATTCCAGTCCCCTGTAATGAAAAGTACATCTTTTTGGGATATTAGTTCTAGAAGGTCTTGTAGGTCTTCTTAGAACTGTTCAACTTCAGCTTCTTCAGCGTTACTGGTTGGGGCATAGACAATGGGGGTGTGACAATGGGTCCAACCATATATTTTACCAAATGACTGTTCAATTGTTTCAGCACTATTAATGGAAAAGTTACACTCTTGCCTTTCTTTCTGTGTGTTTTGAAAATATGATGTCAATTTGACTCTCCAAGGAAAGTAATTGTGCATAAATATTTTAGCCTTGAGTCCCTGAGGATTTTTATTTATGTTTAAAATCTAGAAGTTTTACCTAGGATATGTTGAAACCTATTGATCATTTGGTTGAATTTTCCTTGTACTCAGTGGATTTTTTAAATGTGTAGATTAAGATGTTCTCTAATTTCTAGAAATTCTTGATTTGTAACTTTAAATATTAGTTCATTTTAGTATTTTTAAATCTTCTTCCTTAGAGACACCAGTACATGAAGTCTGACATTCTTTACATGTTATTCACTTTAATCAATTTTTCTTCATCCCTTTTTCCTTATTTTTTTAACAAAATCTCATTATCATTCTTTTGTTTTTTATGGGTTTTTTTGTATGTTTTTTACTTAATTCTATTCTTTCTTGTCATCTTCTAATTTAGTCTTTATTTCTGATGAGATTTTATCTTTTTCTTTCATTTATGTCATTAGTTCAAGCAACACTAATTTTAATTCTTCTCATTTTATTTATTTTTTTATTTTCTCTTTTAGATTTTTCTGTTTCTGGAACAAAGTACTTTTATATTTTTAAAAAAATGTTCATTTGACTGTATTTATTTCAAGTTAAGGTGCTGTATTTCAGATTTTTCCATACAATTGTTATTCTGAGAAAATGTCTTTTCATCAACAGATGATCTTCTATTTGCATGGCTAGCATTTATAATTTCCTGTGTATATGGTCTACTTTTTAAAATTTTTTATTTCATGTATTTGGTACCTAGTTCAAGAATATCTTTGATGTTTAGGTTTTTTACATTTATTGTCTTGCTTCCTTTTTCTGATAGTGATTTTAACTATGCTTCCTATGACCTCAGTTCTGCTAGTTTTCATAGTCTGTTCAGTCATAGTCTTGGCCCATCTGTTTGCCATGAAGTGATGGGACCAGATGCCATGATCTTCGTTTTCTGAATGTTGAGCTTTAAACCAACTTTTTCACTCTCCTCTTTCACTTTCTTTAAGAGGCTCTTTAGTTCCTCTTCACTTTCTGCCATAAGGGTGGTGTCATCTGCATATCTGAGGTTATTGATATTTCTCCTGGCAATCTTGATTCCAGCTTGTGCTTCTTCCAGCCCAGCGTTTCTCATGATGTACTCTGCATATAAGTTAAATAAGCAGGGTGACAATATGCAGCCTTGATATCCTAATTTCCCAATTTGGAACCAGTCTGTTGTTCCATGTCCAGTTCTAACTGTTGCTTACTGAGGTATCTGGCAGCAACAATAACTCCCTCCTTCCAGGTATAAGTCCTTCATTTAATGTTTAGAACAGTACATTCTTGATTTTCCTTTTAAACTTGCCATTATTTCTTTAATTTCCTTTCTTGTTTTTCCTCTTATCCCAGACCTCTCTTACTTTATACTTACCACCTAGACCTCCCCTCTGAAATTCTAGCATTCTATATTAAGTTTTTACTTAAAATTTGTGCTTATATTTCTTTTTTTTTTTAACTTTTTATTTTGTATTGGGTTATAGCTGATTAACAATGTTAGATAGTTTCAGGTGAACAGTGTGTACTTTTGTTCCTAATAGACATCTCAAAATTAACATATTCTAAACTGATCTCCTAATCTATCTTCTTCTAAAGCTGTATACACGCACCCACATACTCATATCCCGTAAGACAATCTCCAGTGATGACAATTGCATTATTTTTATTTTTATTGTTAAGACTCAAAATGGTGTTTTTTTTTTTTTAATCTTCTTTTAAACCACCCAACCCATTCACTAAGAGTGCTAAAGTTTTTAATTAGAAAATATTTCCAAATTGAGCATTTTCTATCACCTCTAGTATAACCATTCTGGTGAGATTTCCCATCTGAACCACTTACATAACTTCGTCAATGCTTCTTTCCTTCACTACTTATAGTAGCTAGAGTAATTATCTTTAAATTTCACATATATATCATCATTACCTTGCTAAAAATTATCCAATGACTCTCCATTTCCATCAGAATATAAACATAATTCATTATAATAGACTACAAAGTTGTCCTTGATAATGTCTTTGCTCTGACATCAACTTTGCCTGATATTATAGTCACACCTATTTATTTGTTCACTTTTACATTAGTATATATTGTATCTTTTTCACCTTTTCATTTATTATATACCTATATGTAAACTGAGTTTCTTATACAGATAATATATATGGTATGTATAATTTTTAATCTATGCTGGTAATATCTGTCTTTTGACAGATGCATTTGAAGCATTTGCATTTATGACTATTAATATGTTTTGATTTCATTCTGCCATCCTGTTATTTGCTTTCTATTCATTTCCTCTGCTTTTTGTTCTTTTGTTTTCCCTTTCTTACTTTATTATAAGTATTTCAAAATCATAATATGTCATTCTAGCCTGTATGTTACATTTCATTGTTTTAATATTTATTTATTTGACTGTATTGGGTCTTAGTTGCAGCAGATGAGATCTTTAATTGTGGGGCATTGACTCTCTAGATGTGGCACACAGTGGCTTAGTTGCTCTGAAGCATGTAGGATGTTAATTCCCCTACCAGGGATTGAACCCATGTCCCTGGCACTGCAAGGCAGATTCTTAACCACTGGAACACCAGGGAAGTCCCCTCTATATTGTGTTTTAAATTTAAAAATGTGTACATGCTTCTTGTTGTTGTTTTAGGGATTATAGTGTACATATACAAATTTTCTCTGTCTATTTAAAATAAATACTTTAGCACTCCAAGTGAAATGTAGAAATTTTACTACCTATATGGTAGTGTTATTATTGCCCTCCTTCATCTTCCCTGATGGCTTGATGGTAAAGAGTTTAGTGCAATGCAGGAGACCTGAGTTCAATCCCTTGGAATAGGGAAGAACTACCCACTCCAGTATGCTTGCCTGGAGAATTCTGCGTGCAGAACTCCATGATGAGCTTCATTGGATCATATAGAATCAGACATGACTGGTCGACTGACTGAACCTTTCACTTTTTACTTTATCTTATAGTTCCTTTATATATCATATCTACATATATTGACAGTCACATCAAAAAGTGTTACAACTTTGCTTTTAATTGTGAGATAGTTTTTTTTAAAAATCAAGAAGAATAGATTAGTCTATTCAGTTCAGTTCAGTCACACAGTTGTGTTTGACTCTTTGTGACCCCATGGACTGCAGCACACAAGGCTTCCCAGTCCATCACCAATTCCTGGAGCTTGTTGAAACTCATGTCCATTGAGTCAGTGATGCCATCCAAATGTCTCATCCTCTGTCATCCCCCTTTCCTCCTGCCTTCTATCTTTCCCAGCATCAGGGTCTCTTACAATGAGTCACTTCTTCACTCCAAGTTACCAAAGTATTGGAGCTTCAACTTCAGCATCAGTCTTTCCAATGAATTTTCAGAACTGATTTCCCTTAAGATTGACAGGTTGGATCTCCTTGAAGTCCAAGGGACTCTCAAGAGTCTTCTCCAACACCACAGTTCAAAAGCATCAGTTCTTCAGCACTCAGCTTTCCTTATGGTCCAACTCTCACATCCATACATGACTACTGGAAAAACCATAGGTTTGACTAGACAGACCTTTGTCAGCAAAGTAATGTCTCTGCTTTTTAATATGTTGTCTAGGTTGGTCATAGCTTTTCTTCCAAGGAGCAAGCATCTTTTAATTTCATGGCTGCAGTCACCATCTGCAGTGATTTTGGAGCCCAAGAAAATAAAGTCTCTTACTGTTTCCACTGTTTCCCCATCTATTTGCCATGAAGTGATGGGACCAGATGCCATGATCTTTGTTTTTTGAATGTTGAGTTTTAAGCCAACTTTTTCACTCTCCTCTTTCACTTTCATCAAGAGTCTCTTCAAGTTCTTCTTCACTTTCTGCCATAAGGGTGGTGTCATCTGCATATCTGAGGTTATTCATATTTCTCCTGGCAAACTTGATTCCAGCTTGTGCTCCATCCAGCCTGGCATTTCACATGATGTACTCTGCATATAAGTTAAATAGACTGGGTGACAATATACAGCCTTGATGTACTCCCTTCCCAATTTGGAACCAGTCAATTATTTCATGTCCAGTTCTAACTGTTGCTTCTTGACCTGCATACTGATTTCTCAGGAGGCAGGTCAGGTGGTCTGGTATTCCCATCTCTTGAAGAATTTTCCACAGTTTGTTGTAATCCACACAGTCAAAGGCTTTGGCGTAGTCAATAAAGCAGAAATGGATGTTTTTCTGGAACTCTCTTGCTTTTTTGATGATCCAACGGATTTTGGCAATTTGATCTCTGGTTCCTCTGCTGCCTTTTCTAAATCCAGCTTGAATATCTGGAAGTTTTTGGTTCACATACTATTGAAGCCTCACTTTCAGAATTTTGAGCATTACTTTGCTAGTGTGTGACATGAGTGCAATTGTGCAGTAGTTTGAGCATTCTTTGGCATTGCCTTTCTTTTGGATTGGAATAAAAACTAACAATTTCCAATCCTGTGGCCACCCTGAATTTTCCAAAGTTGCTGGCATGTTGAGTTCAGCACTTTCACAGCATCATCTTTTAGGATTTAAAGTAGCTCAGCTGAAATTCCATCACCTCCACTAGCTTTGTTCTTAGAGATGCTTCCTAAAGCCAGCTTGACTTTGCATTCCAGGATGTCTGGTTCTAGGTGAGTTATTGTACCACATGGTTATCTGGCTCATTAAGATCCTTTCTGTATAGATTAGTCTATTATAATATATTTATTCAGATATTGATTATCTCTGTTGTTCTTGATTAACTTTGTTCAGCATTTCCTTCTAATATTATTTCTCTTCTATCTGAAAAAAAGATTTAGCAGTGCTTTTAAAACAGGTTTGCTGGCTATGATTTTTTTAATTTTTCTTCATTGAGGATATCTTTATTTCCCTTTCCTTCCTTTAATATGTCATCACTGTCATATAGCATTTGGGGATGAAATACTTTTCTCCCATCACTTTAAAGCTGCTGTGACATTTTCTTCAGAATTTCTTAGTTTCTGATGAGAAATCTACAGCTTTTATTTAAATTCTTGTTTCTTACTGTGAAATTCACATTTTTTTCCTAATTTTGTTGTTATTGTTTACTTTAGTTTTGGGCAGCTTTCTTTTGATGTAGCTGGGTATAAATTTTAAGTTTATCCTATTCGGCATTGACTGAGCTTCATGAATCTGTTTGAGGGGGTTGTTGTCATTCTAGGACTTCCTTGGTGGCTATTATTTGCTAAATGTGTGTCCCATGTACTACATTCCTCTCCATCTCAGATTCCAATTGCACAAATATTGAACCTTTTATTATTATCCTATAAATTACCAAGACTGCTTCCCCCTCCCCCACCCAACATTCTTCTCTCTTTTTCTTGAGAGTACTTAGTTTCTCTTGGTCTGTCTTCAAGTTTAGTGACTTCTCTATTATGATGTCAAGCCCATTCAGCCCATTTTTGTTACTGAACTTTTCAGTTCTAAAATATTCATTTAGTTCTTACTTATATCTTTGACTCCTTTATTGAGAAGTTTTATTTTTCTGTTGGTTTCAGCAGTTGTCCCAGTTACTTACTCAGCATAGTTTAAGTCTTTGTGACATCTGTATTATCTTGGCTTTGGAAACATTTTTTTTTAAATGTGAATTTAGACTGTTCTGATTTTTTAATACACTGAATAATGTTGAATTATATCCTGAACATTATGAATATTGTGGCATAAGAGCCTGGGTTTTGTTTAAATTGTGCAGAATACTTATATTTTTGGTAAGTCAATCTAGGTTCATGCCACAAGTTCCATACTGCTTTCCCTGGGCTATAATTCCAGTATCAGGACATTTTTCAAAGTCTTTGTCATGACCTTCAGATTTGTCTTGTGTGTGCATCATTCAGTGGTCAGTTGGTGCTTGGGGATGGTCTGTCTGTTAGTGTGGCTCTCACAGCCTTTTCTTTGCTAAATAATGCAGATCCTTCCATGTGCTCCTTAGGTGTAAACTCAGAATTTCACAAGCAACTTTATGAGGTTTTTTATTAAGCATCTCCCTCTCTGTAATCTCTCCATTACTTTCCAGTTGCCTGGGTCTCCTCTTTTCTGTCCTCTCTTTAGAAATCTGGGGCTAGTTATCTCTCTCTGCCATATACTTATGAAACTATACCCACATATATGGCTAACTAATGGGAAGATAGAGAAATAATGTAACAGGGATTGGGCCCACTCTTTTGGAGCCATAGTTCTATCAGAGAGGAAGATTCCTTACCTTCAGATGTTTGACTCTCCCAAGCTCCCAGGCTTCCCTGTTGGCTCAGCAGATAAAGAATCTGCCTGTGATGTAGGAAACATGGATTCAATCCTTGGATTGAGAAGATTCCTTGGAGGAGAAAATGGCATCCCATTCCAGTTATTCTTGCCTGAAAAATCCCATGGACAGAGGAGCTTGGTGGGCTTCAGTCCAAAGATCTGCTAAGACTTGGACACAACTGAGCAGTAAGTGAATGAGCAAGCAAGCTTCTACTGCTGCTGGATAATGCTACCACTGTAAGAGTGAACAGAATCTGGGGCAAAAAAAAAAAAAAAAAAATCAGAGAAAAGAAACAAAAAATGTAGGGGGACTTTTTCCTTCCCTATGATAAGTATTAATAAATGTTAATTTTCTCACTCCTTTAATCAGAACTACAGAGCTTTTCCTGGAGCTTTTTCTTTTTGCTCCCTAGTACATGGTTCTGAAGCATTATATTTAGGCAAGGAGATACTGAAGGGAAAAATTCTAACCCTACCACTAGTTCAGGTGTTTTGAATTCTGGCCTCCTACTCCAAATTTACCTGTTGCTTTTTACTTTTCAGAGACCCCAAATATTTCATCCATGCATTTTATCCAAGTTTCATAACAGAACAGAAACAGGGTGGAGTGCATGCATTCTAACTTATTCAAAGTTAAACCAGAGGACTTTTAAGGTAATTAATTAATCTTATTCTTATTCCAGCCAGAGAGCCATCTGTTTTCTCCTCTAAAGTCACTATTTCCATTTTAATCTTACAGGCATTGCTATTGTGATTTCACACTCAAAGATACCACATTTCTTTAATTTGGATGCTCCACTAATTTCTATATGTAACAACAACCATATTTAGCAAAACTTATATTTTCCTAAATCCTTGCTTACTACACTGTTGCAATCGTTAATTTATCTATTCTGATAGTTTACAAACCCCTTAGGTTCACACACTTCATATTTTGTACCTATATTTCCAAAGTTAAAGTTAAGTGATGTGCATGTGTTAGTTTAGGAAATATGCATTGGATTGATGAATGAATGTGTGGATGGGTGGATGCGTGGATGGTGAGTGAGTGGGGTGATAATAAAGAGTAGAATGTTTTTGTCTTTTCTCACTCAAGAATACTTGTGTCATGTAAATAGAGGCATTTTATCCCCTTCTTTGATCCCACAAAGATATGGTATTTGAAGGAAAGAATCTATTCTAAAGGTATTCTAGTATCTTTAAAGGGATTTCTAAGTAATATACACTGGAAACGGTAATAGTTTCTTTCCCTAGGTCATTTACTACCTGGAAAATTACTCTGCACTGCACAAAATGAAGCACTGTATGGTAGAGGCCCATATCTGTTCAGCAACTCACAGGTGGAATAAGTTAGGCACTTGACTGAAAATTCAGTGGATCACTAGGAAACAATTCAGGGCATCAGAGCAGAGTGGGCTTGTGGAGGAATTTCCACTAATCTCTTACTTTCTTCTAGGCAGCATTGGAGCATGCCACATTTTTTACTGAAATTTTGAAGTTTGGGGAGAGGAAAAAATGTAACAAAATAGGCGTTTATCTTTAAATCCCTCCTACTCATAGCACATCTCTGAGAACCAGCAGCCATTCTACTGTTCGATATGAGAAATGGTTGGGAGTACAGGGATTTAGAAAACAATTTATTGTATTGAAACTCCCAATTGTAAGTCACTCAGAAAGTCTCTTAGGACCTTGATAGACGTATTGAGTCATGCAAAATCTGATTTGTGCCCTGAAGGAGATTTGGAATCAGAGAAAGTAGGTTCCTGTTTACTAAGTAAATACCTCTGGAAGAGTTAATTAAGGAACTAAAGTTCAATTCTCCTATTTGTGAAACAGTAATAGTAATTTTGTCAACTTTGTAAGACTGATGTGAGGATTACATGGCAACACAGATGTAAAGTGCTGTGTCAGTTCTCTGTGGCAATGGTGATAAACTACCACAAAATTTGTGGCTTAAAACAACATATAATCTCTTACATTTCCATAGAACAGAAGTCTGATATGGATCTTACTGTGTAAAATCTAAGTTTTGGTGGGGTGCTTTCCTTTCTGGAGGACCAAGGGGAAAATTTATATTCTCATTTTCTCCAACTTCTAGGGACTACCTAGTTTTCTTGGCTTATAGCTTCTTCCTCCATATTAAAATCCAGCACTGTAAGATTATGTCCTTCTCATGCTGACATCTCTAGTTCCAATTTTTTATTCTTTCTTCCACTTTTAAGGATTCCTGAGATTACCTTGTAACTACCTAGATAATCCTAGCTACTTTAAGGTGATTTGATTAGCACTCTTAATTCCATCTGCAAACAAAATTCTCCTTTGTTATGTAAAGTAACTTAGCGCCATGTTCTGGGGGTTAGGATATGTACATGTTTGAGGGGCTATGATTCTGCCTGTCACAAATGCTAATTATTACTGACAGATTCTTCAGTTTCTCTTTTTAATATTCTATGAAGAGGATAATATTCTCAGTTTCAGAGTGTATTTGTGATGGTTAAATGAGCTAGTAGAAATAAAGCATAAAGCACAGCTTTTAGTAAATAGCAGCTTTTACTTAGTACTTGGAGTCTAGTTGGTTTGTTTTTTCTTTAACCAGTAAAATAAAAAATAAAGCATTAGTACATTTTACATTATTATGAAAATTAGAAACATAGCATATAGAGTTCCTAACAATTGTTGCTTGTATAAAATCAAGCTACTTAATATCTCTAAATCTTACATTCTTCATCTTTAAATTGGGGTCCAAAATTTTATATACATCAGAGGATTCTCAAAAAAATTAAATTAGAAAATATTCATTAAGCATTTAGCACTGTGCCTGATACTTGGTAAGTTATTAATAGTAAGCTAGTCACTACATTTTTTAATAATATAAATTATTATTATCGCTACATGTTCCATGATCCATAACTCTTTCTAAAATAACTCCATCTTTTTTTTTTTTTTTTGAATAATCAATGCACTATGAGAAAACTGGGGAATTGTCCTGCACGGACAGATGGATTCAGTCTCTTTAAGCCAAAGCAGATCATTCCTTGCCTGCAGAGTCCCTCCCTTTTCCAGAGACTTACTGAGGTTTAGTGAAAAGCAAAGATAAATGGGCATTCTTGGGTTGACCATCAGCCAAGAGTAGAGGACAGATCCTTGCCAAATCCACATGTACTAGATGCGCAGCCGGAGTGTGCAAACCACAGGAGTTCCAACAATCTGCATGAGGTCCTGAGGAGCAACTTGCTACTTGGAGACTCCTGAGTCCATTCTTACTGAATAAATTCCATTGCTGGACTGAGGTTATTACTTGAGGTACTCTTATTTGGGGCATTTTCCTTAGCAGTGAGGATAGCTTTGTTCATGTGTCCATAAATTACCTATTATAACTCAAGTCTAAGCTTTCTAGGATGTGATGGAATCTGACCCTTCTCTCTAGCTTTCCATGTTGGCTGACATTTTGTATTTAAGAGCCATACAATATTTTTTGTTTGCTTTATTAACTATATGTCACTTTCTTGGCCTCTTTATTTTTATACTTTCTGTTCCATCTATAAAGCATGGCCTTAGCCTTCCTATTTACCTAGAAAACTTATTTTTACTGTAAAAATCTGTCTCAGAGACTGCCTTCCTCTTTGAATCTCTCACCCAAACTTTCAATGTATATTTTCTAAGTGACTTCCAGATCTTGTATTATCTTTTCATTTTACTTATAGCATTGTATTATAATTTTTTGCTTTATCATTTGTTTTACCAACTACCTAATGATCTACTTGAGGCAGAAAGTGAGTCTTTTTTTATCTCTGTATCCCAAATAGCCACAAAGGGCCCAGAAAATTGGTGAAAGTTCAGCAAATTTTTGAGAAAGGGAGCAATGGACAAAGTAACATTTGATTTCCAAGAAGCAAAACTTACTCAAACTAGCTTAAGCAAATTTTGAAAAGAATATGAAAGGATCTATTAGTGCTTCGTGAAATTGAGGATTGGGAAGTGGGGCCATACCTAGATGAGCTGTTGCCATGGCCGTTTCAGTCTCTCACCACTGGAAATTTTTCCATCTCTTTTCTTTGTCACTTTGGCCACATCTTTCTCTCTTTCTTAAGTGGTTTCTCTGCATCTCAAGTTAAAGAGGGAAATGGATATATACTTCAAGTTGACACTTTTGATTAAATGCCTTCTCCCTTCAGTCATTTTATAAAGAACAACTAGGTTTCTTGAATCCTCACCAGGGTTTTGCCAGAGAATGTGATTGGCCTTCTTAGGTCAAATGACATTTATAAACAAATTAACAATGGTCAGGAATCGAGAGGTTGGAGGTAGAATTACTTCTGAGGTGACATGGCAGGGCTATAATAGTCCTGGACGAGGTGAGGAGGCTGTGCTGGACGTGGCAACAACTGTCTGTCACATCTAGATAGGAGAAGTAATTGAATTCTTAACTTCTTCAAGTAAATAATCTTACTAGAGAGAAAAGCCTAGGTTATATGAGGAGACTGATCACCCTGGGGAAAATAGCTCCCAGATGTTAAAGTCATCGGGAAAAACCACACTTACCTCTCAGTTCTACCAGACTGAGTCTACTTCTGCCTACCGACCAGAAGCTTTAGAGACTTTGTTGATATCTTTTACACACAGAGCCACTCTTAGGGGATGTTGTGTATTTATTAAACACCACCGGCACTCATTATGGATGTGTTAAAAATTCAGATCCTTAGAGAACACAGTAGATCGAAGTATTGACTACTGTTTCACTTTCCCCATCTGTCCAAACATCAATAACAACAGTGTATGGGGGTCTGGAAGCACTGGGCTAATGTACCTTCCTTCGATCATAATTCCAGAGTTCGCCTTAATTAAGATTGATTTTTGCCCCTATGTTGTACATCTCTTAACTAACAGAAAAGTCGCAAGGGCACAGTTTAAGAATTAAGATTGGAGGATGGAGGAAGAGAGAATGGAATCAGGTCTTGGCTTGTGGAGTCTAAAAACTGCATGGCAGGCATACTTAAAATAAATCCTCAAGCAGATTTCTGAGGCGTTGAAGGAGTCACATAAGGGCACTGGAGAAATGAATTGCTCTTCTGACTCGCTTTCCTTCATGTGCGTTGCCTGGGTGCATTCTTGTTTATGGGAGGAAGGAAAAGTACTTACTTAAGATTAAGCATGTGAAGGCCGCAGCAGGCCAGAGTTGTCAGCTTTTTTCTTAGACATTTTCAGAAACATCACTATCATCAACAGAATTCTATTGAGTGCTCACAATACTGCAGGCTAGTTCAAAGAACTTGTGCTCAACAAAGGAAAGTGCAGCCTCTGCCCTCAAGCAAATTACAATCTAGAGCAGAAAGCAGACATGACATTAAGAAAAGGGGAAGTAAAAGCATACAATACATGAATCAAAACACTACACAAAGGGATTTTGATTACTTGTGAGTGCACCTTCCTCCAGCTCCTGAAGGAGAGAGGCTTCTTTGGGAAAATAACTGTAAGGAAGTTTTTTGTTTTAAGAAGAGTCTAAAAATTAGACCAGTGAATTGGGAAAAAGAAGGACATTCTAAGTCTTGTAAATATTTTAAGCTAGAACTTTTAGATTTCTGTTTATTAAAGCATATCATGAGAATAAAGGTTCACAGAACTCTATGGTGTGTGTGTGTGTGTGTGTGTGTGTACTTTATATAGAACACTTGCTTTTTTGATTCTAAGAAAGAGAGATTCCAACTGTTTTCTTTTTTCAGTAGTGATACCATCTCACACAAACTGAATGCAACAGATTTCAAATGGTAATTTTTATAAATATTTTAATAAGCACTATAATAATTGCACTTTTCTTGATTCTTTCCATCGTTTGCCTTAAATCAGCTCTGGAAAACATATTGTACATCTGTGTGACTGAAACTTTGGACAGGTATATGCAACATCTGGAGAATGTTAATAGGGATCATTTGGAGTTGAGATTAGAAAATCCTCATAGTGATTATAATAGAAAAGTAAGTTACTGTAGGACTTAGTGTCACAGACTCCAGTTACTAATGAATCCAGGCAAATACTTCATCAGGGTTGCTCCACAGTCATCTGATATCTTGTCTCTACCCTCTCCAATTAGCTTCTCTATTTTCTTCTGAGAAGACAACAGTTCTCAAGGAACTGTTAGGGTTAGGGTTAGGGTTAGGGTTAGTTTTCTTTTCAAGGAAAGAAAGAAAAGTGCATGACAGAAGAGCAAGAGAAAGGCAAATGTGATGTGTATCAAAATAAACATGGATGTTGTGTGTGTACATTTATGAAAATTAACATGGGTATATCCATTGACTGTGGCACATTTTCAAATAAGATAGTCTGTCTGTAAAATAAAGCATGCTTGAGCCCCTGCTAGCTAGAAAGCACTGAGATTAGGAAGGGGAGGATTATACAAATGTCACATCCTTGTTGAGCAGTAGGTGAAAGCCTATATCTCATTCTCATTACATGTTTCTTTGGGTAAGTATAGGGTCATTGCTCAAAAACCCAAGCTAGTAATAGCCCTTCATCTGGATAGATATACCATCTGGAACACAATGTCCCCAAGATTGCTTCCTTGGCACTGACCAAAGAAGGTTAAAGCTTCTTGAGAGTTATACATTGGCTTTTGAATTATTTAGTCTGCAAGTAAAAATCACTTTCTCTCTAAATTCATTGAATGGAAATAGCCGTGTGAACTCTTTCCTCCCTCACTTTGTCCAGCTTTACAATGACATGTAAAATTACCTGCTACAGGATCTTAAACTAAAAGGGCTAATTTGAGGATAACACAGAGGAATTCATAGTGAACATTCAAGATGTATAGTCTAGTCCAGGTTTTCTCAATGGGTGAGGCCTGAACCATTAACGTCAGTGTCATCCGGCTACTTGTTTGAAACTCAAAATCTTAGACTGGCCCTATCACCGGGAGAAATATCAATAACCTCAGATATGCAGTTGACACCACCCTTATGGCAGAAAGTGAAGAGGAACTAAAAAGCCTCTTGATGAAAGTGAAAGTGGAGAGTGAAAAAGTTGGCTTAAAGCTCAACATTCAGAAAACTAAGATCATGGCATCTGGTCCCATCACTTCATGGGAAATAGATGGGGAAACAGTGGACAGTGTCAGACTTTATTTTTCTGGGCTCCAAAATCATTGCAGATGGTGACTGCAGCCATGAAATTAAAAGACGCTTACTCCTTGGAAGGAAAGTTATGACCAACCTAGATAGCATATTCAAAAGCAGAGACATTACTTTGCCAACAAAGGTTCGTCTAGTCAAGGCTATGGTTTTTCCTGTGGCCATGTATGAATGTGAGAGTTGGACTGTGAAGAAGGCTGAGCGCCAAAGAATTGATGTTTTTGAACTGTGGTGTTGGAAAAGACTCTTGAGAGTCCCTTGGACTGCAAGGAGATCCAACCAGTCCATTCTGAAGGAGATCAGTCCTGGGATTTCTTTGGAAGGAATGATGCTGAAGCTGAAACTCCAGTACTTTGGCCACCTGATGCAAAGAGTTGACTCATTGGAAAAGACTCTGATGCTGGGAGGGACTGGGGGCAAGAGGAGAAAGGGACGACAGAGGATGAGATGGCTGGATGGCATCACCGACTTGATGGACGTGAGTCTCAGTGAACTCCGGGAGTTGGTGATGGACAGGGAGGCCTGGCGTGCTGCGATTCATGGGGTTGCAAAGAGTCAGACATGACTGAGAGACTGATCTGAACTGATCTGATCTGATCCTGGAGGTGGGGCTTAGCAATCTGTTTTAACAAGTTCTCCAGTGTTTCAAATGCTTTCTTATTCTTGTTCAGTCACGCAGTCATGTCCAACTCTTTGCAACCCTAACTGACTGCAGCATGCCAGGCTTCCCTATCTTTCTCCTGGAGTTTGCTCAAACTCATTTCCATTGAGTCATCCAACCATCACATCCTCTGTCACCCCCTTCTCCTGCTCTCAATCTTTTCTAGCATCAGGATCTTACCAATGAGTCAGCTCTTCCCATCAGTTGGCTGAAGTATTGAAGCTTTATCATCAGTCCTTCCAATGAATATTCAGGGTTGATTTTCTTTACGATTGACTGATTTGCTCTTCTTGCTGTCCAAGGCACTCTTAAGAGTCTTCTCCAGCACCATAGTTCAAAAGCATGAGTTCTTCAGCCTTCAGCCTTCTTTATGGTCTAACTCTCATATCTGTACATGACTATTGGAAAAAATCATAACTTTGACTATATGGACCTTTGTCGGCAAAGTGACATCTGCTTTTTAATACTCTAAGTTTGCAATAGGTTTTCTTCCAAGGGGCAAGTATCTTTTAATTTCATGGCTGCAGTCACCATCTTCAGTGATTTGGGATCCCAAGAAAATAAAGTCTGTCACTGTTTCCATTTTTCCCCCATTTATTTGCCATGAAGTGATGGGACCAGATGCCATGATGTTAGTTTTCTGAATTCTGAGTTTCAAGGCAACTTTTTCACTCTGCTCTTTCATCTTCATCAAGAGGCTCTTTATGAAGGCTGTTTGTTTTCTGCCATAAGAATGGTGTCATCTGCATATCTGAGGTTATTGAAATTTCTCCTGGCAATCTTTATTCCAGTTTGTGCTTCATCCAGCCCAGCATTTTGCATGATGTACTCTGCATGTAAGTTAAATATGCAGGGTGACAACAAATAGCCTTGATGTACTCTTTTCCCAAATTTGAACCAGTCTCTTGTTCCATGTCTGATTCAAACTGTTGCTTCTTGACCTGCATATAGGTTTCTCAGGAGGCAGGTAAGATGGTCTGATATTTCAGTCCCTTTAAGAATTTTCCACAGTTTGGTGTGATCCACACAGTCAAAGGCTTTAGCATAATCAGTGAAGCAGAAGTAGATGTTCTTCTTGAACTCCTTGGCTTTTTCTATATTGCTTGGATGTTAGCAATTTGACCTTTGGTTCCTATGCCTTTTCTAGATCCCACTTGTACATCTGGAAGTTCTCAGATCATACACTGCTGAAGCCTGACTTGAAGGATTTTGAGCATTACCTTGCTATCATGTGAAAAGAGTACAATTATGTTGTAGTTTGAACATTCTTTGAAATTGCCCTTCTTTGGGATGGAATTAATCTTGAGCTTTTCCAGGTCTGTGACCACTGCTGAGTTTTCCAAATGTATTGGCATACTGAGTGCAGCACTTTCACAGCACCGTCTTTCAGGATTTGAAATAGCTCAACTGGAATTCCATCACCTCCACTAGCTTTGTTCGTAGTAATGCTTCCTAAGGCTTACTCTGCTTCACACTCCAGGATGTTCAGCTCTAGGTGAGTGACCACATCATCGGGGTTATCTGGGTCATTGAGATCTTTTGCTATACAGTTTTCTTGTGTATTCTTGCCATCTTAATCTCTTCTGCTTCTTTTAGGTCCTTATTGTTCCTGTCCTTTATCAAGACCATCCTTGCATGAAATGTTCCCCTGGTACCTCCGACATTCTTGAAGAGATCTCTGGTCTTTCCCATTCTATTGTTTTCCTATATTTTTTTGTATTGTTCATAAGAAGGCCTTCTTATGTCTCCTTGCTAGTCTCTGGACCTCTGTGTTGCAGTTGGGTATATCTTTCCCTTTCTTCCATGCCTTTTTCTTTTCTTCTTTTCTCAGCTATTTTTAAACACTCCTCAGACAACCATTTTGCCTTCTTGCATTTTTTTTTCCTCTTTGGGATGGTTTTAGTCATTGTCTCCTGTACAGTGTTCTTCAGACACTCTGTCTATTGGTCTAATCCCTTGAATCTATTTGTCATGTCCACTGAATAATCATAAGGCATTTGATTAAAGTAATACCTGAATGGCCTAGTGATTTTCCATACTTGTTTCAATCCAAGTCTGAATTTAGCAATAGGGAGTTCATGGTCTGAGCCACAGTCAGCTCCCGGTCTTGTTTTTGCCGACTATATAGAGCTTCTCCTTCTTTGGCTGCAAAGAATATAATCCTGACTTTGGTGTTGACCATCTGTCGATGTCCATGTGCAGAGTAGTTTCTTGTTTTGTTGGATGAGGGTGTTTGCTATGACCAGTGTGTTATGTTGGCAAATTTCTGTTAGCCTTTGCCTGGCTTCATTTTGTAGAATCTGAAAAATCTTGTTTTAGTCTGTGGGTGCTATAGAGGTATAAAAAGCTATACACCTATAAGTAGAACTTTAACCTTAAACTACTCCTTTCGAGTGTATCTGTGATAATTTGTTAGCTTGATCTAACAACAATAATAGTAATAGTTCATTCTGGAAAAGGAAATGACAACCCACTCCAGTATTCTTACCTGGGAATCCCATGGATCAAGGCACCTGACGGGCTACAGTCCACAGGGTCACAAAGGAGTCAGACATGACTGAGAGATTAAACAATAGCTGACTTCCCTGGTGACTCAGCTGGTAAAGAATCCGCCTGCAGTGCGGGAGACCTGGGTTCAGTTCCTGAGTTGGGAAGATCCCCTGGAGAAGGGATAGCTACTCACTCCAGTATTTTGACCTGGAGAATTCCATGGACTGTATAGTCCATGGGGTTGCAAAGAGTCAGACATGACTGAGTGACTCTCACTTTCACTTTCATTATGTTCTAGATACTATACTCATTGTGAGACATGGTACAATTCTCAAAATAATGATACAACATAGATCTTCTTGTTAGTTCCACTTTGCTTAATAGCCCACCTAAGAGTCAAGAGGATAGATCAGTGAATTTATGTGTATAAAAACCTAAGAATGATAGTTTTAGAGTAGGGCTCTTAATTGACTCTACCAGGTCACTTTACTTCCCTAAGACTTAACTCAGTGTGAATTGTCTTTCTTCATTGTTATTTATTTACTTGTTTTGTTCTTATTTTCTTGAAATTTCTGTATATGCAGGAGTGGGGCACCTTTCCTTATAAAGGCAAAAGTCATTGGTCCTGTTCTCCAAGGTTTTTTCCATTTTCCTTTCCTTATTCCCTATAATTTGCATGTTGTATGGAATTCATTATTACATCCTTCTGCTACTGTGAGCCTCTATTCCTACTGCTGTCATGGCTAACCTCTCTGGTTGCACTTTGTGAAAACTATCTGCCCCAATTAAATCTTGGATCACTAAGAGCACATAGTGAGAGTGTCTGATCGTGCCTCTCCTAGAAAGCCTGTCCTTAGGGACATCCAAGGATGCTTCTAGGGAAATAGAACTACCTCAATGTTTAGCAGTTCAAATGGATTATCTCTGCTCTAGTTCCTCTTCCTTTACTTTAAAACCCTCTCTAGGTATTTTGCTACAACTATACAACCATGGTGTGAAGTTCCTGCATTTATCCTCCTAGAAGCAGAAAGCTGAATGTGTCAGTTCCTATTGCTACTGTAACAAAGCACCATAAATGTGAGGTTTAAGACAATGTGAATTTTATTATTTTACAGTTCTGGAAGTCAGAATTCTGACAGAGGTATCATTGGGCTAAAATCAAGGTGTCGGCAGGGCTTTATTCCTATCTTGAGAATGTAGGGGAATATCTGTTTCTTGCTCTTTCCAGCTTCTAGAAGCTACCTGCATGCCTTGGCTCATCATTCTCTTCTATTTCCAAAGCCAGCAATAGATGATTTCTCAAATATCATCAGCTGGACACTAAGTTTTCTGTGTCTCTCTTCCCTTATGACTACGTTGGATGGAACACATAACAGGATAATCGCCTAATGTTAAAGCCAGCTAATTAGCAACCTTAGTTTCATCTGCAACCTTAATCTCCCTGGACATATAATGTAACGTAGTTGCAGATTCTGGAGATTAGGATTTGGCCATTTTGGGGAAGCTGTTATTCTGCCTACCATCCTGACCAACTCAGAACTTTAATTTTTTTTTTTTCCTTTTACTGACAGCAATGTCTGGCTTACAAAAGCAGAAACTATATGAGTATGGAATTGCAAGTTAGATGAACTTGCTTATTGATCTCAGTCAGCCCTCTTCTATAATCAACATGTCTCCATGTTTCCAGACATCTTCAAATATCCTTTGGTCTTCTCTTTACCATTCTGGGTAACTCTTTTGGCTCCAATACTGACATCCTACTCTCATTCCATTCCATTTATTCCAGATGTTTCTATCATCAGCATCTTCTGCTTAATATCCGGGGCATATTTCTTTTTGCCCAATATCAACTGTTAGTGGATCTCTTAATCTCTCTGTGATGTGGGCCTTTTGCTAATTTGCTGTGTGATTCCTTCTTTCCTTTCCAACCCGAGCAGCTTCCCAAGAATAAAGTGCAGGCTATGCCTCTTCAGCTTCTTTCAGTTTCTAGTGCAGTTTTGTTCATATTTGCCTAATAGTTTTCTCAAACTCATGTCAGTTATAAAGATTTGCTTAAAAAAGAAGTTCTTCAGAGCACTTTATAATTAGCTGAATAATACATAATTCCTGGTCAATTACCTCTGTTCTCATTATTTTTCCAACCCTTTCTAAGTGAAGCCTTTTAATGGAAGACACAGTTGATTTAAAAAATTAATTTCTCGGTATGGCACAAATTGCCAGGATTCAAGCACTTGCTACATTTCGCCTAACCCTGTGCTAAAGACTTTATATATCTTTCTGCATCATCACTGGAAATTTCTGAATTAAACAGTATTCCTACCATTGGTAATTTTTAATCAGATAAATTGAGTCACAGAGAGTTTAGGTAACTTACACAACAAGCAAGGGACAGACTGGCTTGATCTCAGCTCTCATTCACAAACCCCACAATCTTTAGGATGAAGCTATAGGTGCTGGCCCTCTGAGTAACTCACTTCGGTTGCTCAACCAGCTGCGTCAGGAACCATGTCAAATAAAACCTATTAGAATACAAACTGCCTTTCCAATTCAATTCAAGGACTACTCGTTGAATGCATGCTACATGCCAGGTGTCATTTACCTGTGATTCTGCAGTGTTTGTGCCAACTCAGCCTTAGAGCATTATACACTTTCTTCAGAAGAGGCTGTGTCTCAAATATAGAAACTGTTAATGTCAATGACATTCTTAAAATCGCTATCAATGCAAAAGTATTCTGAATATGCTATATGGATGTTGATAAAAAGAAAAAAAATAAACTTGATTTGAATAAAAGAAAATCAGCAGCAGTTGTTTTGTCAGTTCCTCTCAGAAAGCGGTTGCACTTAATGTAGAGCAAAATGTCCCAGGGATGTTTGCATAGAGAGTAAATTAATGCAGGAGAAGCTACTTGGATCCTCGGTAACACAAGCCCAAGATGTATGAAAAGGGTAGAGGGGCAAAGGGGAAGGCAGTGATGCTGACAATTACCTTGAATGATTGTTAATTTCTTGTCTGTCCCTCCAGTGTATATGTACACGTGTCACTATGTCTGGAGATCTATCTATTTCTCAGAGACAGCACTGGTCTATTCTCAGGACAGCATTATACATTAACTGTATCCTTTGATTTCTGGTCATACTTCTTTAGAAAGAGCAAAAGGCAGGTGGTACATACAAACTAGTGAGGGCTCCTCTGAACCGAGCATAGTACTGTTGTTACAAACCTGGGAGGGCAGGTAGGGTTGTTTATCTAATTGTGACCCAGGACTTACCTTTCTGTTTAGGTTTTAAGGGATCTTTGGGGGCGGAGGGAATCAGATTCCATAGACTGAGTGCATTTGTCTGTGTGCACTTTTAGGAAGATTTCAAGAATTAGTTTTCACTTGTGAGTTCTATTAATTCCATCCTCTGCCTCGTCTCTGTTCATACCTAACAGCATACTCCAGAAGCTATAAAAATCTCTAGAGGTCCTTGAAGTAATGAGAAAGCTGATGGGTTTTTTTTCCCTCTCCAATAATTATACTTTGATTTCTCCATAACAGTCTTTAGTTTACTGCCAGTCTTCAAGACAACTTTCTGCAGCTTTCACCTCTGCCTGATGCAGTCTGTCCCCTTGCCTGCAGATTCGTCCTCTGCGGGCCAAGACGCCTTTACAATTCCCCTCTAGGTGAATTTGCCCACTAGGTGGAGCTGTAACAATTTAGCTCACAGATCACAGTGTGTGACAGATTAAATTCACTGACCACCGCTCAGTACTCTGGGGAAACATCTTGCTGTGGCCCAGAATCGCAAATCAAGTGCAGAGTCAGAAAACAGAACAACAAATCCCATAACAGGAACACAATTGGAGATAACAAATTCCATGGGACAAATGCACGTTGATTCCACAAGCGAGCCCTATATTAGGCCTCCTGAATCGCTTGCCTAATTCCTCTTTGGTTCCTGGTAGTGGGGGGAAAAAAAAAAAAAAAAGAAAAGAACAACTCTGAGCCCAGAGTCAGGAAGCCTGAGTTCTGGACCCGACTCAGCCACTCACCAGCTGCAGGCTTCCTCTTTCTGAGGCTCTGTGCTCTTTCTGTAAAATGAAGGGATTAGAACAGATGATTTTGAAGGCCTCTTCCAAGTGTAACTCTGGATCTCACTCTAAAAATCAAATTGTAACATTTGTAAAATACAAAAACAAGGGAAGATGTGAATTTAAATGTCTGCTGTTCAAGTCTTCCTTCTGAGTTAAAATCCATCTCTTTCTATTTCTATATCCATACACTGCTGTGAAATAAATATTTGAATGATTTTTTTCTCACTTTTAATTTTAAAATTAGGACAAAGAAGGAGATTTCCAAATCTAAATGTGAGATGCTGATTGTGTAAATGTAAAGACAAAAGGTTAGCCTTCTTGGAAGGAATTCACTCCCCATCCTCCAAATAAGCCTGCCCAGCAAATGTAGTTTGTTAAGTGTCTCACACCTTTATTTATATAGGTCTTTACCTGTCAATATCCTTTTCTATTGTGGTGAATTAATGCCACAAGGTTTCAGCTCTGAAGCAGAGGTTGCTCCTCACTGGGAAAGGTGAATACTCCCTCTTTAGAGCACATTTGGAATTTATATTTAACGCTTGTGGCTCAGTTTTATATCCTGAAACAAAGTTTTTCTACTTTTAAAATACCAGTTTTTGTTTTTTTTTGTTTTTTTTTTTTTTTGAGGGGGGAGGAAGGAGGGGAGGATTTCTCTAAAACTAAAATGAAAACTTTTTTTTTTTTTTTTTTGTCAGAAGGTATTAGAAACTGACGCTTTCTTCTGCTCCTGTCTAAAATCTTCTGTTCCTTTCCTCAGCCCAGGGCAGTGAACACTACTCATTTTAATCTATTCTTTGTAAAACATTAATTGGATACATAGAAGCACAGAAAACCTAATAGGTATTTTTTTTTCTTATGATGGAAAGGGCATAGAGATCATTCAGTTAAACCCTTTTTATTGCATCAATGAGGAATTGAAGACCCAGAGGTTAAGTGGCTTACCCAAAGTTTTTCAGAGAATGAGTGAAAACATTATTTTAGAATGAAACTCAGACTGAATAGGAGGAGGACTAAATCCATTCTTTATTTTCTCTACCAAAATAATTCTATATTTTGACCCAAGCATAGTTACCTCTGTAAGATGGGATTGACTTTTCCATGGTTGGTGTGTCAAATTAAATTAATGCTGAGCAATTTGCAGGATGTGTCTGGTAGTATCATAAATAGACTGTACCACCAAGCATGGAGTAGAAGGACAGAGCCTTCTGAAATGTCTTCTGTGGCAGCTAGTCCAGTGAAGTGACCCACCAAAAGTGCTGTGCATCAAGTAAATTGACATAGACTCCATGAACTCTCTTTAGCCATCCTTTTCTGAGCGCTCTTCTCTACTAGGCCTTGACCTTGCTCCCTTCTCCACTCCCCAGCCCCCAGGGCTATTTTCACCCTGCCTAACCCAGTTGTAGCAAGAATCCTGTTAAGTCACTTTAGCAATAATTTGCCACTATTGATATGTGACACCGTTTAAATCAGTTTAGCTAAAATCTTCACCCTTGGTATCTCCTTAGTACTTTTCCATCTATGTACCCGCTTCCCTCTGTTCACTGGCTATAAATTCCAAGATTTCTTTCCTGGATTCAAAGTTGAGCCCAACTGCAAAAACCCTACTGTACAAATCTTGAATAAAATTTTCCTTATCATTATAGCAAGAGTCAGAATACTTGATTTAAACAAAATATAATGCAATACTAGTACATGTTATTCTTTCTAGGGGATTCATCAGGCATGCAGTCCATTCAGTCCCTGAGAAGTTCTACAGTAGAGACCACTGTTTACCACTGTTTAACCTGTTGTTGCTAAATCAGTGGGCCTTTTTCTCTTGAAGGGTTATGTAGTTATATCCATATGATTTAGTTCCCATGTGATTCATTCTGTGATCAGAAGCAACCCTCATGCCTCCTGATATTGTCAGTAGTCTTTTGTTTTCCAAGTCGGCATCCTTCTGAATGAATCAATGGAGAACACAGACAGGAAGATGGAAGGACTCGCTGCCATACTTGTGAGGCAGTCCCCTGCCCCCGACTGCTTATGTATTAATACTTAACACAGACAGGAAGATGGAAGGACTCGCTGCCATACTTGTGAGGCAGTCCCCTGCCCCCAACTGCTTATGTATTAATACTTAAGCATGCCTCATGACAGAAAATAAACTGGTAACCAGGCGTTCATGTATGTAAACTGAAGAGAGAAATTTTAACTATAGTACTTCATATATTTATGGTTAAGTTTTGCTCCTTTCTAACAAACATATGCTTATTTTTGTAAAATTGTTTCCTCTCAATATCTGGAGAAAATGTACAATGTATAGAATACACCATGTTGATCCAGTGATGTCCTATATTCCCTGGCATGTGTTAATTGCTCTGTCATGTCTGACTCTTTGCAACCCCCTGGACTGTAGCCCACCAGGCTCCTGTGTCCATGGGATTCTCCAGGCAAGAATCCTGGAGTAGGTTTCCATGCCCTTCCCTGGCATACAGACCCACATAGCTTTGAGGAAATGCAGACAAAGCAGAAGCAAGAAAACAGATGTGGTTAGAAATCTGTATATGGCTTCCCACTCTGCTTCATTTCAGTTGTGTGACCTTGGTCTGTCTAATCATCTGCCTTATCTGAGGCCCCACAGCTTCAGCCAAATGGGGACAATCAGAGCTGCTCTGCCTGCCACACAATGTCTTTATGACCTCAAAGGTGGTAGCATATGGGGAAATTGTATAGAATGCTCCACAAACAGAAGACTTTGTGATTATTGTGTAGGATAGATGGCAAACCTGGTGTCTCATTCTTTTCCAAATTTGCTTTCAGGAGGACACTTTGACTTGTGATATTTGAGCAGAATGATTATTAGTAGAGCATTGGGGTTAGAAAAAGTGCTTCTTTGTAATTGAATCAAATAAAACAGTGGGGACAGGGGACTGTATATCAGACCTGATCGACTAAATTGCAGGAGCTGTTTTGAGTTGTATAAAAAACACTACGTACACATCTGGTGATATTGTTATCTCATTTTGTGAATAAAAAATTCACAAAATTACATCACATTGAAAGCTTCACTAGGACAGAAATGTCCTCCAGATGTATTTTCAAAAAAGGCCTTAAATATTGCATTAAAAAATTATAGGATTAAATGGCTTCTTTCCATTGAAGTTGCTAAGGCTCTCACTGGTGCTCTTTCTAAGCTCTCTGAGGAACAAAAACACTCCCTATTGATTCACAGGAAGGTAAAACTTGTTATCTAACACCTTGTATGGGTGGAAATGGGAATGGGTGGGATATCAGATTGTCTTAACAAAATCTCATATATATGTCAAAGGACCATAGCATGTGAAGGGAGAGTGCTAACATGGAAGTCAGGATATTGGAGTATTTAATTCAATCAACCCATTTTTATTCAGCACTTTCTCTTTACTTGGATACTCTTTAGATTAATAATTGGCAACACAGAATATAGAGGCTCTGGCTTTATGGAGTTTCTATCAAATAGTAGGGGTAGGGAAGCCATGATTAATCAAGGTGAATGGAGTTCAAGGACAGAAGGATATGATTGCTTAAATGGGTCAAGTTGTGGAGGAAGAATGCTTTGAACAGAATTACTTTGGATTTATCCTGAAGTGTGACACCACACTAGATTTTGGGCAGAAAGCAAAAGTCATTTCTGGCTATGAAATTTCCCACATTTTAAAATAATTCCAGAGCATGCTGGGGAAAGACACTAGAAAGACCACTGAAGAAAGAAATCAAGTCTAGACTCAGTTTTGCTCCCAATGAGGGTTGTAATCGATCCTAAGTCCCTAAATTTTAGTACTTTCATTACATTTGAACTAGACGTTTTCTAAGTTCTTATCCATATCATATATTCCATTATTTGATGATTCTGTGACTACTATCATTATTCCTGATATTTCACTCAAATTAGATGTTCAGATTTTTCTCCACTAGAATTCATTATGAAAAGTGACTGACAAAATGTATTGATTGACAAGATGGACTATAATATTTGTCTTTTTGGAACAATAAATGTAATAACCTGCAAGTTAACAATGAGTAGTGCTGAATATTTGCCTACAGGGCCAGGAGGTCTGCACTGACATTGCATTTCTCTGCATGTTAAACGTTTGATTTTTTTTTTTTTCTTCATCCACACGAATGACTCAGCTTGTTTGCAGAAAAATAATCCAAAACACAGTATTGTCTTAGGCTTATATAATGAATGACTTGTGTACTGCTTAATATAATTTTTGTATTGATATTCTAAACTAAATTGCCAAACACCCTTAATTAAAGCTAAGGCAGGGAGGTGTGAAGTTTGATCTATTACTGTAGAAAAGTGGATGATATCTGTTAAAGAAAGCTAGTTAGTGTTGTGTGGAGAAGAGTTTTGGGCCTACCTGGAGATACATATTATTGACAACTAAGAAAGACAGGCTTTTAGTGTTGTGCATGAGTTTGCAATATATAATGATTACTAGGCAGTCTACCAGCAGAGCAATCTTTAATCCATAGATCTCCAAGCATCTCAAACACATTGATTTATTAAATGTGGCCTCTGCAACAGTGATGTCTTCAAAATTAAATCACTTAACCTCTCAGTTCAATATTGTTACTGATATCTGCTGCTATATCTACATGACACTGAAACAAGAAGCCAAGGCAGTCAATTCATTACAAATAAATAAATGTCATACTTATTAATTGCATTAGGTCAAGTTAGTTAATTTGCACTGTGTCCACCAAACAATGAACTTCCTGGATGAATTACTCCTTCTTCAGCTGACTGATTTGGTCTGATTCAGAATCTGAGAGGGTCTTGTAATTGTCTTTTCATTTCGTAAATTTTGGAACTAAGATGTATTCTTTTCTTTTTATTATCTATGTTTTATAATAATTAGAAAAATGGTATCTTATGCATTTTGGGGTGATGATGATTAATGCTAAAAAGTTGAATTTTATAATGCATTTAGTTAAAATTCTGGACCTAATTTAAGTTCTCAGATGTCTAAATGATAAAAGAGATTATGTTCCTTAAACCTGCATTTTATTGTGCTGTTTTATCATTTTACATTTAAATGAAGTAAGCAAAAACTTTCAAACAAACACCTGTTATGAGTTTTCAGAAAGTGCTACAATTTCCCAATAGATCTAAGAAACTTCTCTTTCAGGTTGTAGAGGAAATCACTACATAAAAATTAAGGAAATATCATACTTCTGATTTTTCGGGTCAGCAGTACTCTTTATATACACAATCGTTGTTTAGACACTAGATTGTGTCTGACTCTTCTGTGACCCCATGGACTGTAGCCTGCCAGACTCCTCTGTCCATAGGATTCTCCAGGCAAGAATACTGGAATGGGTTGCCATTTCCTTCTCCAGGACATCTTCCCAACCAAGGGATCAAACCTGCATCTCCTGCTTGGCAGACAGATTCTTTACCACTGATTCTTTACATATATGTATATATATACATAATGTCAGTTAATGTATAAAATTAACTGATATGTAATATCAGTATAATGTATAAAATTCAGTTAATGTATATGCATATATGTGTAGCATATATGTAGCATATACATATATATACACACACACACATATATATATACACTCAATATTTCAGTTAATGTATAAAATTTTATGGAAACAAAAAAATAATGTATGGCCACATAGCTTTGACTAGGTAGAAGGTTATCCTCTAGGAAGAATCTATTTGTAATCAAATGAAAACAAAAATCACATACTCTGGGCTTCTGACAAGTCTCTAGGAGCCCTGTGATGAAATTCTTTGCATTAACTTAATATTAATATTAGTGAGGGGCTTTGCTATTGCCACCACCAATGATTCTTATAACAGAAGCTATGAACATATGCCCATGCATCATGAGCTGACAGCATTCAAAGACTGATTTTACTAAAACTTGCTTATTAGAACTAAAAGGGATCTTAGGATGCATGCAATTATACATCTTCCTTTTAGGATCAGGAAATGGCAGTCCATAAAAGTTATGAATCGGGGCCCTGGTTATATTCTGTTAATCAATTGTTTGTTATTTAAAACCCTCACACATATGTCAATGATCAAAAGCACTTTATTGTAGTAAAAGTATAACTGTATGTAAGGATAAATGATCATTTAGTAGTGATGCTGATGATCATGATGGCCTTAAGGATGATGCTAATAATGATTTATATTTACAGATACCTTACTGTAGATGGGCTTCCCTGGTGGCCCAGAGGGTAGAGAATCTGCCTACAATGGAGGAGACCTAGGTTCTATTCCTGGGTTGGGAAGATCCTCTGGAGAAAGAAATGGCAACCCACTCCAGTGTTATTGCCTAAAGAATCCCAAGGACAGAGGAGCCTTGTGGGCTACAGTCTATGAGGTTGCAAAGAGTTGAACACACCTGAGTGACTAACACTTATCTTACTGTAGGTAGGTGAGAATAGTGGTTAAAAAATGCAAGTCCTAAAGTCAAACTACCTTAATTCAAACCCCAGGTTTACCATGACCTAGCTAAGCATCAGTTGTCTTACCTGTAGATGGGGACTAGAAGAAGTACATACCTCATTTGGATCAGAGGCTTAAATACTATAATGCATGTGGAGTTTTGGCATTGCATTATATAGACATAGAGAACACTCAATAAATCATTAACAATTATGTTGTGCCAAATTTATCATGACTGAACAAAGTGGTCATCATTATTCTCATTTTACATTTCATCAGTTAAGGAAACTGAGTCTCAGAGATTTTTAATTATTTGACCCAGGGGACACTGCTAGTAAATGATAGTGTGACTGTAACCCCAAATAAGAAGATGCTTATAAAGATTTTTACAGCCTTAAGAAACATAATTTACCAATGCTTTGGTGAAAAGAAATTATTTGGGGTCCTTCCAGAGAACATAGTGAGGACTGAGTAAAAAGAATGTACAGATTAATCCAGCATTCCTGTTCTCCTAAGGCTTTGGATTCTTTACATTACAAAGTCAGTCAACAATGAGTCCGTATTAGTTTCTATAGGAAACTGTGAGAACCATGGCCTCAAGTTTTGAATCTCTGGTATATGCACAGTTATCATGGATTCAGATAAACCCAATGCAATCTTCCTTATTCTATAATCTAGCACTCTTAGAATATACTTATATATCAATATAGAGAATGATCTATATAGAGATATAATCTCATATTTCTTAATGCTGAAACCCTCATATATAGTTATACATAATACATATGTATGTATGTGTGTGTGTGTGTGTGTGTGTGTATATATATATATATCAGAGGAGGCAATGGCACCCCACTCCAGTATTCTTGCCTGAAAAATCCCATGGATGGAGGAGCCTGGAAGGCTGCAGTCCATGAGGTCACTGAGGGTTGGACACAACTGAGAGACTTCACTTTCACTTTTCACATTCATGCATTGGAAAAGGAAATGGCAACCCACTCCAGGGTTCTTGCCTGGAGGATCCCAGGGACGGGGGAGCCTGGTGGGCTGCCGTCTATGGGGTCGCACAGAGTTGGACACGACTGAAGTGACTTAGGAACATATATATATGCTCTTTCTGTGTAGGTCTTTGAAGTCCTTTCCTTAAACTGGAAATCTGGACTCTGGTTCTAGTCAAAGTCTGGAAGCAAAGTTGGGTACTGGCATTGGGCATTGAAAGAATTAACATCCTCTTTAAAATGTACTGCCTTGAATTAAAGGTATTTGAGCAAATTATGTTGTCTCTTCAGATGAGGATGCCGGAGTGCTGTAAAGGATGTTCAATGAGATTTAGAGTTTTTAATCATCTACATCTACCCACATATCCCCATTCTAATCCTCTAGGTACAACCCTTTTCCAAAATGTGGCCTAGCTCTCATAGGAGACCTGGTGGATCTATGAATTAATTTATTTCCCAACCTGCAGAATCAAAAGTTGACTTCTATTTTTCAGACAGATCAACCCCATAGCTATAAAAGAAAATATTTATTTAGGAAAGTCATAAAAGCTCTATATGATTTTCTGACCATATCGGGAGCTGAAAACTGAAAGTACTGGTCTTGACATTTTCTTCTTGAATGCTCTCCAGTGCAATCAGAATTAGCCATGCTACTTTACAACCCTTGAGGGCCTCACAACCTACACTATACTGTTGTAGGAGCTACTCAGTCTGTTTCTCTTAAGGCTTCTACAGGTAATAATTTACATAGCTACTTAACCCTGAATGCTGTGGAGCATCACTATCTTATTTTCTGCTCTGAAATATTGTGGACACTTCCTTGAACCCTTACCATTAAAGAATAACCATCCTGCATCACCATGATTAAAGTTTCTTTTCTAGAATTACTTCTGGTTACAAATATTGTATTTGAGACTGATCAGAACAAAACCATATAGCCCTCTAGGTATTCCCAGAGGAATGGATGGAGTATAGCACAGGAAATTGGGTGCTTATGGGGCAGTTGGCAAGAGTGAAGAGGTAAAGTTCAGGGAAACTGCCAGTATCTCCTATTTGCTATGAATTTTCATTTTTAATTTTATTCAGAATGCCAAGAAATTTTAGAAGTTAAAGGAATGATCACTGTACACTACAGCCTAGAATCAGATGATTTGCTGAAGGGTTTCTGCAAATTTTCACATTTGAATCTACCCACCTGCTTATTGCTGCTGGAGTAGCAACAATATCGCTTCTGCCTGGCTTTCACCTTTCAGTCTAATTTGCATAACTTTCGTTGCTAGAAGATAAGCTAGACACCTGCTGGCAAAGCATTTTCATGTGGGTTATGTGTGGGGGTAAGTAACATATTGCATGTAGTTTTTTTTTTTTTTGGTTAGAGTTTATTTTGGGGGGAATATAATTAAGTTATATTTATATAATTACATTATAGTTATATAATTATATATGTTGAACATATATCTATTCCCTCTTGGATGTCCCTTCCACACCCTATTCTACCCCTCAAGGATATTACAGAGCACAGAGCTGAGCTCCCTGTGCTGTATTACAGGTTCCCATTTAGCTATCTCTTCTACACATGGTAATGTATTCATGTGAAACCTACTCTGGTAGTTTTTAACTCTTAATTCATGACCTGACAATTCACAGAAATGCTGTCTAATTACTAGTTGTTGCTCATTGTGACTCTTCTCCAGCAATATCATATATAAGTAACTGCCTCTCTAACTGCTATAAGTGTATATAACTACTATGGTATAAAGATGATCAAGATATACAATAATGGATTGTTTAATTAAAGCCCTTTTCTCTTGTATTAATAGAGCCCTAACCTCATGCGAAGAGTTGACTCATTGGAAAAGACTCTGATGCTGGGAGGGATTGGGGGCAGGAGGAGAAGGGGACGACAGAGGATGAGAGGGCTGGATGGCATCGCTGACTTGATGGATGTGAGTTTCAGTGAACTCCGGGAGTTGGTGATGGACAGGGAGGCCTGGCATGCTGCGATTCATGGGGTCGCAAACAGTCGGACACGACTGAGCGACTGATCTGATCTGATCTGAACTCCCCTTAGTCTAAGAATTCTCTTTGTCTGAGATATAACTCTAATGTAATGGAATATTATTCTTTAACTTCTGAAGACATAGGAAGGAAAGTCTTTTAAAACTTGTTTCCCAAAGGTACAAGCATAGAATAACTGCTACTTTACACACAATTGTATACCTGCAAGTATGTGACCCTATGGACTGAAACCCAACAGGCTCCTCTATCCATGGGATTCTCCAGGCAAGAATACTGGAGTGGGTTGCCATCCCCTCCTCAGAGGGATCTTCCTGACCCAGGGATCAAACCAGAGTTTCTTAGGTCTCCTGCATTTGCAGGCAGGTTCTTTATCTCATGGCAACCCACTCCGGTATTCTTGCCTGGAGAATCCCATGGACAGAGGAGCCTGGTGGGCTACAGTCCACGGGGTTGCAAAGAGTGGACACGACTGAGAAACGTCACTTTCACTTTCACTGTCTTTATCTCTAGCGCCACCTGGGAAGTTCTACTTTACACTCAGGATCACATTTAATTCTTCATAAGAATATTGTGAGGTAAATACTTCAAGTACCTCTGTTTGCACGTAGATAAATTGTGGACTACTTGAATTGAGTAGCAGAGACAAACTCACAGAGTTATTAAGCCGTACAACTGCAGAGTCTAAACTCCCAACTGCTGCATGGTATTACTTCTCAGAGTACAGATAGGATTACATCTCCAGACTCCTACCATTAAATCTTGTTTTCTCCCAGAACCTAAAATAACTCTTTCTCCCTCCCTCCCTCTCTCACCTTCTCTATCTCTATCTTTATCTCTCTCCTGAAGCATCCTTTCCTAGTCTCATCCTTATCAATGTAAACCCTTCCCACCTTTCTCTGGGAATTTCAATCATTTTTTTCCCTCCTTTCAACCATTTCTCACTTTTATTAAATTTTTTTGGCCATTCCTCTCCTGGCAAACCGTATGATTACAACATTATTAGCTTATATACTTCAAAATTGTCCTCAAACACAACTGTTTACTACATAAAATGGCAATGATAAACAAATAATTAAGAACTCTCTTCATCATTTAGGGGAAATGCTGTCTTTTTTAATTTCTTTGTACATTATAATGAAATACAACTGAGAGTTGCCAGTTAGTCATAGCTGTTCATAAGATAGGATCTAAACTTGAAAGTAACAGAACTGTTAAACTCTAATCCATAACTCAGTCTTGCCCATTAATTTAGGTTGACTTTTCTCTAATTGATATAATCAAGTCATATTTAAATCTCCCCATGGTTATGTACACAAACAGCAAATGCCCAGAGACAGGCAGGCACATATTCACATACACATACATTAACAAATGGATTTCATACAGATGCAATTGGAATCGTTTTCTGTGTTTTAATCTTTCTTCTGGCATATTGCTCCATCCATACTTTTAAAAGATAACACAACTCTATTACCGGATCCTTGCAACTATGCAGTGTTGATTGCATTCAGTGAATTAGCTAGAGAAAGAAAATGCTCCCAATCACTTATTGGAATTATTGCTCAAAAGCTATATATATATATATATATATATATATATATTTTTTTTTTTTTTTTTCTCTAGCTACCCCTAGAAATTCTTCCCAGAGGATGTAACACAAATTAGTCAGCTCCAAAGGGTTAACACAAGCAGCATCAAGCCACTCCTTTACCTGGCAAATTATATCACTCTTCAGCATATGTCACTTGCACAACTTTTCAACTCTTTCCTTCCTAAGATAATAGGCCCAGAAGCTGGATGCTGCTGCGCTTCGGCACCTGTCATTTTGACATTTCATGCTTTCTTTAGAAAAGAGAAGTTGGTAGAATGTGAGAAAAGTGGAACTTTGACAGGTTGTCAGAATATCTTGCAGCACAAACCAACCTGCCAGCCAGCCTGTTTTCTGGTATATTTCAAAGTCTCCTAGCAAATGAACTGCAGTTATTGACTGAAGAACTTCTTAAGTAGGAGGATTCTTTACTTTTTACAGATTGAAATTAAATAATTTTCACCTGAAATTGGTTTAAATTTTCGGTGGCTTGCTTACAGTTGCATATCAAGTAAAATATAACTTGGACAAGTCAAAACTGATAAAGACATCTTCACTGTTTCTTTTATTTGAATTGAATAGTCTTCGATTAAGGATGGACATCTGTAAATCCAAAATAGTTCATGAAATGACCTTGAGCTTGCAACCAGTGAATAGTTAGTGTCTTGCTCAAGCTAAAAGGGTCTGGCATGCAGCACAAACAAGGCTGCAGGGAAAAAAAAAACAGGAACTATGCCTTTAAGAATACTACCAACAAAAGGAATAAGAATGTAGGTTAGCTGTGATAAGCTATAGGAAATGGTCATGCAGACAAATGGTCTGTGTAACATATGTCAGTGAGGGCAAGATCTCCTATCAACTGTACTTCAGCTCTGAATGTTTCCAGTTGCATAGATTGCTTCAGAAGGAAAAACAAATAGTACAATACAGTTGAGTCAAATTATTGATGGGAACAGTATTTTATTTCTTTTATCTGAACTGCATGCCAAGAAAAGTAAAAAAAAGAAGGAAGAAAACATTATGTAACTCTCCTAGGATGCCTGGTATCATCATTTAGAGATAATTCTGAATTTCCTAACATCAATTTTTTTAAAATGCCCCTCCCCTCACAAGGTAGTAACTATAAATCAGCATATAGTTCACTCTAATGTGACTTATATGCCTTTATATATGTGTACATATACATATATAAATATATATATATTTATAAATATATATATATTTATAAATATATGTATATATTTGAAACTACTCTTAAAAAGGAAAATTGTTTGAGTTTTATTTCATTGAGACTTCATGGCATCTTGGGGATAAATGCCAACAGTTAATATTCATCTGACTTCTGATATAAACCTTAAACCTGTGACTATTTTTTTATATAACACACATTGCTAAAACCATTGCATTATGTGTAATACAGTCTTCATATCCTTCTTTTCTACCTGACACAAGATTTAAAGAATATAATAACCTGCCTCACATATACTGGTGTCTAAAGCAATCTTCCTGAAACACAATTGTTACTGCCCAAATGAATCTGTTTTACATTGTGTGATTTACCCAACCCATTCAAACATTGTTTTTGTTTGTTTTTAAAGGAAAATTACTGGCAAAAGCTATCCCTAAATCTCCTTGATAACAAACAAATAACCAAACAGTTGACTCCAACACCACATTTACCAGGTAGAAATGGGGAACATAATCAATAAGAATGCCTTGAATTTGAGTGTGGCTGACCAGGCAAACCAACTCTCCATGTGAAAGACCAGTGATGACACAGGAGGTGAAATAATCAATGGTTACCTAACTAAGTTGGCAGATAGAAGATGTGTGCAAGGAAAAGCAGAAATGCCATGACAGAAAAAGGCTGCTCTCCAGGGTTCTGACAAGTTTTAAGACATGTCTATTCTTATTAAAAGCATTTCTCCTGACGCAGTTTGAGTGGACATGCTCCTTAATACCACTAAACAACTGGTTATAACAGACTCTTCTAAGCAAATGTGACTCTATCCATAAAAATCATTATCCTTTACATTTGAAAACTATATTTCCGAACATGTGGCTGTTCACCTGATGACAAAATATGCTGCGTTTGCCTAAGGCCTTTCAATCTTGTTTCATATATACTAGCCTCTTACCTGGAGGACTTTTTTTTTATTTTAATTTTGCATGCATTCTCTCTTTTGTATTAACTCAGCTTCGTTTTGTTGGTGGGCCTGCACTCTATTTTCTATCTTAGGATGATTCGCTCCATCTCTTATATAGAGACATTTACCCATTTTGTATGGTAAAAAATATGTATACATATATTCTGTTGCTTGTTTGTCCTTCTTTAATGAGGAGGATATACATCAAAAAATCTGAGGCTGTAATTCAAGGGCTCCAAATTCTAATCTTTTCCCCCTCCCCCCACAAATATTGGACCTGGAAAAATATCATTTCACTTTCTGATGGATAGCTTTCTCATCTATAAAATTGTAATACTGTTATTGACTCATAGTTTGTCATGAAGTTTAACTTGAATTGCATGCATGAAATATCTTAGCATGATATTGGCTAAGAGAATTGTCTAATGTGTGATAACAATTTAGACCTGAAAGACTTTGTTTATTCTTCGAGGTATAGCCTCAGGAAATCTTATACTTTTCTTTATTCCTCCAGTTTTGCACAAAAACCATTAATATATATCATTGGAGCACTAGTAATTATCAATTCTTTAAATATATTCATTTATTAATTCTCCCATTGAGTTGTTGTCACTTTGAAAATGTTTATTTAATAGGCAATAATAGCAAACTTACATTAAGTACTACTTATGTGATATTAATTTCATTTTCAAATACTGCAAAAAACTGTGGAAGTCTCATAATTCTTATTTCACCAGTATGGAAACTGAGATGATAAATATGTAAGTAATGGACTTAACTATTAGTAATTGAAAGAGTCAGTGTTTAGATTCTTGTGGATTTGCTGTAAGAGCCTGGACCTTTAATTACTAAGCTTTCTGCCCATTTGTGTCCCCACATTTCATCTGTCTCTAACCATCCATACTGTGTCCTAGTTGCCGAAATTTTTTTGTTTTTGTAATTTAAGCAATTATTAATGCAATCTTAGATATTTATTATTTGATATATTTTGGTCATGTATCCCTAAATAGGGGCTTCCCTGATGGCTCAGAAGTAAAGAATCCACCTGCCAATGCATGAGACGTGGGTTCACTGGGTTGAGAAGGTCCCCAGGAGAAGGAGATGGCAACCCACTCCAGTATTCTTGTCTGGGAAATCACATGAACAGAGGAGCCTAGTGGGATACAGTCCATGGGGTTGCAAAAGGATCAGACACAGCTTACCGACTAAACAACAACCCTAAATAGACTGTGTAGAAGTTCAGGGAAGAGGTCATAGTTTAAATGTTTATGTAGCTTGGGGAGTATGCCAATAGCAAGGAGTATAGGTGGTAAAAACCTTCAATCTGTCATAGGTTAGTCAGAAGCATAGGTAACAAACTGGGCTTGCAATTGGCTTCTAAACTAGGAAGGGGTGTGTGTGTGTGTGTGTGTATCCATATGTGATCACAGAGGGCTGAAATTGTAACCTGTCAAATCCGATGCTGTTTCTTGGTAAACAGTGCCGGAATTAGGCTTTCTTAGATACCAGCAGGATGTCCAAGAATTGATGTAGGGAAATTGTACCCCACACCCAAGAACATCCCATAAATTCAGGTCCTAGAACACCCCAAAATGCTTAATGTATCAGCTTGCATTCTCATGTGATCCACAGTTTTTAAAAAATCACATATTCTCTCTGGCAGTTTAAGAAAGCATAATCATTCTTCATGATACACCTTCCATCTGTGTTCCATCATTACACAAAGTTTACTTGTTTCAATTTCTCTATTTTATTGGGGAAAGGAGCAAGGGTGAGAGATAATTTTATGCTATTTTTGAACATGCAGTCCAAAAGAGGTTCTATATTTGGAATAAACACAATTCTTGTACAGGTGATGTTATGGTGTCTAAAGAGAGACCCTTCCAAAATTTTGTCTCAGATAAACCGCAGTCCTCAAATCAATATATCCTTCTTAGATTTCTTAGATGATTTTATTTGTATTATAATGATTATATTTGTCTCTCCACTCAAATCTGAATCTCTTCAGAGTTAGTTCTGTATCCACATTTTTTTTTCTTTTGTAAATCCCTTCATACAATGTTTGGCCCCATAGCAGGCACCCAATAAAATCTAGTAGAATGAATGAATTATGTATTGGCCTTAAAGACTGATTCAGGTTCTGTGTGACTCTCCATGGCTCACTGAAGAAGATGATGAGATATTTGTGGATATTGGCCTTACTTCTTTCAAATCCTGTTGCATGAAACTCTGGTTTCACTTTTTCCTTATTATCACTCCATCTCACCTCCTTCTCCCTTCATCAGCTCTGTCAATTTTCCCTAGAAGCCAGGGGCAGAAAGAACTTATTCTATCAGAATAAATATTTCTCTGAGTCTTTTTTGCTTCACACTTTAAATTCACCTTTTGAAACTCAAAAGTTAAGAATATGAATCCTCACTTCTTTGGAATGACTGTCTGGTAATGGTATCCACTTGACTAAGTTCTTAGCAAAAAATGGCTCACTAGGTAATAAGAAATAGAGTCAGGTGGAGGTAAGGAGCTGAGGGACAAGAACACACACACACACACACACACACACATATATATATACAGATATGAGGCTTCCACCATTTGTATATAATCATATATTACTATATATATATAGCTATTATTACTATTGAAGGGATGAAAATTTTACATAATTTTAACAAAAAAATGTATAATATACTGTTTAAAGACTTATTTATAAAAAATCTTAAACCATTAGCTCTTATGGCCAGATAAGTGACCGAGATTTCAGTGTTAATTATCCGACTGAGACCTATCAGATTCATTGCAGAGTCTGGTCATCTGCAAAAGGAAAAAAAAAAAAAAACATACAAAAGGTACAGTAGTCTAGTGACTGTGCCAGGGTTTCCTGCCTGTCATCTGTTCCCGGTGTCCTCTTCCACAGCTTGCAGTACCTTCAGCTGGGTTATCTTCAGGGCAGAGAGACCTCAGTGGTGGAACTTCCCCCAGTATCAGAACATGACTACAGACCTCCTATAGGAAAGATCAAGCTACCTTTCACCTCCAAAATGTGTTTGTTCCAGTCTGAGAGGGCTGGAGTCCCTGTGATGGGGACATCATTAAAAAGCAGGGAGGCTACAGTCAACTTTGGAGGTACTCATAGTAAAGTCAAAACAGTTTCTTTGTTAATAAAACTCATTTCTTTCTGAGGAATCCCAAAGAGCCAGGCATAACCTGGATTTAGCAACAGTAAAATGTTGATAAGTGAAACCATTCACCCTACCGCATTGCAGAAAGGAAGAAATTTAGGCCAAGGACACGAGGGTGGCCCCTGCTCCTCTACAGTGCTATGTAGACTTTAATGTTCACAAAGAATTTGCCTTTTAAGGCATTATCTGAAAGACGCACACATTCTAAATTGTGCAGCACTCAATTTATCTACCTTGGAAGGATGAATGGCCGAGTGAGTCCTGCTGAGATCTGAGCCTCTGAGCACAGGGATTGGAAATGTTTGAACCAGCTGCTCAACCCACTAAGCCAACTCTCCACCCTCCAACCCGGCAGCCTCTCTGCAGAAGAGTTCAGCTTCACCAGTCATTTCCCCTTCCACCCTTGTGATTTTCCAGAAACTAAACAGATGTCAAGGGAAAAAAGTAAACAACGTACCTTCTCACAATTTTCTGTGGATCAGAGTACGATTAAAATGTTTATGCTCTCACTGGAAGCATGACAGAGACCATGGAAGGCAGTCCAAGCATCATTTAATACTTCTGATTCAATTTCTAGCTGAAGGATGGAGGCTCGGGATGTGCATCTCTCAATGCCTAAATTCACATCTTGTTGGTTCTCAGAAATGTACACAAATGTATCTACTCTTCTCCATCTCAATCGCCACCAGCATCATGCAAGCTGTGGGTGTCTCCAGTGAATTAACATCCTAAACAGATTGTTTCACCTGTCTTTTTAAAGCATTGCAATGTTTTTGTTTTTTTTTTTTTTTTTTTTTTGAAGAAAATACAAATTCCTTTGCACAACCTCCAAAGTCCTGTATGTCCTTGCCTAAGACTTTTTCTTACCTGTTCTTCTGTTGCTCCCTCCACTCCTTATACATGGGTACCACCCCTTTCTTCCATTCCTCAGACCCAGCCAGCTCATCCCCACTACAGAGTCCAGGCACTGGCTCTTCATTCTGCCTGCAAAATTCCCAACCCAAGATTAAATGACTGGCTGTTTCTTCTCATCAATTTCAAGCTCAAATCTTACCTTCTCCAAGGACCTTGACCTCACAATCCTACCTAATATTGTCTCCTCCCCTCCCTGTTACTTTTATCACATCATCTTGTTTTCTAGGACTATTTATACTATCTGGGATTATTTCATTTATTTTGTTAATATAGTCTAACCCACCAAAAATTAATTTTCATATAAAAAGAGGAACCCAACCTCTCTTGCTCATCATTGTATCCTAAGTGCAGAGGACAATTCCTGGAACCTTGTAAGGTTCAAATATTCATTGGAAAGAAGGCAAAAAAGGTGGAAGGAAGGATAAGAGCCAGTCTTTGCTGTATAGTAAGTTCTGCTGCATGCAAATTACAATGCATCAAGTAATTTTTCATGACAAATTGTTTAGTAAAGAAAAGTGGACATTTGTATGCATGCATGCACAGATATGTTTTGTAAAAAGTGTAGGAAATACTGAAAGAAAATGTACATCAACATTTTAACCTCAGTCGAGTATTTTATGTTTCTGTATTATCTTAATTTTCAAGGTCATAATATGTATATTACATATGTGGGAGAAAAGTTATCTTAAGTTTATATGCCTCTCGCTTTACACAGGACTCAGTTGCTAACACAGATGCTCAACTCATATTGGCTTAAGGAAAGTAAAGTTTGCATTAGATTGTGCAGCTGTTTTGCGAAAAGGCCAAAAATGCCACAGCCCTTTCCATTTGATCTTATATTTTGTATTTCAGCAAAACTTTCTCCAAAAGAGATAGAAAACATAACTCCTAAAAGCCTCCAGACTCATACTGTCAACTTGAAATTAAAATCAAAATTAAAATTAAGGTTGAGATTAAGTTTAAAATTGAGATGCAAAAGGAATATCTTCTCCACTAGCTGCAACAACAACACAAATCTGTGGAAATGGCCCTGGTGGGAGAGGCCTAGGTATCCATCTCTGAACAGTTAATTGTACCTTTGCCAGGCCTGCATGCCCATTCCCAGGTGAGGTGTGGGAGCAACAGCATATTACCAGAAAATGTATATTAAAAAAAATATATATATATATATAGCGCCATCAAACCCTATTCACCAGTAAGTTAAACTACCTCTGCAAATTTTAAGTCACTTTCTATGAAGATATTCTCTGGGGTTGGTTTTGTTTTTGGACAAGGACCTGTAGCTGAATCCTAAGGTATTCATGAGTAAGAGAGTAGATACAGGAAGTTTGGAATTAGAAAAATCAGTTCTGGTTCTTGAAGTAGAGGTTTTCTGTGTAATTTGGAGAGGGCCCCCAAATCCTTCCATGCATGCCCTAAGTGGGATTTTATGGGGGTTCCTAAATAAAACCCTCCTTTCTCTCTTTAGATCAACTAAAAGTAGGCATACAATTTAGAGAGGCAAAAATCAACATATTGATTTATTATTGGTAAACTGGAAGGCTAGTAAATTCAAGGATATGGCTGATTTGTGAGGTCATTTGGCCTCGGTATTTCTCCTCTAAATCAGATACACCCACCCACCACTTCATAGATTGCAATGGACAACCTAACCCTAGTGCTTCTCATATCAAAGTATGCCTGGAGAATGAACTTAGATTTGCATGACTAATCTCTACTCTCGAGCTACCAAAAAGACAAATTATTTCAAGTTTGAGTTCTATATGTTTATGGCAAAAATGAAATAAGGAAGCTTAATTTAATGAGTGAAAAGGCTGGCTTAAAACTCAACATTCGAAAACCTAAGATGATGGCATCCAATCCCATCAGTTCATGACAAATAGGTGGGAAAAAAGTGGAAACTGCGGCAGATTTGATTTTCTTGGTTTCCAAAATCACTGTGGGCAGTGACTGCAGCCACAAAATTGAAAGACAATTGCACCTTGAAAGGAAAGCTATGACAAACCTAGACAGAGTATTAAAAAGCAGAGACATTACTTTGCCGACAAAGGTCCATCTAGTCAAAGCTATGATTTTTCCAGTACTCATGTATATATGTGAGAATGTGAAGTCTCTCAGTCGTGTCCGACTCTTTGCAACCCCATGGACTGTAGCCTACCAGGCTCCTCTGTCCATGGGATTTTCCAGGCAATAGTACTGGAGTGGATTGCCATTTCCTTCTCCAAGGGATCTTCCCAACCCAGGGATCGAACCCGGGTCTCCTGCATTGTAGACAGACACTTTACCATCTGAGCCACCAGGAAAGTATATATGTGAGAGGTGGACCGTAAAGAAGGCCAAGCACCGAAGAATTGATGTTTTCCAATTGTGGTGCTGGAGAAAACTTTTGAGAGTCCCTTGGACAGCAAGGAGATCAAACTAGTCAATCCAAAAGGAAACCCACCCTGAATATTCATTGGAAGAACTGATGTTGAAGCTGAAGCTTCAATGCTTTGGCCACCTGATGTGAAGAGTCAACTCATTGGAAAAGACCATGATGCTGGGAAAGATTAAAGACATGAGGAAAAGGGGGTGACAGAGGATGAGATGATTGGATGGCATCACTGACTCGATGGGCATGAATTTGAGCAAGCACTGGGAGTTGGTGATGGACAGGGAAGCCTGGCATACTGCAGTCCATGGGTCACAAAGAGTTGGACATGACTTAGTGACTGAACAACAACAATTTAATGACAGTTGTCCCCAAATAAAAATAGAGGCTAGGTCAGAAGGCACTTGCCTTTTTAATGCTCAAGATTTTAATCACCAGACTAGATTCCCCTGTTTTTACTCTATTTCAGCTTATTTTTAAATAAAATTTTGATGTATATTTTTCATTACCTACTGCAGCCTTTCCAGAACATCTACTGAATTTTGAATCAGAAACTAAAAATGAATCTGCTTGAAATGTTCAAAGCCATATCCATTGGCAACCATTGTAGTTCCACATAATGAATTGAACACAGGAGCAGTGGCCCTAATAAGCTGATGAAATCATTGATTTCTTCTATGTGTAATGGTCACATTAAAAGCTGAGATTTTTCAGCAGATATAATATTAAGTAATTCAGTGCCTTATCAACTTAACAAAGAGGCTTTTAACTCTATGACCCCTAGTGGAAAATGTTTATTGAGACATGGCTATGAATAACAGTGTTTTCAAAACATGGTGGTGAAATTGTTCTATACTTCTAGTCAAATAGCATTTCTAGCTTGCTTGCATTTTCCGCCTTTCTTCGTAAAAGGGGTGAGAAACAATGATGCAAAAACAGTAAGTCGATCAAATGCTTTATTACTTATCCTATTTACCTGTCTAATCTAAGCTAGAAAGTAATATGCTTAGAGCATTCTGCTTTGACCAATGGTTTCCAAACACTATTTTACATTCCTGCTATGTTAAGGCCACTTAAGATTTTCAAAATATGGACACTAAAATCCAAGTTTAGATAGATGGGATCAGAAAGGAAGGCCGGTAGTTTTAACAAGCACTCGCGATGATGATTTGGATGGGCATATATATTTGGAAACCATTACAATGAAACTAGCCTCTAGTTGAGAGATCCTCTGGGCTCCTTTTTTTTTTTTTTTTCCTTTCTTATGTCTCTTTCCCCCTTTGATACACATCGCCTCCCATCATAGTCTGATCTCATCCCTGAAGGGGAAATTGATATTCAATGGAATAAAGAGATTCAACTGGTGTGTACCCAGTTACTTATGCCTCTGCTGCCTTCTTTATAAATCCTTTTTTTTCTTGGAAAAATTCTGGCGAACTCAGTTTCATTGATATATAAATGACTAACAAAATATAACTTTATTTAGCCAGAAGTATTTGTTATTTTGGTGATAACAATGACATTACACTTAAGATAAAAGCATACATTTGTGGAGTTGCAAGATGAAGAAGAGGAAAAAGAGAAGCCAGAGAGCCTACTAGGGAACAAACTCTTAAAACTCAAATTTCATATATAAGAGCTTGTAATCTTCTCTTCCTAAGACCAGCTTTATTTGCAGGATTGCAAGGCTAACCAAGATAGTGTTGATAGATTCTTAAAAACAATGTACCCTATTAAATGCATATGCTTTAAGTCTTTTGTCCATCTGTGTGTTCTTTTACCAAAATGACATCATGATATGTGTGGTAGTTCTTATTTTATTCCACTCAAAATAAATCAAGAGAATCTTTTCAGTCTTCTATCACATAATTTTAAATATCTATGGTTAAAATTACATAAAAGATAGCATAATATATTTATTTGATTTTCTGGTGTTTAACATTTATTGTTCAGCAATTTGCTAAAACAGCGTTGTGTTAGATAGTCTTCTAGAAAATCTTATTATATATCCATGAGGATTTCCTTAGAATATATTTGTAAAAATAGGAAATACAAGAGGCATGAATGTAGAAAGTATTAAATAATGATAGTTTAAAAAATTAAAAGTGATTGTTTCTTAGAGAACAATGAATTTTAGATAATTTGACTATTTTGGAAGATAAAAAAATTGTGTATCTGTGTGTGTGTGTGTGTTGCCAATTGCATTTGGAATAAAAATGAGCATGTCACATGTTTACAAATGGCTAATATCTTAAAATTAAATAATTAATGACAGCAGATTAAACATTAAACATCACAGATTTTTATCTATCCACCTATCTTTATTTAATTTTGTAATTATCTATTTCTCAAACCAAATACTTTTGGCATAAGTTTGTAGATCAGTGGCACTCTTCAGAAAGCTCTCATTTAAAAGTAGGAACCTATATGAGCTATCACTAGGCAGTCAGCTTTTCTCTTCATGGGAAATAGCAATATAAATTTAGATGAGGGGGATCTAAAGAGTCACAGAAAATGGCTCTTCTTAAATGAGACCCTTAAAAATATTTTTAATGGAATCTTCTGTTTACATTTGAGGGCAAAAAAGGGACCCCAGACAAAACTGAAGTGATAATAGAGATATAGCTCAGGAGGAAAAATAAAATACTTGAGTGAGATGTCTCCTTAGAAAGAATACAAGAATTATCCATCACCTGAAAGGACGGTGATTGGAAAAGGAGACTGAATTGACTAGGAGAGAAGTTGTCATTCCATATAAACGACCCGAGTAATTTAGTGCAAGTGTTTTCTCCAAAGACTATGCCTGTTGAAAATGAGGGGGGAGAAATGGTAATTGGTTAAGCACTTGGGGAGATTTATAATTCCCCCAGAGAATCTGACAATACAACTGAGACATTCAGTCACAATCAAAGCCTCTGTGTTCTGTCCTCGGACTTTCTAAGACCTGGACGTGGAAATTAGACACTGAGATGTAAGGAGTGTGGTGGAGTTGAAAGGAAATTGGATGGGGAATAAGGAGATTTGGTTTCAGTCTTAACTCTCCTGCTCTATCAATTGAGTGACCTTGGAAAAGTCAATTAAATTTTCAATGTGCAGAGTTCTCATTTGAATGGAAATAGTTAATGAAATTTTAATTTATAATTTAGGAATGCAATTTAGTGTTCAGTGGACACACGGTTGGTTCTCAATGTACTTTTTCCTAAATGAAAAGGATTTTTGGTGAACATTTTCATTTCATGATGTATAAGGGAAGTTTTTTTTTTCTTTCCTCTTTTATGTATTCTTGAGTTCCCACATTTCCCTTTTAATGCTATATTTGCTTAATAATTTATCAGTTTTGCTGGGTGAAATGCAGAGCTGACCATGTAAAAATAAAATGTACCTTCAGAGTGAGCCTGTAGGGTCTGAGAGACTCATATATGGATCTGTATTCAGGCTGAAACCCAGACACGTACAAGATTGGAGTTGGTATAGAATATTAAGGATGAAACTGGGAAGGAGAGAATCTATACAGAGTTTGTTTGAATGCTAATAAATCGTGAAATCACTGCTTCCTGGCTACTGGGATTTGCTGCATAAGAAGTCTACAGTTCTACAAAGAACCTGGTTCCCTACAGAACTCCTCTTTTTTTCTGGCTCTAACCAATAGACTCTAGGAGGAAAAAGGCAGAGTAGCTGTTACGAAAAAAATATTGAGGAGATTTCAGAAATGGGAGGGATCCCTTGTTCCGAAATCTTACATATGCATAATTGTTATTTTAATATTAATCAAGCCTTGGTGGCAGGATTGTGATGGCCCTGCACACATGACTCCTTTGCATGCAGCTGGTTGTTGAGTTAATTTACTTCTTTGAAGGGGCCCCTTGTACCCTGCTGCTATTGTTTTCTGTGTGCAGCCTCCCCACTGCATCTTGAGCTAAGCCAATCTACCTTTTTGAATTTAATGTACTCTGACATGGGTATCGGCAAGGGGGAGGCTGCACTGACACAGGAAATAAGATCCACCGGAGACTCTGTGCCTTCATTGCTCTCCCCCTGCCAGGAGGGTGTGGGAAAGTCTCCCCGGAGGTACTGATGAAGAGGGAAAGCGCACAAGCCACCCGAGCCCGTGTGTATGGAGAAGCTGAATCAAGAAACAGTTCTTTCCGGGCAAACATCTCCTGTTCTGCCTCCTCCCCACAAATCCTCACTGTGGAGTGAAACTAATTTAACAAGATATCCCCATTTCCTCTGAACAGTGGTGAAAATATTCCTACAGGACTTTATTAAGGCAGACCCCAAAGTGCTCATCAGGCCAATGAAAGGGAAAAATCCTGCTGTGGCTTTTCTCTCCACAACACCACTGCAATTAAAGAAGAAGCCAGTATCAAAGCAGACAGGTAACTTTGTAAGCACACCAGGCAGCTGTCCATGCCCAAGGCCACGTTTTTAAAGGAAAGAACCATTATTTTTCCAATGATACAGGAGAGAACCTGCAGGACATATGGGTTAAATTGAAAAGGTCTTACAAGTACCTTAGGAGGTTAACAGTATCACCTGAAGCCAGGTTCCTATCTATTATAGATTCAGTGTGGGTTTTTTTTTTTTTTTTTTTTTTTGGAATTTGATGAGGTCCAAGGGGATGTTTGCAGAGGGAGAGTATGATTGGCCCTCTCACTTAGCAGCTGTTTGGCATCCCATGCCGAGCTTATAAGAAGTTCTTTATTTTCCATGAGGTTCTGTCATTCCTAGTGCGATATGTGCTCCATGCCAGTGTGAACCAGGATGTAAATCATAGCATTTTCATTTCAGTAATGGGTTGAGTGGAAACAGGGCTGTGCAAAGATGTCAGAGGGGCTCAGTTCTTAATAAGAAACACAAAGTAAGAATTTGATTTTCTCGGTTTCCCTTGAAAGTGAAATTTTGGCAAAAGTTTTAGATTCAGAAACAAGCCAAATCTAGCAAATTAGTGCACTGCATTATTATGGGCTGGAAAGGTAATTAAGTCTGTACTCGCTCTTGGACTCCCCCATTACACCCCATTCCTAACTCTCCTTTGTAATGTTCCTGGTGGGAAATCTTCTTAATCCTCATTTGTGTGTTTCATTTGTGAACTCTGATGAGGGTTCCGGATTTAAGACTCTTGTCCTTCAGATGGGTTAGTTTCTTACAAAGGAAAATAAAAGAAGAAGGGAAGATCACCTACAATTCCCTCTGATCTTGGGAAGTGTTAGGACAAAAATTTTCTCTGTGGCTCACAGTTCAATTTCACACTTTGTACAAGGCTATCTTGGTGCTTTGGGGTTCAACAGATCAATTTAGACTGTGTATTTTTCTGGCTTTGTTTGCATTGTTCTTTTATCTGGCTGCAAGGCTGCTTTTCTTTCAGCAAAATGTCAAATGGTGGTGCATTTGCTCAATTAGCTTTGCAAATGTGTGTTTGACTTCCTATGGCATTTTTCTCTTCCTTTCTTTGTTGTGTATTTCTTATATTTCAAAGGCGGACATCAAATATATTCTTCTTTTGAAAGAATTAGCATTTGAATTCATAGGTGATAGTCTGCAGTTGTGTTTCTGATTGTGTTTTTAATTAAAGGACAAATATGTGTGCATTCTTTTCCCATTTGATTCTATTATTTTGGAGGTGAGGGAAATACTTAAATTCCAGCTGCATTGAAGGTAATATTTTGACATAAAATTACTTTATCACATAAAGTAGCTTAATCAATGGATTGCGTGTGGCCTACAAACAACAAATCATTTTTCCCCATCTTATTTGCATAAGCCCTTATATATTTTTTTTCCAGGATCTGAAAATGCAAAGAAGCAATAAATTTTTTAGTCTAAGTATCACAGAGACCGGAAAGGCATAATAAGAGACCAACGTCTCTTATTATGAGATCAACAAAGTAATTTTTTAAAGCTTAATAGTGATGCTGGATTCTTATTTAATGAGAGAGGGAAAAAAAAATAGGCTTGGGCTAGAGTAATAGAGGTAAAATAGTAAAATGTATGATAATACACACCCTCAGTCATTCTTTTGTGTCACTGAGTCCTTTGATATTTGAGTAAGTTTCACCAACCTTAAATAATAGTTCATTATCTTCATGAATATCTTAGACATCATCTTAGTTCTTGTAGGTAAAAATGCAGGTAGAAAATGTTCATCATTTTCCCCTTTTCTCTTTCCCCAAGTAGGAAAGTGGTGGGTACAACACATGAAATACAGCAGAAGGTCTTCAAAGAGCCAACTGACTGCTAAAGCTTGGTGCCTCTTATCTGTATCAGGATTCAGTTTCTTTGAAGTTAATTCAGAGATTATATTTCATGCCTTTAAAAATTCTTTAAATAAGAATGTGTATTATACCTTTTCCTAAAACCCTCTGGAACATCAGGTTGAAATGAAGCTGAGTGCTCCACTGGTTTTCATTTCAACTATGGGGATGCAGGAGAGTTGCAGCCATTACTTATTACAGGACAGTGGAACCATTAAAAACAGTGCCTTTTTCTTTTCTTTTTTCTCCCTCATCAGCCTCCAGTTTTGCTCCAGTCAGCTGAAAAAATATATTTTTCATCATGGCATGGAACTTAAAGTTATAAAACACACCTGACCTGCCTGGCATTCAGTGGGTAGCTAATTGACTATAATCTCCAGGTGTTACAAACAAAGGCTATGATGTGCTGCTAATAGAGGTGTTTTACCCGAGTTCAGAAGGAAGGTGCTGGTCTGGAGGAAGGAAAGAGGATTGCTGCCGAAAGGAAATTTACTCAAGGTTAGTAGCATGTTTCGGAGAAGGCAATGGCACCCCACTCCAGTACCCTTGCCTGGAAAATCCCATGGACAGAGGAGCCTGCTAGGCTACAGTCCATGGGGCCGCTAAGAGTCGGACACGACTGAGCGACTTCATTTTCACTTTTCACTTTCATGCATTGGAGAAGGAAATGGCAACCCACTCCAGTGTTCTTGCCTGGAGAATCCCAGGGACGGGGGGCCTGGTGGGCTGCCATCTACGGGGTCGCACAGAGTCGGACACGACTGACGCGACTTAGCAGCAGCAGCAGCAGCAGTAGCATGTTTGGTAACTTTGGTTTGGGAGGACATCAATTTTCCTGTATAAAGCATCAGGTTTCCCAAACTGGGGAGATTGGTGTGCAGAGCAAAAATATCTCATGAACCACTTCATTGTGCATGCTGGTGTGAGAGCAAGTCTTGTTTGACCTCTGTGTGAGTAGGGAGAGAGGCTGGATATGCCCAAAAGAAATTGAAATGGAAGAGCCTTGTGTGTTTCTCCCAAGAAAGCCAATAACCTCTTGAGAAGCATGTGTAAAACTGTTGTCCATCCTCTGAGGAGTAGGCTGACTGTATAAGAGGAGACAAATAAGATTGAAATCTGGGGTTTCAGTTACAAGTTTTTGAGGTAACTTCTTCAATTCAGTGCTAAAATTTTGTGATATGTGAAATTACCTATTTTTTCAATGTAATTTAAAAACATTAGCCATTATGGCGAAAATATTTCAAATTCCTCATACTTAATTTAAACTTAATAGGTTTCTATTTTGAACTAAATATAAGATTGGGGGAATAATGAGGCCATGATATTTCATTGCTTGGGGCTTCTACATATCTTCAAGTCTCCTTGTGTGAGATGTTATTAATTTAAAGTGGATATAATTGTAATAAAGTTTGCCACTCAGAAGAGTTTCAACTTAAGTTCATTGTGTTAAATAAAATAATGGCCTAAGAATGAATAGATATCCATTTTTATCTTGAAGGGCAAACAATGACTAAATTAATTAAAGATTATTAATTGTCAAAAGTCACACCCAAGAGTGCATTAATTCATCAGCTCAAGCCTTCTCTGCTGATTTCTCACTGTGTCTATAAGAAACATAAGATGTAATTTAGTTTGTTTTTCTTAAATTTCTTAGTACCTTCTATAGTAAAACTACTAGAGAAAGCTCTTACACTAGAAAACATAGCAGTTATTTAATTTCAATTTATGTCCTCTTTTAATACCTAAGGTAATGAGCTACTGACTCACAAATCTAAAGTCTTTTTATTTTTTTTAACTCTATTATGGAAATTGAGAGTTTCTGCCAGCAATTAAAGGGCAGTATTGACCACTAAAACAAATGTGGGTATTGTCAAGTCTTAGTATGTTTATTTGTGTAAATATTTGTTCTCATTTAGAAAATTTGGTTACTCAATAGATTACAAATAAAACAGCAAATAGATAAATATTTGAAAGTTTATTCAAATATATTTGTTGAGATATTGATATATTCCAGGTTCTGTTCTAGGTAGTAGAAATGTGACTATTGGGAAAAATTAATGGTTCTGCTCTTCTTGAGTACATATTATGGAATGGGAATGTAATAACAATAATAAGACTATGCTGTGGAAGCAAAAGAGATATGGAGCACAGAAAGGGGATTTGAAAATGCTAGCGGAGTGGGAAAGTTCCTCTCTCTCCCCTCTATCCCCTCTCTCCCTTTTTGTGTACACACACACATACAATTCAGCCATAAGACAGAAAAACAAATGCCATATGATCTCCCTTATATTTGGAATTTAAAACAACAAAAAACAAGCTTATAGATAAAGAGAATAGATTGGTGGTTGCCAGAGGATGGGGGTGAGGGAGATGGGAGAAATGGATGAACTCTTTGTTTGTTTGTTTGTTTTTAATAAATTGAATAATTTATAGCAATGATAAATCATACCTTGTGAGGATGGCAGAACTCTAAGCAGATTGTGTTGTTTGGGCCCAGAAGCCAGGGGATAAGGCTTCTGGAAAGATAACTGCTGAATGGCCAGAATGTGTGTGGTTGGCCCTTCTTGTCCTTTAGTTACTGGCCTCTCTTCCAACCAGAACAACTGAGGTTTAATACATTCCAAATGTAATTTACTCATTGGTGACCTCCTAGGACAACATGGATAGGGCAGAAAAAGCTACTATTATTTCATGGACTTGAGCTGGAAGGAAGTCTGGGAATCACCTTGTCTTAACTCTCTGAAATGAGACACAGGAGGCCTAACAGGATAACGTGATTTACCCAAAAAGTCAGTGACAAATTGTGTCTGAAGTCTGACTCTCGACCTCTGCTTCCCTTCCAGAGAAAATCCTTACAATTAGCTCCAATTGGTAGTTGAATATTTGGGCAATTGTGTTGACGTTTTGAAGAAAATCTAAGGGAATGGTTGGAGTCCTGTGGCAGCAGGTATACTGGAACCTGTTTTTAATCAATATAATTGAAACTGCTAGAATCTAGAGTATGTTGTTGTCCTGGTGACTGGACTTTCTATACTGATTTAAACAACAATTTTAAGATTTTATTTTTTCTAATTGTAAAAACATTTGGGAATATATAGTAACTAGGAAATAGAAAAAAATGAAATAAATAATCACAAATAATTTTATAATTAAGGGGTAATGCAAAAATTTCCTGGTGGCTCAGATGACAAATACTCTGCCTGCAATGCAAGAGACCTGGGTTCAATCCCTGGGCCAGGAAGATCCCCTAGAGAAGGGAATGGCTATCCACTCCAGTATTCTTGCCTGGAGAATCTCATAGAAAGAGGAGCCTGGTGAACTACATACAGGCCAATGGGTTGCAAAGAGCCAGACACAAATGACTCATTGTCTTATCCATATTGTGGGATATTAGCTGTGATTTTCTCTTTATGTGTCTCTCTCTTCTGATAGCTCTCTTAAAAAAAAAAAAAAGAATACTTAAACCATATAGCAATGCTATCAGAATCAGGAATAATGTATGCAAAGTGCAAGTTTCTCTAATAAATGAAGGCTGTTACGATGGTTGCCACCAAAACTGCATATTCACAGTGACAAACGGGAAAGGAAAGCAATATTACTGGCACCTTAGCCTAGATAACTGTTCATTCGAGACAAGCAGAGACCATTTGCCAGCCTGAAGAGGGTGATGGGGAGGATCGCTTGTCGCCTTGAGGTAGGGGTTTTCCATGGCCACAAAGACAAACAAACAAAACCAAGGAGAGTGAAGGAGTTTACTTAGCAAGAAATCTGGGAGAAAATCAGTCCTGGGAGAGAAAGATCTAAAGCAAAGGCCCTCAAGTGAGAAGTGTGCTGGACATGTCCCAAGAAAAAGAGGCCACTGTGAGCAAATAGGATCACAACTCATGAGAGTATAAATGGTACTGGGGCAGATCATCGATCGTTCTGATGTCTGTTTGCCTTTTTAAAAAGAAATTAAATTTTATTGTGTTATGATTAACATGCAATATTATATTAGTTTAGGTGTATAACATAGTGATTCGATATTTTTATTCAGTATGAAATGATCACTTCAATAATTCCTGTTACTCTCTGTGCTTACACACTCTTTGTGTCCGACTCTTTGCAACCCCATGGACTGTAGCCCATCAGGCTCCTCTGTCCATGGGGAAGGATTCTCCAGGCAAGAATAATGGAGTGGGTTGCCATGCCCTCTTCCAGGGGATCTTCCCAGCCCAGGGATTGAACCCAGGTCCCTCACACTGCAGGAAGATGGTTTACAGACTGAGCCACCAGGGAAACCCAAGAATACTGGAGCGGGTAGCCTATTCCTTCTTCAGGGGAGCTTCCTGACCCAGGAGTTGGACCAGGGTCTCCTGCATGGCAGGCAGATTCTTTACCAGCTGAGCCACCCAGGAAGCCCTAGTTACTGTCGTCACCATAAAAGTTGTCACAGTACTAAAGAGTGTCCTCCCTCTGTGTAGAATACATTCCCCTGATGTATTTGTTTTATAGTTAGAAGTTCTTCTTAATACCCTTCACATATTTTGTCAGTCCCCTAAAACCCTATCTTCTGGCAACCACCTGTTTGTTCTTTGTATCTGTGAGTCCATTTCTGTTTATGTTTTGTATACAGATTCTACTTTGGAAGTGAAATAATCAAGTGTTTGTTTTTCTTGGTCTGACTAATTTCACTTAACATAATACCATCTAGGTCGATCCATGATGTTTCAAATGGCAGGATTTTCTCATCATTTATAGCTGTGTAGTGTGCATTCCATTGTGTGTATACTTAGATACACATGTATACATGTATACAGACATGCACACATCATCTTTATCCATTCATCTGTTTTTGGACACTTAGGTTGCTTCCACATCCTGGCTTTTGAAATAGCACTGTTATGAATATTGGGATGCATGTATGTTTTTGAATGATGGTTTTGCACAGATATATGCCCAGAAGTGGAATTCTGGATCATATGATAAGGCTATTTTAGTATTTTGAGACTCCTATACTGTTTTCCATAGCGGCTGCACCAATTTACATTCCCATCAACTGTGTTCAAGTGTTCCTTTTTTTTCCCCCATAGCCTATTCAATACCTATTTTTTCTTGTCTATTTGGCCTCTAGTCTGAGGGATATGGGGACTTTCTGGCAAACTTGTACTGAACAGTGAAATGTTTTTAAGTTTTAAAAGTGATAGATTGCTGGTGGATGGGTGAGGGGAAAAAGGATGAGGAGAAAAGGAGGCTTATGAAGTGTCTAGACGAGAGAATATGCTGATTCAGAGCAGAGTGGACCTGAGAGTGGGGCTCTGAAGCGGTGAATTCTGCATGCATTTTGAAGTTAAAGACAATGAGATCTTCTGACGGATTGGATCATATGGGATGAGAGAGAAGGACAAGGGAAGAATTGTATGAACAGCTGAAAGGATGAAAGTTCCACCTGCTGAGCTAGCGATGGACATTCGGACAGCAGTTTTTGGTGTAAGATCAGAAGTTCAGCTTTGGTGTTGATTTGTCTTTATAGGTGGCTGATGCTGAAACTTGGGGAGAGGTCCCGGTTGGAGCTGTGAATCTAGGTATTGGTGTGTTGATAGTTTTAAAAACAAAGAGGATGCAAGAGATCACCAAAAGAATGAAGGTAGCTAGTTCCAAAGACTGGGTCCTGGAGTTCTGCAATGTTAAGTGATTGGAGAGGAGAGAAACAAAGAATGTAGAGTAACAGTGTGCACATCCCAGTATAGGTGGATGTGGTGGTGGTAGTCTGCAGAAGTCTTCTTCATGTTGCTCTAACTTGGTTCGTGAAATTTTGGGCAAGGTCACCAGTGGAAAGTGAAGATATATGGGAGGAGATGATAGGGGTTTAAGGAAGGAAGGTGGACAATAGTTGTAAACAAGAGAAAGAGAGTGAGCAGGCTGAGAAGTTATCTGACGTTTTTGTTGTTGTTGAGTCACTAAGTCATATCCAACTCTTGATGACTGCATGGACTGTAGCCTTTCTGGTTCCTCTGTCCATGGGATTTTCCAGGCAAGAATACTGGAGTGGATTGCCATTTCCTTCTCCAGAGAATCTTCCCGACCCAGAGATTGAATCTATCTTGCACATCTCCTGCATTAGCAGGAGGATTCTTTACCACTGAGCCACCAGGAAAGCCCATCTGATGTTTGCTTCACAGCATTAAGGACTCACTTTGAAGTTGTTTAGTTTGAATTTAAAGTGAAATCAATTAGTAATATGACCTTTCCTTTAGGCTCTGTCAGCTTCATGGGTGCAGCTGTGGAGTAGGTAGAATATTGAATTTTATTCCTATGTGATTTTGTGAAGCTTTACATTAAAGTTGAAGATCATGGAACAGAAGGGTGTATATAGAGGAAGGATCATGCTTGACCATGGCCTGTAATCTGGGAAGATGGAAAGTGAGGAGATCTAATGGAAGAGGGAATTTGAACAACTTTTAAAATGAAAGTGAAGCTCCCTGGGGTGAGACATTCAAAGGATCTTGACTGCAGCTAAGACCCAATTTAAAACAGAACTTACTGAGTCAGCACTTTGTGGCTTCTTAGATTACGTGCTGGGTGATTCCTACCTTATTTTCACTGGATCCTCAGCGCTGTTTCTCATATATGATGACTTGGTGGCAATATATTGAATAGCTTCAAACTTGTTTAAAATATAAAAGCTTCAGCTCAATTTCACTTCTTCCTCTATGAGTGTAATTTCTGTTACCCTCAAATGATATGGAAAAAGATATTTGGAGACAATTCAAATATTTTGGATATTATATGATTATTGTAAATTTTTCGTTTTCTTGGATGCAGAAATATCTTGGTTTAGGTCTTTAGAGATAAACACAAAAGTAATTAAAGATGAAGTAATACGCTTGAGATTTTCCTTCATGTACTCACGTACGAAGCAAACAAAAAGGGTATGTGTATGTGCAAGCACACGCACTGGGTGTAGTGGAGAGAGTGGTGATTGGAGGAGGATATGAAGCAGAAACTGATGGTGGTTGGAGATGGGTGGTTGAAAGTGTGTATATTGGTATTCTTCTAATTACTCTCTTTATCAACGTATTTGAAATGTTTCATAGTCAAAGTTTACAAAAGCAGTCCCTAAGATACCTCACACGGTCATGCTAATCATCATTAACTCATCATCTTAGAGGATGCCCTAATTTTAAAGATGACTTGCCCTAAGAGCTGAGGCTAGTGGCTGAATGTGATCAGAAAACTGTTCAAGTGAAGTTACATGTTTAGACACTTCACATCAATCATGAAAGGATAATTTTAAAGGCCACAACTTTACAAATGCATTTTCTTCTGGTTTTATGGACAGAGGAGCCTGGTAGGCTACAGTTCATGGGGTCGCAAAGAGTCGGACACGACTGAGCGACTTCACTTTCACTTTTCTGGTTTTATACCACTTGAAATATTTGAAGAACATCTCTGAGGGTTCATCCATTTGTGATTCTTTGTCACCCCAACACTAAGACTTTTAAAATATATCAATTTTTTAGGAAGTAGAAGAAATGTATTTCATGACAAATGCTATCATTTGGGGTGTGATTATTTAAAAAATAACAGTCATAATTTTTGATATTCTCTTAATTCATGGTAGATCCATATTGTTTGACCTGATGATAGTAGCCTCTCTGCCTTGGTCCTGTGACTGAAATCTTTCTCACATGCAGTAGGTTGCAGTGAATATGTAGTCAGATCTAGGTTGTTAAGGTAAACAGTATTTTCAATTAAAATATATATTATTTGACTTGGGAAAGAAAGAGAGGAAAACTGAAACATAAATAAGCCTTTTAGGTCAGTCCTCCATTTGTAAGCATGAATTCCATAAGCTTAAAAGTCCATTGGACTTAAAAGTATGAAAAAGAAGCTTATTGATTTGGAAATTAAATATTTGCCAATAGCTTGAGTGTACTTTATGTAACAAAATGATGGAAATATATTTTGATCATTTAACTTGAAATCATCCATCAATTGCACATCACCTGCTGTGTAAATTTCAGTCTACTCAAGAAAAAAAAATCACACACGCAAAATGAGTGCTGTAGGATGTATAAACATAAATGTAAACATACATAGTTTTACAAAAACACATATTTCTCTATTCCTTGCTGGTATGATTTTGCAGGCAAGGGAATATGGCCTATTAGTATTGTATTTCATAAATAGATAAAATATGCAAGCTATATCAATAAATTATTAGAACATTAGTACCTTTTATCGATCAGCAAAATATTAAATATTCTCCAACAATATCTATTAGAGTTTAGCATATGTTTCTCTTTGCAGCTAAGGATATAGTGGTCAAATACAAACACATGCTCCCTCTGACCAGGGGAGGTACAGTGCAAAGTCTTAAATCTAAAGATACCCACTAGAATGATAGAATGAGAATTTTTAACCCAGCATTTGTGACTCTCTTTTATTTGCACTTTCATTTTAGGAGATATATATATATATATATATACACTTACAGAATTATCTGCAAATCCAAGAAAGTTCTGATTCACACAGTCTCAAAGGACCTGAGTATCTACAGTCATTGAGAAAATAATTGTTGGATGCATTGAGTTTTTTTTTTTTTTTTTCCTTCGCGCCTCTCCTCTGTTTCTGTAATGGGAAATTATCTATGTGTAATTATATCTTAGTGAAAAGTAATTATAATTCTTATCGTTGGCTTTTTAAAATAGTATTTTTTAACATCACATCCAGCCACTTTGGGTACAGCAAAAACGAAATCAAAGCAAGATTTCAAACTTTAAATCTGGCTAAATGGGAAAAATAAAACTGATAAACATAAAAAGTTTTGAAAAGAACATAAAGGTCTTCATCCACATGTTCAAAGGCAAGAATTCTGAATGGACATTTGTTAAGGGCAAAGTAGAAAAGGGAAGCAACCCATTATTTTAGAATTCTCTGGTTAATTCTCTCTTCCTCTCTTTTTCCTTCCTTCTCTCTCTGACCCATTTCCTCTCTCTCATAATTCTCGCCCCCACCAAAGACCTTGTTAATTTATCATGGCCTTTAAACCCACTATTTGTTTATTAGTCTCTTTATCTGTTGTTTACCATAATTGGGACAATCTCTGTAACCTCTCAGTATTTTTGTTAATATTTAAACAATACCTTTCTGTAAGTGCTATTCATTAATACATGAGATAATGGAGGAAAGCTCTATTTCAGAAAACATTTGCCTTAGAAATACATTGTTCAGATTGTTCCTAGTAAATAATGATTGCTTGAAACTATTGAAGATCATTGAAATAAAAGCATTAACCAGAGTTGCATAAATGTACCATTAGACGGTTGAACTGCTTGGGAGTTGTGGAATTACTATTTGCTGCTAACATCCTTTATACAAGAGGCATCATGAATGATCTTTTATTATAGGAAATAGCAAATTTTAATAGCATGTAGCCATTTAATCCCCTGGAGAAAGAAATGACAACCCACTCCAGTATCATTGCCTGAAAAATTCCAAGGGCAGAGGAGCCTAGCAGGCCACAGTTCAAAGGGTCTCAAAGAGGCACACGTGACTGAGCAACTAAGCATGCATGCAGCCATTTAATAATATCTAAGAAGGAAACTGCAACTCAGCCTTGGTCACGCATTGGGTTCACAGGCTCTCGTCTTCTGCAGCGATTTTATACATGACCTTTGTCATTATACTTTGAAGTGGAAGGCAGGAATTAAATGAATTGGGGATTGACCTACTCAATGGCCAATTTAGGGTTGTCTTGAGAAGAAATGGTGCTTAATTTTCTCTTATGAGAAAACTGAAAAAATTCATAAATTGTACTGCTAAAGTTTGTACATCATAATGATTAAAAGTTAAGGCAGATCTAGGTATGAATTAGTTTTGCTCCTTGATTATTATATGGCCTTGAGCAAAATACATTCCTGGGATGGTGCCCATATCCTAGTTGGGCAGTTCCTAGAAGATGCTTGACCACCTCTAGCTGCTCTGCTCTCTGCACTCACTTTACCCTCAAATGTGTTCCCAGCTCCACGCTTTCCTCCCTTAAACCTGGCTAAGACAAAGCAGACCCTGCTCTGCACTGCTTTGCAACCTTGATTCACTATCTGAGGGTGCCGGAGAGAATTAAACAGAAAGACTGACTTAAATTGAGTATTAGTCATCTTTGCTTTGGCGTTCACTGCCCAGGCACGGCCATGGGAAAGTTCTAGCTTATGGTCTCTTGTCATCAAGTCCTGAGATCTGTTCCTCTTCAAGTAGAGCAGCATCTTTTTGTTCTTCTTTCACCCAAGTTCCTGTCCCTGCCTCAAATAAAAACTATAAATCTATAGAGGTTTAGCCCAAGCCATTAAGTGATCTCTCTGGAATATTTGCTATTAGAACACATCACAGTCCTGGCTATTGGTGAAAATGATAGATTTTGTAAGTGAAGTGTTACCTGGGTGATCTTCCTAAATAAAAGTGTGAGTCCTGTAGAACATAGGCCATGTGACACACTTACCTCTGCTCGTTGGGATCATGATCTTGAAGGTGGGAAACACAGTGTATCTAGTGCTGCATTTCAAGCACATGCAGAATATGCAGTCAATACAAATAAATTACTAAAACTCATTAGTGACTTCCTATTACCTTTGCTACAAATGTGGCCAATTGAAATGGTTTTTCTCTTCTAAATATCTCTGCCTCTCTGGGGATTCCCAATTATTAGTATTATAGTAGTAACAGTAAGAATCTTCTTACAAAGTAGCTTTTTATGCTGAGCAGTTGATGAAGTATTTACAAAAGAAAGCCAGCTCTGAAAACAATGCCTCTTATGAATGTACAATGGCAGGTAGCCCTTGACTCAGACAGGAGTTAAACCCCTTCTTCCTCCTACCTCCAGTCTCTGTATCAAAGCCAACTTTGGGAGAATGACTGAGGTTTGGAAGAACTAATGCATTTGGAGTAGCACTCAAATGTCAGCTATATACATTTCCACAAGAACAGAAGGCAGCCCTCTAGCAATGCTGGCTTGCTCTACATGCAGTGGCCCCCTACTCAAAATTAGAAACTCTTTCACCACAGCTGCCTGAATTTCTCTCTTTCATTCTTCTTTGGATAACTAGACTCCTCTTTTGGAAGTCACATGATGACTTGCGCTGGGTTGGAGAGGTAGACCATTTGGCTTGCTTTGGGTTAGGCAATGCATGCCTGGACAGTAGAGGTGGGGGCAGTGATTCTTTCTATTTTCTAAACTATAGGATTTGCCTCTGACAAAACTGCCAAGTAGGTGCGATTTGGTTTGGGGGTTCCCTGTCACTGCCTCATCAGCATCTTCAGTGCCCTCTGGTGCCACATAACCCTACTAAATTCCCCCCTTTCTCATTCTCTTCACATCTTTACTACCTAACTTAATGTTCAGAATCTAAATAACTCAGTGTCCTTAATAGATCCCTTTCTAGGAAATAAATGATGTTTCACTTCTATGGTCTTACAGACTTTTGCGTTACTACCAGTGTCCAAGTTGAACACACTGTATATTTTCTCAATGTTCCTCCACTTTTTTAGTATGTTGTGAAGTGAATTGCATTCCTATTGCTGGGTCAGAGGTCATAGTATACTGGTAGATGGATAAGAAAATCAGAGATCTTTGTTTGCTAGGCATACAGGCAGAAAATGATGTAGTCAGGCCCTTAGACTTCTTTTTTCTTTCTGTTCTCATTCCATGGCTCATTCTTGATTTCACATTAATCTCAGGTATATTGTCCAGAAATAGGGTCACTTTAATTTTAGTTCCTTGCCAGTCTGTTCCTTCAAACAGAAATTTGCATGACAAAATTTACAACAAGAAATTTCTTAAACTGTAAATCGTTCCAAATAAGAGATGCTGACTCTTTTAAAACAACAAAGCACACACTAGATATATTCAATAAAATTGAAACAAGTAAAATCGATAGTATCAGGTTCTAAGCCAGGCTGTTGACAAGTCACAAACTTTTATTTTAAACCTCCCATTTTAATGTCATTCTTTTCAGAAAGAAAGAAAAGATGTATTAGTGAGATGTTTTTTTTTTTTTTTTTAAATCTACAATCAAGGGCAAAAGCAGTGAAATGATTGAAGATTCATTCTTCAGTCTGGAGGGTTTACTGGGATTACTTAGGCTAGACAAAAATCCATGAAGGTCATAATGACAATTTCATCATTTGGACTGATGTATGCCATTTTTATGTTGACTTTGCAGTAAACATTAAAGACTGAAGTATTACATTAAAAGGCAATGATTTAAAAATTTGTCTGCTCCACCCTTCTCTAGTTTAATAAGGGTCTTTACCTCTATCATTTAGAAATTAGACAAGAATATATTTTTAAAATTTCTAATGTGGTACATTCTATAGGTGAAAAGTCATTAGTCTGTGCCAATTTATTCTTAGCTTCTAAAATGTATTGCTAATTAACTATAGATATTGAATAGTTCTATATATATATATATAGAATTTTTCTATATCTATTTCTATATATATATATAGAATTTTTCTATATCTATTTCTATATATATATAGAATTTTTCTATATATATTTCTATATATATAGAAATATAGTTCTATAGCTAAAGAATCTATAATTAGTAATAAATGAAAATAGTATCAGCTTAGGTAACCTGTCAGAGAAGGCAATGGCACCCCACTCCAGTATTCTTGCCTGGAAAATCCCATGGGCGGAGGAGCCTGGTAGGCTGCAGTCCATGGGGTCGCTAAGAGTTGGACACGACTAAGCGACTTCACTTTCACTTTTCACTTTCATGCATTGGAGAAGGAAATGGCAACCCACTCCAGTGTTCTTGCCTGGAGAATCCCAGGGACAGGGGAGCCTGGTGGGCTGCCGTCTATGGGGTCGCACAGAGTTGGACACGACTGAAGTGACTTAGCAGTAGCAGTAGTAGGTAACCTGAACACTCATAGCAAGGAAAGCATTCATTACTTTTCAGAAGTTATAAAGCTGTTTGCTTGGTAAATTATTTGACAAACCATCTGGGCAATAATGGGCTTCCCAGGTGGCACAGGCATAAAGAATCCACCTGCCAATGCGAGAGATCCATTCAGTCCCTAGTTTGGGAAGATCCCCTGGGGGAAGAAATGGCAACCCACTCTAGTATTCTTGCTTGGAAAAATCCCATGGACAGAGGGTCCTGACAGGCTACAATCCAAGGGGTCACAAAAGAGTCAGACACAACTAAGCGATTGAGCATGCACCCACATGGGCAATAAGAATAAAATAACTGACCTCTGTTAGGTGCTGATGATGTAACAGTACTAGAACATGAGCTTTTTAATAGCTCATTTAAACTTGGCATCAAGCTAGTTCTCTAGACTGGACCTGTTTGCTGATCACTGGATAGTTGGGAAGGAAGAGAGAGAAGAAAGCAGCCTCACAGACTGGTCAGGTAGGTGCAAGAAAACCTTCAAGGAAAGAATTATCTTCATTTCACCGATTCAGGAAGAAGCTTGTAGAGGTCAAGAAACCTGCCCAAAGTGGCAAAACTGGTAACCAGTAGGAATGTAATTTATCTGCAAATCTCTCTGGGGCCTGATCTAAGCTCTTTTTACCAGATATCCCTCCTTCCCACATTACATGTATTTTAGCACATCCTTAGGAAACGGGCAGCTTTGTATGGGGTTTAACCATGAAAGTATTATCATATATCAAAACCCTAACAGTGATTCATATGTTAAGCAAACACTTTTAAGTGACTTTGAAATTATAAAATATATTGACTGGCGTTACTAGTAAGAATAGTAAAGAGACCATTTGTAACATCACTAATTCTGTTTAATACCTTCTTGTTACTAAAGTCAGGGCACAAACCACAGAGCACAGCTACCTAAGGGGTAGAGTTAGGAAAACACTTTTTTCTTTTCCATGTATTTTCCCATTCTCAATTTGCATAAAAAATCAGTGCAGAGCCATATGGGGAGAAAATTTTGCAACCTCCCTATTTTGAAAAAAAGTACATGTATACAAAGTGAAGTGAAGTCGCTTAGTTGTGTCCAATTCTTTGTGACCCTATGGACTCTAGCCTACCAGGCTCCTCCATTCATGGGATTTTCCAGGCAAGAGTACTGGAGTGAGTTGCCATTTTCTTCTCCAGGGGATCTTCCTGACCCAGGGATCGAACCTGGGTCTTCTGCACTGCAGGCAGATGCTTTACCATCTAAGCCACCAGGGAAGCCCATTATATGTATATAACTAAACTGTTTATTTCCCACTTTTTTCCCTTAAAAAGGAATTCAGGATTATAAATAAGGACACATGTATACCTGTGGTGGATTCATTTTGATATTTGGCAAAACTAATACAATTATGTAAAGTTTAAAAATAAAATAAAATAATATAAAAAGTGATAGATAGCAGTCACTATCTGGTGTGTCTTACTGAAGAGAGAAGTACAGGGACAGAGAAACAAAGCTGGGGTGCAGTCAGGGAATAAGAACTAAGGCAGGATGAAAGGGAGGCCAGAGGGGAGGAAGGATTTACAAGAGGACAGAGGAGCCCCACCAGACAGGTGGGTAGGTGGAAGGGATATGTTCAATCTGACCCTTTGATTCTGGCTTCCTTGCCCATTGCACAGTCCCTGGGGCCCTCCTCCTACCCCAGGCTGTACTATGACTGGGCTAGATCTCTGGGAGGTCTCCTGGAGAGTGGGGCCTGCTCTGTTCATAGTTGCAGCTCTATTGAAATAGCTCCTTCAGTCTCTACTAAACCTCTCTCAGCCACCTTCTGCTCTCACCCCTTGACCTTTCTGCACCTATCCCTTTGCTGGTGATATTCTTGTCTTTACAATGTTTAATCCAAAGCTTCAATGTCCTATTCAAAGCCTTTCCTGTCTACCTCTCATTCCACCCAAGCCATATTGAATTCTCTCTTCCCTGTTTTCACATAACCCCCTTTATCCCTCTTTTAGGCCCTAACCACATTGTTTTGTAATTGTTGATAGATTTGTCTGCTCTACTAATAAATTCTAAGCCCCAGGTAAGGACACAGATGATACTTGTGTCTTACTTTTGTTCCTCTTGGGAACCATCCTCATCACAAAATTGGTGCTCCAGAAATACTTATTGAGTATAAAGGAACTAATAGTTGGGTCCAAGCCAGGGGATCGGGAGAAAAAGCAGAGGATAGCCCTTGTCAGGGTGGCTGCTGTTCCCCAACTCTTTCGCTTTGTCCCTCCCTTCCTCTCTCATGTTCTTCTATCAATCTGAGCACTCAACAACCTAATTATAAGGTTCAAGTTCAGACTTCTTAGCCAGCTCTCAAATCCTTACATGGTCTTATTTGTATCCCTCAGACTCATCTCTAGATATTCTGTTCCTTTAACCTGTATCCTATGCTCTGCAATTGTGAACTCTTTAGAGGTCCTAGGATGTGACTTTGTACACTGTCTAGGTCTCCTGACTGTCTGCTTTCTATTTGGAATACTCACACCATTCTCCCCTTCCATCTCTTCACCTTCCAACATCTGTTTAATCTTTAGTATTTCCATTTAGAATCCTCTACCTCTTCAAGACCATCATTCTACTTATTGATGTAGCTGTCATTGGTTTGATTTTTTTTCTTCCCAACCAAGTTGAGTGATGAACTGGGCAAGACTCCACTCTTCCTAGACCCACAACCCATCAGAGCCCCAGTGTTCCTATTCAGTATTCTAGAATGGCCAGTTGAATGTTAAACCCAAGAATACCTTTCTCACTCTACTCCTATCTTCCACAGTAGGAAGTATTGTAATATCTGGGTCTGCCATTCCTGGAGTAAAAGACATTAGAGATCATTTAGAGATGTATGCTCATCTATATTCATTCATTTAATTAATAGCCCAGGGATGCCAGCAAGAGGGTTGGTGCATCTAGAAGACGGGGAGAAGCCAAAGGACTAGGTCATCTATTTTTAGTAAAATTGTCATTGTTTGTATGGAATTAAAATCTGAGTGCCTAGAGGCCAGATGTGTTAAGGATTAGTTTTATCTTTTGGTTTTTGTTAAAAGTTCCAACTGAGGCATGCAGTACAGACTGGATCAAACTGTACTTAATTTACCCCAGAGCTGCAACTCAAAAGATAAACTATAATAAGAGAAAAACAGGAAATAGACCTAAATGCCATAAGCAGCCACTTCTTTAAAATTTTGCCTTTCTTTATAGATTTCCAAATTTTTCTACAATGAGGCATTTTGGGGGGAATTCTCCGGTGATCCAATGATTAAGACTCCACACTTTCACTGCTGTGTGTATGGGTTCTATCTCTGGTTGGGGAACTAAAATTCCACAAGCCACATGACAGAAAAAAAAAAAATTAAGTGTTTACATTAAATAAAACACCTCACTTAAAATATAATAAAATAAAATGAGGCATTTCTTTTACTTGTTTTATAATTTAAAAATATAATTATTTGTTTGGACAACACAATGTGATTTCAAGTATAAGTTTTGCACAGTGAATACAGAGTTATAGTAATTTTTATCACTGTTAGAGGTCAATGTATATGCTATTTAATTTAATATAGAATTCTATTCTCTTATTCCTACCCATTTGTCATTTGCATTTTCTACTACTTTTTTTTTTTAATTCAGAGAAAAATTTCTTTGGAAACATGAAGAGGCTTAAAATATATATATAAAGAATTAGATGATTAGCAGCGTATAATGACAATTAGAATTCCAGACTTAAAACATTAGATTTGGCCCTCTGATAGTCTGACTGTTTCACCTCCATAACTAGAAACTCGCATAGTTGAATCAAAATGTGGGATACCATGGTAGCACTAGACCTTGAGCAGATGCCCAGGGGTCTTGGCTGAAGTATAGATTAACTAGCACTGTAAAGAATGGCCACTTATATGTTCTACAACCTTTAATTTCTTCCAATTGTAGAATACAGCTGAATGAATAGCCTCTAATAGCCTCGAATAGCCTCCTATATTTTAGAAAGGTGAGACTAATTTGAACCACAGAAGGGGTGGGGAAAAAAGACCATATATCAAAGAAATGACCACCAGTGATAATACACCATGTGTTTATCAATTTAAAGCTAGAAATTACCCATTGATGGATATGAATGGGGAATTAACAAGAGGAAAATGCCATGGCAAACAGCCCTTGTGGAGCATCTACCACTGCACTAGCCAATGGATTCTCTACTAAGTGTGTTTGCCTGTCTTCTCATCTGATCCACAAAAATCAGTGAGGTAGATGTCAGTATTCCATTGGAAGATTAGAAAATAATTACTCCACCTACTATGCAATCCATTCTTTAAAGGCAGATTATGTGTCGATGTATACTTAGAACCAGTAGGAGCCAGCATGTGATAAAATCTTAATAAATATTTGTTCATTGACTAAATGGTTGAATAAGTGATGTTTTGATGGCTTGTTAGCCTTTTAAAGCTTTTTATTGTTCTTAAGAATATCTATCTTTATGTATGTTCCTTTGGAAATTAGCTGTATCTCAAAAGGTAAAAATCACATTTACGTATTTTTTTAATTGAGGTGAAACTTACATAAAAGTAACAGTTTTGCAATGAACAGTGCAGTGACGTTTAGCACACTCATGGTGTTATACAACCATCACTTTGATCTAGTCCTAAAACATTTTCAACCCCCTGAAAGGAAACTATCTGTATTAAGAAATTGCTCTCTTTTCTGCCTCTTGCGCCAACCTACATTCTCTCTCTCTGAGTTTCCCTAGTCTAGATATTAATGAAATAATATGTAATCTTTTATGTCAGACTTTTTTCACTTAGCATAATGTTTTTGAATTTCATACACGTTGTATCATGCCACAATACTTAAATCTTTATGGCTGAATAAATTTTTATTGCATGTACATGCTACAATTGGTCAGTTCACCCGTTGATGGACATTTGGGCCTTTTTAACTTTCTGGCTCTTAGAAACAGTGCTGGTGTGAATGTGTCTGTGCATATATTTGTTTGGGTATCTGTTTTCAATTGTTTTGAATATATTCCTAGATGTAGAATTACTGGATTATTTGGTAATCCTATATTCAACTTCTTTTTTTTTTTTTTAAATTTTATTTTATTTTTAAACTTTACATAACTGTATTAGATTTGCCAAATATCAAAATGAATCCGCCACAGGTATACATGTGTTCCCCATCGTGAACCCTCTTCCCTCCTCCCTCCCCATTCCATCCCTCTGGGTCGTCCGGTGCACCAGCCCCAAGCTTCCAGTATCATGCATCGATCCTGGACTGGCAACTCATTTCATACATGATATTTTACATGTTTCAATGCCATTCTCCCAAATCTTCCCACCCTCTCCCTCTCCCACAGAGTCCATAAGACTGTTCTATACATCAGTGTCTCTTTTGCTGTCTCGTACACAGGGTTATTGTTACCATCTTTCTAAATTCCATATACATGCGTTAGTATACTGTATTGGTGTTTTTCTTTCTGGCTTACTTCACTCTGTATAATAGGCTTCAGTTTCATCCACCTCATTAGAACTGATTCAAATGTATTCTTTTTAATGGCTGAATAATACTCCATTGTGTATATGTACCACAGCTTATATTCAACTTCTTAAGGAATATTGCAAGGGCTGAACCACTTTCCTTTCCTTCAGTAATGCATGAGAATTCTGATTTTTCTACATCTGTGGCAACATATACTATTTTTCTTCTTTTTAAATAGCTATCTTAGAGAGTGTGGTCTTGATTTGCATTTCTCTAGTAACTAAAGATAATGAGCTATGTTTTTATGCTTGTTGGACATTTTCATGAGATTTTACAGGATGGGAAAGCAATTAATAAAACTCAAAATAATCTACTTTCTCTTTAATGACATTTAGAGGAATCAATCTCAGGAATTGATACTGCTACAGATACATTGCTTAATTCAGAATCTTGGAATAATCCTGGACAATTTCTTCTCCTGAATTCACAGCATCCAAACTAAAAGCAAGTCCTGTTACTTATAATTCCAAAGTGTCTTGAGTAATTACACTTCTCTGCATCTCCTCTTGCCTGGAAAATCCCATGGATGGAGGAGCCAGGAAGGCTGGAGTCCATGGGGTCGCTGAGGGTCGGACACGACTGAACGACTTCATTTTCACTTTTCACTTTCATACATTGGAGAAGGAAATGGCAACCCACTCCAGTGTTCTTGCCTGGAGAATCCCAGGGACAGGGGAGCCTGGTGGGCTGCCGTCTATGGGGTCAGGTCGCACAGAGTCGAACACAACTAAAGTGACTTAGCAGCAGCAGCATCTCCTCTAACCTAATCCAGGCCAATGTAATCTATTTCTCATCTAGAGTGTTGTTTCACATTCCATTATTTGTCTCATTTAATCTGTGTTTCACAAAGCAGTCAAAATTTTAATCATAAATTAGATCATTATGGTGACCTGCTTAGAACTCACCACTTTTCCTTTATTGCATTATAGGAAAACATAAAAGCTCTACATCACAGCTTATGAGAATCCACATCATCTGTAGTCCCAACCATGAATAAAACTACTCTTTTCATAGACATTGCCTTGCATCATGTCTAAACTTCTATCAATTTCTAGAATACTTCTTAGAGCATTTTCAAATGCTGTTATATTGGCCTGGAAAACACCCAAATATCACATGGATCTAATATCTCTCAATCTCTCTAATATCTCTCTAATATCTCTCAAATACTGATTTCTCAGATAAGCTGTTTGCTAGCCATGCCATCTAATGCATGTTATTCTCTATTGAAGTAGGATATTCATCACCTTAAGAGTGATCTTTCCCCTTTCAAGTTGTATTTAAATATTTCCATACTTATTTATTTTTTACCTTTATGCATAAGATTGTAAAATTTACTTACGATGAAGATTGCTTCTTTTTTGTTACCATGGTATACCCTCTGCTTAGCACATACTTTTGGAGAAGGCAATGGCAACTGCCTCTAGTACTCTTGCCCAGAAAATACCATGGACGGAGGAGCCTGGTAGACTGCAGTCCATGGGGTCACTAAGAGTTGGACACAACTGAGCGACTTAAATTTCACTTTTCACTTTCATGCCTTGGAGAAGGAAATGGCAACCCACTCCAGTGTTCTTGCCTGGAGAATCCCAGGGAGAAGGGAGCATGGCAGGCTGCCGTCTATGGGGTCGCACAGAGTTGGACACGACTGAAGCGACTTAGCAGCAGCAGCAACACATACTTTGCTCATTTTCTTTTAATGAATGTGTACATATGTTTTTTATAATCACAGACAGTTAAATCAGTACCATGTAGAAATGCCCATATTTTCTTAACAGCAAATTATTGAGAAAATATCAATTTAAAAAAGTCATCAGTAAGCTATAGTACTATATTGAGTGCTGTGTTTCTTCAGAAGATTACAAGCCTCTTGTTTACTTGTCAATAGCAAATAATGCTCTTTGAAACCCATGAGTTATATCGAGGGGCAATGATTTGCCTAGTAGATAGGAGGGAAAAGTAGGCAATAGAACAAGATTTAGCAGAGAATGAAAGTACATTCTCTCTTATTATGGTCTTTTCACAGCCTTTGTCTTGCCATTCAAGAGTCAGTACTTTATTTCCACCTCAGTATCTGGTGAGCAGGTTCTAGACCTGTTGACACAGAAATCATCCACAGACCTGTGGAACAAACATGATTAAATTGTGTTAAAATAATTCAGCCCCTTTCTGGCTAATAGAGAAGAAATAGTCTGGGCTCCTTCATGGATCCCTGAAATGCCTGTAATGGTAATGCTGTACCATTACAATTATAAGGAGAAAATCAAATTTATACAAAGAGAACTTAAAGTTTCTTTATGTTGGACTGGATATTTGAACTAGTTGAAATACATACTTTTTGTCTGTTATGTAGGTGAAAATATTTGAATTACATAGTTGATCATTAATGTCCATTTTATGATTATTATAAACTCAGGAGTCTTATTCTACTCTTCCCTTTTATGATAATAAGCTCATGAAAGGAAGAATATAAAAATTTTATTTACTAGAGTAAACTTACTAAGTTGTCAAGTAGACTACTCAATCCATACTTCAACAAACAATAAAATGATTGCTTCCTTACTATTTCAAGTCCATTGTTTCAACTGATGATCTAAAACATTGCTCTGTGACATACAATGGGAAGACTTACGTTAGAATCATGAAATTTTCGGTTCTAAATGTATTGCAGCACAGATGTCGTCAGTGCAGTAAGTGAAGTCCCCGAAGGGATCTATGGACTTGACTCAGTTTCCTTACATCAATTAAATCTAAATGTAGAAACTAAAATCCTGTTACCATAATGAATTTTTGATTAAGTTAGTTTCATCATTGATTAGTTTTTTTTTTTCTTTTAGGTGTATGATCATATATCTGCAAATAGAATATTCTTATTAATCTTGTACCTCTGTCATTTCTTGAATATGGCGATATCAGGCATTTGTGCTTCTCTCCTGGTCTTAATAGATATGTTCTACTGCTCTGGATAAAATAAAATACTGGCTTTGAGCTAAAAATTAACATTATAATGTGTTAACATATCCATCAGTGTGTATTTTCTTGAGTGTTCTGTAAATAAGGATGAGTGTTTAGTTCTATCAATGGCTTCTTTTAGCATTTATTGAGATAATCATGATTCTTATAATATTTTAATGATGGATATATAAACATGTACTCAGATAAACTGAGGCAAATTAAAAACTAAGAATTTGAGTAAAAATTAATTCTAGTAGGGCAATATCTAATCTAGCAAACAGAAAGGGGTTCTGAGGAGTTGTATTTTATTATAATATTAAAAATAAATGCCTTTTATAAGGAGAAGAGAGGGGGAACATAGGCAACAGGTCAGTTAATGAAAAGTCACTTTAGAACATGGCGGGGGTCTCAGTTCAGTTCAGTTCAATTGCTCAGTCATGTCCGATTCTTTGCAACCCCATGGACTGCAGCATGCCAGGCTTCCCTGTTTATCACCAACTCCCAGAGCCTGCCCAAACTCAAGTCTATCAAGTCGGTGATGCCACCCAACCATCTCATCCTCTTGCATCCCCTTCTCCTCCTGCCTTCAATCTTTCCCAGCATTAGGGTCTTTTCAAATGAGTCAGTTCTTCAAATTAGGTGACCAAAGTATTGGAGTTTCAGCCTCAGCATCGGTCCTTCCAAAGAATATCCAGGACTGATTTCCTTTAGGATTGACTGGTTTGATCTCCTTGCAGTCCAAGGGACTCTCAGGAGTCTTCTCCAACACCACAGTTCAAAAGCATCAATTGTTCGGTGCTCAGCTTTCTTTCAGAGAAGGCAATGGCACCCCACTCCAGTACTCTTGCCTGGAAAATCCCATGGATGGAGGAGCCTGGTAGGCTGCAGTCCATGGGGTCGCTAAGAGTCGGACATGACTGAGCGACTTTACTTTCACTTTTCACTTTCATGCATTGGAGAAGGAAATGGCAACCCACTCCAGTGTTCTTGCCTGGAGAATCCCAGGGACTGGGGAGCCTGGTGGGCTGCCGTCTATGGGGTCACACAGAGTTGGACACGACTGAAGTGACTTAGTAGTAGCAGCAGTAGCAGCTTTCTTTATAGTCCAACACTCACATCCATACATGGCTACTGGGGTCTATTAGGCTGATTACCTAATTAATGTTAATTAAGCAATTTCTAATAGACTGGTTTAAACCATTTCTGGAAGAGCTGAAACTGTAGTAAAGTCTAAGTTTGGTGATATGGGCATTGACAACTTTCATTTTGGGTTTCTTTTGTTTTTAATAACTATATAATATCAGTATCAATGGATTTCTTAATGTTGGATTAGTGATACTTTTGGAGTAAATTCTATTTAGTGATGGTGTATCATTTTCTTAACAAAGCATTAGAGTGGTTCACCCTTTCATTTTGGAGAGGGAAATGCAACCCACTTCAGTACTCTTGCCTGGAGAATCCTTGGACAGAGGAGGCCTAGCAGGCTACAGTCCTTGGGGTCACCGAGTTGGACATGACTGAGCGACTCACACACACACATACACACACACCCCATTGGGGTATGTTTGAATTAATGTTTTAAAGAAACACAGCTTTCTTTTTTGTACCATCTTTATAAGATTTCACGTTGATGTTATATTAGCTTCATAAAGTGAATTAATTTTTTTTTTTTCATTTTCAATGTTTGGACAGCAAAGCACCGAAACTCGCCAGTGTATGGAGGGTTGGTAGAATCCCTCTGAGAAAGCATCTGGCCCTGGTGCTTTGTTTGCAAAGTGGTTCCTTAGTAACATGCTCTATTTCTACTATGAAAATTGGTCTGTTGAAGCTTTCTACCTCTCATGGGGTCATTTTTTAATAATAATCTTTTTGCGTAGAAAATTATGTATTTTTCCCAGGTTTCACTTTTTTCTCTCTGCTTTATTGTTTCCTTCATTTGTTTAATTATGCATAAATTATTCTCAAGATTAAAAAAAATGTTTTCACTTTCAGTAATTTCCTCTATTAGTTTATATGTGTGATTCCCACCCCCCACCCCCATTTTCTTGGATCAGATTTGCTACTGACTTGTCTTTTTTTAATATATATGAGAACAGGACTTTAAAAATTAGGTGACTGTTTTTGTATTGTTTTTTTCATTAATCTTTTACCTTTACTTCCCTTCATGTGCTCTTTTGGTTTATTTTGCTATTCCTTAGTTTTTCTGTGTTTATTTTTTAAGCTAGGTGTTTCATTTTTAATCTATCCTGATAAAACTATTAAGTGCTATGAATTTTCTTCTCCTACTTCTTTAAGTGGAATACATTTTGTATTTTTAGAAATTATATCATTTCAATGTATATTTTATATTTTATTTTGCTCAAGTCTTTTAATAGAACTTTCATTTAGTCTTAACTTTTAACTGAAAGATTTTTTTTTTTAGTTTTGTTGATATTCCATAATTGTATTGCATTGTGGTCAGAGAGTTGTTTATATTATTTCTATTGTGTGACTTAGAGATATATTCAGTGTGACTCTAGAACATGACCACTTACAGTGAAAGGTCTATTTCTCTTGAAGATGGAGCCTCCATTATAAGGGTATAAATTTCAAAATATATTATTAAGATCTATTGTAATGACTGTGTTCAGATTTTCCATCTCTATACTTATTTTAATTGCTATTATATCCTTACTTATATTTTGTCTATCTTAATTTGTGCTGAGACTTAATAATTGTCCCAAACCAGAAGAGTAGTAATGCTGGCAATTCAGATGGCTTCTTAACTGCATCAGGTTTATAAGTTAACTTTATCATCAGTCCAATTTAGTAATTCAGTTGTGTCCAGCTCTTTCCGACCCCATGGACTGCAGCACACGAGGCTTCCCTATCCATCACCAACAAACGGAGCTTACCCAAACTCATATCCATTGAGTCGGTGATGCCCCAACCATCCCAACCATCTCATCCTCTGTCATCCCCTTCTCCTGCTTTCAGTCTTTCCCAGCATCAGGATCTTTTCAAATGAGTCAGTTTTTCATATCAGGTGGCCAAAGTATTGGAGTTTTAGCTTGAGCATCAGTCCTTCCAATGAATATCCAGGACTGATTTCCTTTAGGATGGACTGGTTGAATCTCCTTGCAGTCTGACGGACTCTCAAGAGTCTTCTCCAACACCACAGTTCAAAAGCATCAATTCTTGGATGCTCAGTTTCTTTATAGTCCAACTCTCATGTCCATACATGACTACTGGAAAAAACGGAGCTTTGACTAGATGGACTTTGCTGGCAAAGTAAAGTCTCTGCTTTTTAATATGCTGTCTATGTTGGTCATAGCTTTTCTTCCAAGGAGCAAGCATCTTTTAATTTCACGGCTGTAGTCACCATCTGCAGTGATTTTGGAGCCCCCCAAAATAAAGTCTGCCACTCTTTCCATTGTTTCCCCACCTATTTGCCATGAAGTGATGGGGACTGGATGCCAAGATCTTAGTTTTCTGAATGTTGAATTTTAAACCAGCTTTTTTCACTCTCCTCTTTCACGTTCATCAAGAGGCTCTTCACTTCCTCTTCACTTTCTGCCATAAAGGTGGTAATATCTGCATATCTGAGGTTATTAATGTTTCTCCCATCAATTTTGATTCCAGCTGTGCTTCATCCAGCCTGGCATTTTGCATGATGTACTCTGCATAGAAGTTAAATAAACAGGGTGACAATATACAACCTTGACATACTCCTTTCCAATTTGGAACCAGCCCTTTGTTCCATGTCCAGTTCTAACTGTTGCTTCTTGACCTGCATACAGATTTCTCAGGAGACAGGTCAGGTGGTCTGGTATTCCCATCTCTTTCAGAATTTCCATAGTTTGTGTGATCCACACAGTCAAAGGCTTTGGTGTAGTCAATAAAGCAGAAGTAGATGTAGAACTACTACCTAGAACTTTATCATAGATATGTATGTATAAGAAAAAACAGTATGTCTAGGGCTGTGTACTATCTGCAATTTCAGGTATGTACTGGGGATCTCAGGGCATATACACTGAAGATAACAGGTGACCATTATATGTTAAGAAATCTACCAAGTACAGGCTTCCCAGATGGTGCATATAAAGAATATGCTTGCCAATTCATGAGACTCAAGAGATGCAAGTTTGATCCCTGAATCAGGAAGATCCCCTGGAGTAGGAAATAGCAACCCATTCCAGTATTCTTGCCCAGGAAATCCCATGAACAGAGGAGACTGGTGGTCTATAGTCCATGGGGCCACAAAAAGTTGGACACGACTGAGAAACTGATCACATCAAGAAGTACAAGTAGTTATCAAAGTGAGATTTGAAAAGAAAAGAATATGGAGGAGATTGATATGTGTGTCTTAAGATTTGTATATATTTATATGAATTTATATAATGTATATTAATAAGATTTATATATAATAAGCACTTGATTGGGTATACTTATATAGATATTAATAGACTTACTTATGCAATGGAGACTTAAGTAAATGTTTGTGTATTATTTGTATAGATCCATGCATATATTATGTCATCATCAAAAAGTTAATGTTAATTGGTAGAAAAAAGAACAGACCCATTTAAGGAACACAGATGTCTTTAAATGTAAAGATTCAGAAACTGTTAAATGAAAAGCATGCATGCCCCAATATGGAGTTCAGTTCAGTTCAGTCTCTCAGTCATGTCCAACTCTTTGTGACCCCATGAATCGCAGCATGCCAGTTCTCCCTGTCCATCACCAACTCCCGGAGTCTACCCAAACCCATGTCCATTGAGTCAGTGATGCCATCCAGACATCTCATCCTCTGTCGTCCCCTTCTCCTCCTGCCCCCAATCCCTCCCAGCATCAGAGTCTTTTCCAATGAGTCAACACTTCACATGAGGTGGCCAAAGTACTGGAGTTTCAGCTTTAGCATCATTCCTTCCAAAGAAATCCCAGGGCTGATCTCCTTCAGAATGGACTGGTTGGATCTCCTTGCAGTCCAAGGGACTCTCAAGAGTATTCAACACCAGAGTTCAAAAGCATCAATTCTTCGGCACTCAGCCTTCTTCACAGTCCAACTCTCACATCCATACATGACCACTGGTAAAACCATAGCTTTGACTAGATGGACCTTTGTTGGCAAAGTGATGTCTCTGCTTTTGAATATGCTATCTAGGTTGGTCATAACTTTCCTTCCAAGGAGTAAGCGTCTTTTAATTTCATGGCTGCAGTCATTATCTGCAGTGATTTTGGATCTCCAGAAAATAAAGTCTGACACTGTTTCCACTGTTTACCCATCTATTTCCCATGAAGTGATGGGACCAGATGTCATGATCTTCATTTTCTGAATGTTGAGCTTTAAGACAACTTTTTCACTCTCCACTTTCGCTTTCATCAAGAGGCTTTTGAGTTCCTCTTCACTTTCTGCCATAAGGGTGGTATCATCTGCATATCTGAGGTTATTGATATTTCTCCCGGCAATCTTGATTCCAGCTTGTGCTTCTTCCAGCCCAGCATTTCTCATGATGTACTCTGCATATAAGTTAAATAAGCAGGGTGACAATATACAGCCTTGATGTACTCCTTTTCCTATTTGGAACCAGTCTGTTGTTCCATGTCCAGTTCTAACTGTTGCTTCCTGACCTGCATACAGCCTTCTCAAGAGGCAGGTCAGGTGGTCTGGCATTCCCATCTCTTTCAGAATTGTCCACAGTTGATTGTGATCCACACAGTCAAAGGCTTTGGCATAGTCAAGAAAGCAGAAATAGATGTTTTAGAGACCTCCTAATTCAAAGATGAGCAAGGATGTCAGCTGGACTTTGTCATTAGTGAAGACATCTGGCTCTTCAGGTAGTTACTGTTATTAAGAAGCTGGCTACATCATAACTGTTCTTTTGTTGCAAATAACTGCTACTTAACCACACCAGCCAATCTCTGCTTGTTTACTATCTGGGTGGGTGAACTGTAGGTAACCTACCCAAATGTGCTACCCCATTCCTAGACAGGGTTTCCCTGGGGACTCAGCTGGTAAAGAATCAACCTGCAATTTTGTAAAGTTTAAAAACAAAATAAAATTAAAAAAAAAGAAATGCAAACAAACAAACAAAAAAAGAATCAGCCTGCAATATGGGAGATCTGGAGATACTAAAAAGCAGAGTCATTGCTTTGCTGACAAAGGTTCGTCTAATCAAAGCTAGTTATGTATGGATGTAAGAGTTGGATCAGAAAGAAAGCTGAGTGCAGAAGAATTGATGTTTTTGAACTGTGGTGTTGGAGAAGACTCGAGAGTCCCTTGGGACTGCAAGGAGGTCAAAGCAGTCTAATCCTAAAGGAAATCAGTCCTGAATATTCTTTGGAAGGACTGATACTGAAGCTGAAGCTCCAATACTTTTGGCAACCTGATGCAAAGAACTGACTCGTTGGAAAAGACCTTATTGCTGGGAAAGATTGAAGGCAGGAGGAGAAGGGGACTAGAGAGAATGAATTGGTTGGATGGCATCACCGACTCGATAAACATGAGTTTGGGCAGACTCTGGGAGTTGGTGATGGACAGGGAGGCCTGGCGTGCTGCGATTCATGGGGTCACAAAGAGTCAGACATGACTGAGAGACTGAACTGAACTGATTCCTGGACATATATTGAAGGGTCTGTTGGAAACATACTGCTGGAAAATGAAGTCTATAAAGTTCTTCCAGAAATGTATTTATTTTTTATTTAACACAATATATAAAGTTAGGGAGTATATAAATTGAGCATGCTATGGATTGGAACTATAAAATTAACTTAACGTTTCAACAAACATACATCTTCTTCCAGATTTAAAATTTAAAAGAAAAATTGCCCTATCTTTATGAATATTAAACACATTAGTAATGCTGTTTACATCCCTCATTTAAAAATGTTTAAAATGATCTGAAGTAAATAAAGATTATACATAAATATATTTTATTTTTCATTTAAAATTGCTTTATATTATAAATAGAGGGTTAAATGTTAGGGTTTTGAGGTGAATCTAAAAGATGTCAATTGTAGTTATTGTTAATTATTTATGAACCCGCTGGTAAGGACAAATCATTTTCTTAATCTATTTCACTAATAGAAATTATTTATAAGCACATCATTAATTATTTACCTTTTCCTGGTATTATGTTTGCATTAATAATTTAAAAATATATAATTATCTATTAAATCATCTAAATATGATTTAACTTCATTTATTTTTTGTTACACAAATAGCAATTTGATCATTAACTATAGTCACATGAAGCAAGGTATTCTACTATAACAAGCTTGGTTTGGTATTTAGAAATAATGGGGACAATAGCTTGCATATTTATTTTTATTTTACTCAGTAGGTATAACTAAGAATATTCTCAAGGTATATTATCAAGAAAGTTTCTAGAATCTCAGATCTGTAAATCTTTTGTCTGTCAGTTACTATATATATGTACCCTTGAGGTACCTGGCAAGTAGTGACAAAGTTTTCTTGTAGTTGCCAATTAACTCAATGCCCTCAGAGCCAAATGACTTTCTCTGTACAGCAGGGAAGGGCTGATTTTTTGTCCTGGGCATCACCAAACAACTGCATTGAAAACTTAAAGGAGATTTGCTCCTGAATAAAATGTGTACCATAGCAGCTTTGTCCTGCCTCGGTTATGATATCAGAGGTGTAGTATCATCATGATACATCTAGAGTTTTACAGCCTTGGAGTTATAACCAGAAAATAAAAAATGTTTTGGCAGGATTATTGTCCAAATATCTTGGTCTAAAAGAAATATTCCTGTTGGGGAGCCTGTTTTAAAAAAAGGGATCTTTTTTTATTTTTTTATAACTTTACAAAATTGTATTAGTTTTGCCAAATATCAAAATGAATCTGCCACAGGTATACATATGTTCCCCATCCTGAACCCTCCTCCCACCTCCCTCCCTATACCATCCCTCTGGGTCGTCCCAGTGCACTAGCCCCAAGCATCTAGTATCATGCATCAAACCTGGACTGGCAACTCGTTTCATACATGATATTTTACATGTTTCAATGCCATTCTCCCAAATCTTCCCACCCTCTCCCTCTCTCACAGAGTCCATAAGACTGTTCTATACATCAGTGTCTCTTTTGCTGTCTCGTACGCAGGGTTATTGTTACCATCTTTCTAAATTCCATATATATGCGTTAGTATACTGTATTGGTGTTTTTCTTTCTGGCTTACATCACTCTGTATAATAGGCTCCAGTTTCCTCCACCTCATTAGAACTGATTCAAATGTATCCTTTTTAATGGCTGAGTAATACTCCATTGTGTATATGTTCCACTGCTTTCTTATCCATTCATCTGCTGATGGACATCTAGGTTGCTTCCATGTCCTGGCTATTATAAACAGTGCTGCGATGAACACTGGGGTACACGTGTCTCTTTCCCTTCTGGTTTCCTCAGTGTGTATGCCCAGCAGTGGGATTGCTGGATCATAAGGCAGTTCTATTTCCAGTTTTTTAAGGAATCTCCACACTGTTCTCCATAGTGGCTGTACTAGTTTGCATTCCCACCAACAGTGTAAGAGGGTTCCGTTTTCTCCACACCCTCTCCAGCATTTATTACTTATAGACTTTTGGATCACAGCCATTCTGACTGGTGTGAAATGGTATCTCATAGTGGTTTTGATTTGCATTTCTCTGATAATGAGTGATGTTGAGCATCTTTTCATGTGTTTGTTAGCCATCTGTATGTCTTCTTTGGAGAAATGTCTATTTAGTTCTTTGGCCCACTTTTTGATTGGGTCATTTATTTTTCTGGAGTTGAGCTGTAGGAGTTGCTTGTATATTTTTGATATTAGTTGTTTGTCAGTTGCTTCATTTGCTTTTATTTTATCCCATTCTGAAGGCTGTCTTTTCACCTTGCTAATAGTTTCCTTTGATGTGCAGAAGCTTTTAAGGTTAATTAGGTCCCATTTGTTTATTTTTGCTTTTATTTCCAATATTCTGGGAGGTGGGTCATAGAGGATCCTGCTGCGATGTATGTCAGAGAGTGTTTTGGCTATGTTCTCCTCTAGGAGTTTTATAGTTTCTGGTCTTACGTTGAGATCTTTAATCCATTTTGAGTTTATTTTTGTGTATGGTGTTAGAAAGTGTTCTAGTTTCATTCTTTTACAAGTGGTTGACCAGATTTCCCAGCACCACTTGTTAAAGAGATTGTCTTTAATCCATTGTATATTCTTGCCTCCTTTGTCAAAGATAAGGTGTCCATATGTGCATGGATTTATCTCTGGGCTTTCTATTTTGTTCCATTGATCTATATTTCTGTCTTTGTGCCAGTACCATACTGTCTTGATAACTGTGGCTTTGTAGTAGAGCCTGAAGTCAGGTAGGTTGATTCCTCCAGTTCCATTCTTCTTTCTCAAGATAGCTTTGGCTATTCGAGGTTTTTTGTATTTCCATACAAATTGTGAAATTATTTGTTCTAGCTCTGTGAAGAATACTGTTGGTAGCTTAATAGGGATTGCATTGAACCTATAAATTGCTTTGGGTAGTATACTCATTTTCACTATATTGATTCTTCCAATCCATGAACATGGTATATTTCTCCATCTATTAGTGTCCTCTTTGATTTCTTTCACCAGTGTTTTATAGTTTTCTATATATAGGTCTTTAGTTTCTTTAGGTAGATATATTCCTAAGTATTTTATTCTTTCCGTTGCAATGGTGAATGGAATTGTTTCCTTAATTTCTCTTTCTGTTTTCTCATTATTAGTGTATAGGAATGCAAGGGATTTCTGTGTGTTGATTTTATATCCTGCAACTTTACTATAGTCATTGATTAGCTCTAGTAATTTTCTGGTGGAGTCTTTAGGGTTTTCTATGTAGAGGATCATGTCATCTGCAAAGAGTGAGAGTTTTACTTCTTCTTTTCCAATTTGGATTCCTTTTATTTCTTTTTCTGCTCTGATTGCTGTGGCCAAAACTTCCAAAACTATGTTGAATAGTAATGGTGAAAGTGGGCACCCTTATCTTGTTCCTGACTTTAGAGGAAATGCTTTCAATTTTTCACCATTGAGGATAATGTTTGCTGTGGGTTTGTCATATATAGCTTTTATTATGTTGAGGTATGTTCCTTCTATTCCTGCTTTCTGGAGAGTTTTTATCATAAATGGATGTTGAATTTTGTCAAAGGCTTTCTCTGCATCTATTGAGATAATCATATGGTTTTATTTTTCAATTTGTTAATGTGGTGTATTACATTGATTGATTTGCAGATATTGAAGAATCCTTGCATCCCTGGGATAAAGCCCACTTGGTCATGGTGTATGATCTTTTTAATGTGTTGTTGGATTCTGATTGCTAGAATTTTGTTAAGGATTTTTGCATCTATGTTCATCAGTGATATTGGCCTGTAGTTTTCTTTTTTTGTGGGATCTTTGTCAGGTTTTGGTATTAGGGTGATGGTGGCCTCATAGAATGAGTTTGGAAGTTTACCTTCCTCTGCAATTTTCTGGAAGAGTTTGAGCAGGATAGGTGTTAGCTCTTCTCTAAATTTTTGGTAGAATTCAGCTGTGAAGCCATCTGGACCTGGGCTTTTGTTTGTTGGAAGATTTTTGATTACAGTTTCAATTTCCATGCTTGTGATAGGTCTGTTAAGATTTTCTATTTCTTCCTGGTCGAGTTTTGGAAAGTTGTACTTTTCTAAGAACTTGTCCATTTCTTCCCTGTTGTCCATTTTATTGGCATATAATTGTTGATAGTAGTCTCTTATGATCCTTTGTATTTCTGTGTTGTCTGTTGTGATCTCTCCAGGCCTTTAAGAAAGATTCAGTGTTTAGGTTACTGGGAAAGAAGGCCAGGTTATCAGTGGATTTTTTTTTTAATAGAAAAATACTTTATATATTAGTTGGGCTTCCCCGGTGGCTCAGACTGTAAAGAATGTGCCTGCAGTGCAGGAGACCTGGGTTCTATTCCTGGTTGGGGATGATCCCCTGGAGAAGGGACTGGCTACCAACTGCAGTATTCGTGCCTGGAGAATTCCATGGACAGAAGGGCCTGGCAGGCTACAGTCCATGGGGTTGCAAACCCCATGGACACAACTGAGCAACTAATATGTTAAGTTCACTTTTTTATGAGACAAAGCAAAGGCAGAAGTAATGTGCACATTGTAAGCAGAATCACCAGGGTAAAAACATCTTTGAACTTCAATCTCCAGTTATCACTGTCCACTCTTATGTACTACTATAGACTAAGTTGAGTTTTCTCAGACTTTATATGTTGATGTCTTAATCACTAGCACCTCAAATGTAACTGTTTTAGGGATAGGATCTCTAAAGAGCTAATTCAGTTACAAAGAATTCCATTGAAGAGCCCTATTCCAGTGTCACTGGTGTCCTTAAGAGAGGAGATTAGGCACAGACAGACACGGGACCATATTAAAACATATGGAGAAGATGGTCACCTAAAGGCTTCAGAAGAAAGTGAGCTCGCTGATAGCTTGATTTTTTTTTTTTTTTCTAACTTCTAGTCCTCAGAATTGTGAGAGAACATGTGAACACGTTTCTCTTGTTTAAGCCACCCATGTCTGTAGTACTTTGTATGGCAGTACTACCAAACCAGTACACAGACCTTATCCTGTTGAGGTCTGAGTAACAAGTTCCTGTTTGTATTCTGGGTACACAGTTCCAATTGTTTGGATCCAGAGCCCTCTCACTTGAAGCAAGAATTGGAGACAACTGTTTCTCTTTGTTTATGGAATAATAATAGCAAAGGAAATTCTGGGTTCAGACGTTTATTGCTTACTGCTTTGGCTTTGTGCAACAATATCATTTTTTAATACTTAGTTTAAGGAAGACAGTTTATGTAAATAACCTTCTTGAATGCTTATTAAGAGAGTCTTTCCACAGCCTTTCCTGACAGCCTGGATACCACTGGGTATTCAAGTTAATCTGAAGGTTAAACCTCCCTGTAGATTTCTAAGGAGAACATTAACATGGCCCCAAACTAGGAATCTTAGTAAAAGAGCCTGCTATTTTCTTCTTGGCCAAATCTTGGCATGCTATAAGAAGGCTGTATCTAGACCATTTTCTGTATTTTATCTAAATGAGATTATGGATTACTTCAAAGTCATGAAGCCCCACTTTTGTCAATTTGATGATTGTTCTGGGATAATCATGAGCCCACTGCCTTACAGTTTTTGAGTCTGTAATTAAACATGCTAAATATGCAGAGCTGTTTACTGATTTACAGCTATGTAATTTTCAGGTTTAAAATGCGGGGGAAAAAAATTAACTGCTTCCATAGCAAAATAACCCAAGAGGACCCTTGAGGACAATGGGAGCTACTGTGCATAGAAAAGAGGGCTCATGCCAACATGTATATCTTTTTAATTTGAGGATTATGTTGGAAATGAAACATAATCTCCAAGGTGAACAAGTGCTTTTGCTAGAGTACTTAACCCTAAATATGAAGCTAGCATAAATTACTTGATTGTTATTAACTGCTGTTTAACTTCCCTGCACTTTTAACACTTATTATAATGGAAAATATCACTTTAAAAAAATCTTGTTCAAGGGTGATTAGAATGTCCTTTTATATTTAATGTTTCAAAATCATGTGCATGGAGTACCAACCAACATATCAATTATTTAGTCATTAAAAATGTGGGTGCAAAGTCATTTTAGTAGGAATTAGGACTCAATCCAACATGTACTAAGGGAAGTTGACTAAATTGCAGCAGTGAGCTATAGAGAGGACATTAAATTGTTTCAAACAAAAAGAATTTTCATAGCAATTCCCTAAGCTAGATGGCATTGACTTTAAACAAATAGATGACTAGTTATTTCTCCAGCAGAAGATAGGTTTATTCAAGATTAGCCAAGAATTGCCTTTTGGAATCTGCAACCAAAGCGAAACACATGTAAATGCCCTCATAGCAAGGAGAGGAGAACTCTTTTAAAGAGGGTAAAAGGAAGTTGGGGGTGGGGGGAGCAGAAAAGAGTCCTCCGGGAAAATTTAGAGTTCAAAGTGTGTAGTGGCTTTTCATTGACTTACTGTGACAGCCTCTTATGAATGAGGTCTTGTCAGGCAAGAAGTCTTCCTTCTTCTTCTTGGACTCTTCCATTGTTGCAGGGCATGGCAGCTCCCCCTTCTGGGTTCCCAACTCTATTTTAAATTGTGGTTTCTGTTTGTTATAATGTTCACAACGGCAATACAGAATATTCACCTACAGCAAATGCATTCACAAAGCACCACAGTACATGGGAAATTGTTTCTGTTGTTTAAGTGGAAAGTTATGTTATGAATTCTTATTCAATTTTCCAAATAATTAATAATTGAATGCTATTTAGTGTGATTGGGCAAAATTCTTCATTACAAGGTAACTTAATCCTAAATGTCTTAAAAGAATGAGATGTTTCAGCTTTGTAAAAAGTAACATCTAGATACAACTCTAGAACAGAAGGTTGAGATGGGAGAAGAACTCTCAAGTCTCTGGATATGTTAGTGCTTAGATAATACCAGAAATATTATGAAGTATCTTTAGACTGAAAAAAAAATGTTTTATTTAAAAATCTAAAATTGCTATGGACATTTCCAAGACTTACTGAGATTTTTCTAGAAAAAAAATATAATGCCTGGATGAATGTAACTGTTTCAGGAAGGTGGACCCCTTCCAGGGCCTGAAACTGGGCTCTTGTCTAACACTCAGAAATGAATTGTCTGAGGAGACACATGTGCTGACAAAGCAAGAGATTTTATTGGGAAAGGGCACCTGGGTGGAGAGCAGTAGAGTAAGGGAACCCAGGAGAACGGCTCTGCCGTGTGGCTCGCAGTCTCGGGTTTTATGGTGATGGGATTAGTTTCCCGGTGGTCTTTGGCCAATCATTCTAATTCAGAGTCTTTCCTGGTGTCACACACATTGCTCAGCCAAGATGGATGCTAGCAAGAGGGATTCTGGGAAGTGGACGGACAACCAGTGTCTCCTTTCGACCTTTCCCGAACTCTTCTGGTTGGTGGTGGCTTATTAGTTCCGTATTCCTTATCAGGATCTCCTGTCATAAAACAACTCATGCAAATAGTTGCTATGGCGCCTGGCCAGGGTGGGCGGCTTCAATCAGTGTGCTTCCCCTAACATAACTATTCAATTTATCTCTATAAACAATGAAACATTTTCAATATACTCAATTCTAACATCAGTGTCCTCTAGGGCACTGAGGTGAGAAACAATGGAATCAACTCAAATACTACTTTTTAAGTATCGTTTTTCCCAAATTTATTTTCACTGTTAGCTTCTCAGTAATATGGTTATGGGAGAGTTAGGCAGCCATTGAATGCCACCATTAGAAAAATTGCATCCAAAATCTTCTACACCTCCAATCAACTCCCAAGTGGAAAAAATCTAGAGAAAATCTTGGATGTAAATAGACACAATAAACTGGTAACAAGAGTCCTCCAGAGAACAATACCGTGCTTAAGGTACAAGGATGTGATGGAGATTTGTTTTTCACTGAATTTAATTTATATCTTTTGAATTTTGCTCCATAGGATTTGTTGTTGTGGTTGCTTAGTCACTAAGTCGTGTTTAACTCTTTGCAACCCCATGGACTGCAGCCCTGCAGGCTCCTATGTCCATGGGATTTCCTGGGCAAGAATACTGCAGTGGGTAGGCATTCCCTTCTCTGGGGGATATTCCTGACCCAGGAATTGAATCTGTGTCTCCTGCATTGGCTGTCAGGTCTTTACCATCTGAGTCACCAGGGAATCACCATGGAATTGAATATCTACTTTTAAATGTTAATCTTCTTTTATAAAGAAAATAAAAAGCCAACAATTAATATTTTAACATGACTTTCCCAATTTATATATATATTTGTGTGTGTATATATATATATATACACACACACACATATATATCTTATATATAAATATTTACATATGTACATGGATTTTACTACATTATATGTAGGATAGAATGCCTGGTAATAGAAGAAAGAATGATTGGAGTTGAACAAATTGATATTCCTACTTGATCACCACTATTTCCATTACTTGCTACCACATATACTAAGGTTGTTATTCTCAGTGAATTATCTAATTTAATCCTTATGACAATTTAAGAACAAACAGTGTTTTGTTTCATTTTTAAGTTAAGGAAAGTAAGGCCTAGAGAGATTAGGTAGTTTACTAACAAGGGTCCCAGAGCGTAAGTTACTCTGGTTTCCTTACCATTTCTCTCTCTTTTCTTGCAAGTGTATGGAAGCAGTGTTTTAATTGGTAATCAGAAGATATTTTTATTTAAAAAACAAAAAACTGGATACTAAGTAGGCATGCACACCTCAGTTTTCCACTTTCTATACCACTCCTTCTTATATGTGTCTGCTTGATTCACACACGCTTTGTACTACCTGACTTTCAGGCTGCTATTACTATCTCTTTCTAATTGCTCTAAAAATGTGGCAGATAATTAAATGATCTCAAAAGTAAAAGCTTCCAGTCTGTACATGGCATATGAGGATAATAAGTTTAAGTTTCCCTTGCTTGCTTGAAATAATAATACTTCTCAGTTCAGTCGCTCAGTCGTGTCAGACTCTTTGCGACCCCATGAATTGCAGCAGGCCAGGCCTCCCTGTCCATCACCAACTCCCGGAGTTCAGTACTTCTAGACGATGTTAATGTGTAGGTGAAATTGGGGACTAGAACTCCCTTCTCTGAGGACTTGAATTTGAGATGGGCCATCCTATTCGAGTTCTGAAGCTATTCATGTATTCTCTTACCCACTAATATGGTGACACACAGCTGGTTTGTTCTTACAATTTGGACTTGAATTTGAAGTCTTCCTAGGTTTTATACTGTCCTTACAACTTGATCCTTTCAAAGGTAAATGCCTCTGTGCATATATACCCATGAAGTTTATGTTACTGCATGTGAGCGTCACATAGGTGCTTATAGATGCTTATAGTACCATCAGCGTGTACATACTCATTTCACATTTGAGGCATGGAGTCTTAGATGTTCCCTGTGAGCTAGAACTAGTTTGAAGGATCAGGGAAAACAGTGGGTTTTTTTGTTTTGTTTAGGGAAAATGGGAGGGGGTGTATTTTGTTCTTAAGTTTTCAGTTGCTTTGAGGCTAGAACAGATAGCAAAGTAAATACCTAGATTTTTCGACAGAAAGGTTAAAGCAGGTATATTAGCTTTCTAATTATATTTCTGTATAATAAACTAACATATTATCTCACCATTCTGTAGGTCAGAAGTCTGAATGTAGGCTAACTCGGTCTTACTCAGGGTTTCTTTAGGCTGCAGTCATGGTGTTGTTTGGAGCTATATTTTCCTCTGAGGCTCACAAATCCCTTGCATCCTCACTGGTTATTAACAGAATTCATTTGCTTCCAGTGGTATCTCTGAGTTGTAGGTACTGGGGATGGCAGATGTGGAGTTTCTTTCTAGTCTACGAATTTAAGAATGTTACCATTATAATATTTTCAAATGAAGTGCTGATGTCGGTAATTCTATCCACAAGTTGGGAGATGAGGGCCGATACTTGCTGCTCATTGTTCTCAATTTCTAGAGGCAGCCTGCCCTTCTGTGCTCCGTGCACCTCTCTAAAACATGCCATACATAAATGCATCCTCTCCAGTTTAAAAACCCTGACTTCTCCCTTCAGAGATGGGCAGTAGATTTACAGGGCATGCACACCCCAGGGCAGGAATTTTGGAGTCTTAGAAGTCTGTCTAACAGAGAATTAAGGAGAAACTTTCCATAAGAACCCTGATAAATACTTGTACTCCTATTCTCAAGTTACTTTTTTCCAGGAATAAAATGGAATATGATGCTTGATTTGATTGCTACATGAGACTCCGGCACACTACTCTCATGTATACCAGCTGCTTTTCTATCTTAATAAAATATACCATTTTTTTAAGGAGGCCATTTCATAAAATAAAAACTTTGCCATATCCAGGATGTCCAGTGAATATAACTATTTTTCTTTTCATTTTAAATCAGTATTTAAGATTGATTAGACGACATACAGAGTTTCCTTCTATGGCAATATACATTCCACAAAGATTTAAAGTTAAATATTTCATCTAAGTTAGTTATATTTTGCATGACACTTTGAATAACCACTATTGATTTTTGATTACATTATTATCAATATTTATACTGCTATAAACAATGTTTATGGCACTGTGATAAGTTCCTAGTGTTACCTACTTGTAGGGTCTGCAATTATGTTGCTATAAATGTAATTTACAGTTACAGTAATTCTGTTTCATCTCAAAGCTCAAATCCATAAAGCAGTGATTTTTTTTTTACACAAAAAACCGGTGACTAATGTAATATTTTAAAAAATAATTTGTTGAATTGACAAGGATACTAGCTGTAGGTTTTTTTACCCTCTTCAGACCTGGTTATCTCAATTTTTTGTGTTTTTGTTGGTACCTATTTTTTTCCATTCTGTTTAAGATTTCCTTGGCATTAGCTGATAATAAATAAATAAATAAATAATAAACCTTGTGGATTTCTTGATACACCCATTATATGAGTTTCCTAAATATTTACCTGATATATATTTGAGATAATATTTCAGGATTTCCCCTTGGCTTATTTGTATGTCTGGAAAACCCCATGGAAGGAGGAGCCTGGTAGGCTGCAGTCCATGGGGTCGCTAAGAGACAGGACTGAGCGACTTCCCTTTCACTTTTCACTTTCATGCACTGGAGAAGGCAGTGGCAAACCCACTCCAGTGTTCTTGCCTGGAGGATCCCGGGGACGGGGGAGCCTGGTGGGCTGCCGTCTGTGGGGTCGCGCAGAGTCGGACACGACTGAAGCGACTTAGCAGCAGCAGCAGTCAACTTTTTATTTGGCATTTAAAATCTTTTTCTCTCTTTTAACTTGCTTTATTTTTAGAGTAGTGAATGCTGTTTCCTGAGAATAATTCATCTACAAGTTAAAGTCCCTCCCTCAGTTTATAGGAAACATCCCATGCTAAATCAAATTCATAGTATGATTTTGATAAAACAGACATCTGCACAACATGAATAAAACCTGCAACTCTTATCTGTTTTAAATGACAACAACCTATCTGATCATATTGTCCTCTTATGGAACACTTTGTGTTCTTTCTCCCACTCCACTCTACCCACTCCACAAAGACTTACCTAGAAAATAAAATGCAATCCCTGAATTGATACTCCCCAAAAACTGTTTGAAATATTTTACACTGCAATATGTGTACGTAACTATAGGAAAAGACTCACTTCCCCAAAATAAAAACAAACAAGATATTTATATATATGTGTGTATTTGTGTGTATATATATATGTGTGTGTGTGTGTGTGTGTGTATGTATGTGGGTATATATATATATCTTTTTCTTAAACAAATATATCCCAATAGCATAGCTTTTATTTTTATCTTAATTTTGAGATTTTTTTTTTTTAATTGGATTGGCCAAAAAGTTTGTTTGGGTTTTCACATAAGATGAACTTTTTCTCAAGTCAATAGATACCAAAATAGTGAGATCTTAAAATAAGGATATGCTTACAGTTATATATATGCATAAATGCACTAGATTATTTCTTAATTAGGTGATCAGTCTGAGCAATGATTTTTCTCATTAAAGGTATAGGTTTATCATGGAATTAGATTTAAGAGAACTTTTTTACTTTTTTCTTTTTAAACTGTTTTAGATCATTAAAAACAGTGGAGAGGTTAGTCAGGAAAGAACTGTAACTAATAAAATAAACTAGCATAAAAATTACATTTTGCTTTGGATTTATTTTAAAATTCTAGTTTGTTAAAATATTGTGAAAAAGAAGCAAGAGAGGAGTTGAATGAAAGTAGCTCAGAATCAAGTCAAATCTCAGCATAAAAGGTGTCAACATGAGTGAAATGCACATACAAGGAAAATATTAATATACATTGCCAAGAAGAGTTTCCAGGAATTATGGAAAAATGCAGGAAAGATTTCAGTTAAAGAAAAATTAAATGAAAGTGTATCTTGAGTAATGACCCCCAAAAATCTTGCTAGCAAGATTGAGGGATGTAATAATCAAGTTAAACAAAATGAATCTTTCCAAGAAACAGCAAAGAAAGAAGGGAGGTTAAGTACCTGAAACTGTCCGTTACTCCAAATTTATGTAGTGAGAGTTTTTTCATTTCAAACAAGGGGATTCATACTCTATTTAATAAGATATCACATGGCGTTCCTTTCCATTTACAGTATGTTCCTAAAGGTGAAAACAGCAGGAAAATGAAATTACTTCATTTACCGGAATTACAGCTTTTTTGTATAAAACTTTAATCATTTTATATATGACAACCTTATGCTTAATGTTTTTAGAATACTCTTCATAAAACATTATTTAGCAAAAGCATACTCTCCCACTGAGCACATCGCTGCTTTCAATGGCTGTGCTAATCTAGTTTGAATATATGCAGCATTTAATCTTAATTATGATGCTGAAGTCTATAAAATGTTAATTATTCATTTCACATGCTCCCTCCACTTTATTGTAACTCCTAATTTGCTTAACAAAATGTGGCTTTTAATTAGAAGTGTGGAACTATTGGAGCAAGGTAGTGTTTTGAGTGTGTTGTATGTGTATATGTTGTATGTGCTTCTATTGCTTTAGAAATACATGTCCGCAGGAGTAGTGTTGGCATAAGAGAACTAAAATATTTTAAATTCAAATAACAAAATCTTCTAGTAGTTTTAATTTTCCTTCTTACTTAACTTAGTTGTTTCCTGATTTCCTGTAGTCCAAAAGGGAAAATGGAAAGACACAACTATCCATTTTAATAGTGGACAGTAGCTGGACTGTAGTTAATGTCTATATCTCTTTAAATACTAGCTGAAGATCATGCACAAGTGCGCACACACACAAAGACATGTGCAAAGAAAATCAGGTAATCCGGTCATATTTGCCTACATAATACAGAATAGTCAACTGAAATTTTTTATTCAATTAGTAATAGTTGTGTTTCTGTTAAACTTTCGAGATATGATAGATTATATAATACAAAATATTGTTAAAAGAAACTTGGAAGAGACTTAAAGTTTAAATCCTTAATATTTTTCAACATTTTCCTAATTTATTATTTGTGGATTTTAATATCATTTATGTAGTAGTTGTACTGTACTTTTCAGATAATTTAGTTTTAAAAATTTACATTTTAAAATTAAAAATTATTTATAAAAACTTTGTATTCCTGCTTTAAAAGAAAATAATTTTGAGATATAAATAAGTAGAAAACTACTAAAACATTTTTCATGTATCACTTATGGACATATCATGAGATGACCCATTCTATATGTTTTTAAACATCAACTTAGAACTCTAGGTATGAAGTCATGTATCTCTAAGTTATCCTTTGATTAAGCTGTTCATAAAGACAAGAACTCTTAAGTATTTTGTATACATTTACTATAAATTCTGAGAAAGGTCATTTAAAAATTAAAAGTAAAAATCTTCATAAAATTCATCATGAAGATCTCAATTGAAAATTGTATATACTAAAATATTGTGTACAAAAATGAAATTATAGTTGTAGAATAAAATATTAAACTGATTGATTGTATCTAGGCAGATATTATTTTCCAAATAGATGCTCATATATTTCCTCACCATAAAAAAAAAAATCTAGATTGACTTAAGGTTACATAAAGACTTGTAATAGTTTAACTATTATGATGTTTCACTTTTAATTTGCCAGGCATACTTGAATTAATTACGAAGCAGTTTTGTTCTTAATCGTAATTAACATCTGTATTTCTCTGATTTGGAGGGTTATATCAACTTCTCAGGTGGCCTTGAATTTCTTACAGGGTACAATTTTATTGATTTATTAAATCTTTTTTTAATCAAGTATAATTCTTTATCCCTTATCTCATTTCTAATATATAGTGTTAATTATGGCTACGACCTGTGGTGCTACACCATAAGAGACCTCCCATGATTGTTCCCACTTTACAGAATGAAGAAAGTAGAAGCTTAACAGAGATTAGTGATTTTTCAAAAAATCACCTGAGATTTCAACCTAGGGCACTCTCAGAGCCTGTACTTTCTGCTGTTCTCCTCTCCTGCCTTCATTCAGTTGCTCTGCTCAGTTCTGTGTCTCCCGAACATTCTCTCAATGCCTTCAAACCCCATTTCCAGTCATGGTACTACTGTTTGATCTAATTCTCCAGTCTCACATCCAATCTCCTTGGATCCCTACATCCATTGATTCATAGATTAAGTCTTTCATAGGTTAAGTCATCCACTTGTATAAAAATAAAGAAAGAACTGAATATTAAATAAGTGACAAATAATGGTTATGAATATTGTTGCTGTTTGGTTAAAAAAAAAAGCAAAAACAGAAATGGGGGAAAAGATGCATCTGAGAGGACAGTAAATGTTATACCCCATTGTGAAGATGGTATATATCATACTGGTGCTCAGTCACATCCAACTCTTTGCTATCCCATGGACTGTATAACGTGCCAGGCTCTTCTGTCCATGGAATTTTCTAGGTAAAAATACTGGAGTGAGTTGCCATTTCCTTCTCCACGGGTTTTTCTGACCTGGGTATTGAATTCACGTCCCCTGCATCTCTTCCACTGGCAGGCAGATTCTTGACCACTGAGCTACCTGGGAAGCCCTGGATAGTATGTATATTCCCATTTAAAGATTTTATTGTCCTGTCAACAGCAGACAGTCATCTCCTCTGCTACTTTCTGCTGAGCTACATCAAATAAGGTACAAGTGGCAGTATCAGATCAGGTCAGTCGCTCAGTCGTGTCCGACTCTTTGCAACCCCATGAATCGCAGCACGCCAGGCCTCCCTGTCCATAACCAACTCCCAGAGATCACTGAGACTCACGTCCATCGAGTCAGTGATGCCATCCAGCCATCTCATCCTCTGTCGTCCCCTTCTCCTCTTGCCCCCAATCCCTCCCAGCATCAGAGTCTTTTCCAATGAGTCAACTCTTCGCATGAGGTGGCCAAAGTAGTGGAGTTTCAGCTTCAGCATCATTCCTTCCAAAGAAATCCCAGGGCTGATCTCCTTCAGAATGGACTGGTTGGATCTCCTTGCAGTCCAAGGGACTCTCAAGAGTCTTCTCCAACACCACAGTTCAAAAGCATCAATTCTTCGGTGCTCAGCCTTCTTCACAGTCCAACTCTCACATCCATACATGACCACAGGAAAAACCATAGCCTTGACTAGACGAACCTTTGTTGGCAAAGTAATGTCTCTGCTTTTGAATATGTTATCTAGGTTGGTCATAACTTTCCTTCCAAGGAGTAAGCATCTTTTAATTTCATGGCTGCAGTCACCATCTGCAGTGATTTTGGAGCCCAGAAAAATAAAGTCTGACGCTGTTTCCACTGTTTCTCCATCTATTTCCCATAAAGTGATGGGACCAGATGCCATGATCTTCGTTTTCTGAAGGTTGAGCTTTAAGCCAACTTTTTCACTCTCTACTTTCACTTTCATCAAGAGGCTTTGTAGTTCCTCTTCACTTTCTGCCATAAGGGTGGTGTCATCTGCATATCTGAGGTTATTGATATTTCTCCCGGCAATCTTGATTCCAGCTTGTGTTTCTTCCAGTCCAGCGTTTCTCATGATGTACTCTGCATATAAGTTAAATAAACAGGGTGACAATACACAGCCTTGACGAACTCCTTTTCCTATTTGGAACCAGTCTGTTGTTCCATGTCCAGTTCTAACTGTTGCTTCCTGACCTGCATACAGATTTCTCAAGAGGCAGGTCAGGTGGTCTGGTATCCCCATCTCTTTCAGAATTTTCCCCAGTTGATTGTAATCCACACAGTCAAAGGCTTTGGCATAGTCAATAAAGCAGAAATAGATGCTTTTCTGGAACTCTCTTGCTTTTTCCATGATCCAGCGGATGTTGGCAATTTGCTCTCTGGTTCCTCTGCCTTTTCTAAAACCAGCTTGAACATCTGGAAATTCACGGTTCACATATTGCTGAAGCCTGGCTTGGAGAATTTTGAGCATTACTTTACTAGCGTGTGAGATGAGTGCAATTGTGCAGTAGTTTGAGCATTCTTTGGCATTGCCTTTCTTTGGGATTAGAATGAAAACTGATCTTTTCCATTCCTGTGGCCACTGCTGAGTTTTCCAAATTTGCTGGTATATTGAGTGCAGCACTTTCACAGCATCATCTTTCAGGATTTGGAAAGCTCAACTGGAATTCCATCACCTCCACTAGCTTTGTTCGTAGTGATGCTTTCTAAGGCCCACTTGACTTCACATTCCAGGATGTCTGGCTCTAGGTAAGTGATCACACCATCATGATTATCTGGGTCGTGAAGATCTTTTTTGTACAGTTCTTCTATGTATTCTTGCCATCTCTTCTTAATATCTTCTGCTTCTGTTAGGTCCATACCATTTCTGTCCTTTATCGAGCCCATCTTTGCATGAAATATTCCTTTGGTATCTCTGATTTTCTTGAAGAGATCCCTAGTCTTTCCCATTCTGTTGTTTTCCTCTATTTCTTGCATTGATCGCTGAAGAAGGCTTTCTATCTCTTCTTGCTATTCTTTGGAACTCTGCATTCAGATGTTTATATCTTTCCTTTTCTCCTTTGCTTTTCACTTCTCTTCTTTTCACAGCTATTTGTAAGGCCTCCCCAGACAGCCATTTTGCTTTTTTGCATTTCTTTTCCATGGGTATGGTCTTGATCCCTGTCTCCTGTACAATGTCACGTACCTCATTCCATAGTTCATCAGGCACTCTATCTATCAGATCTAGGCCCTTAAATCTATTTCTCACTTCCACTGTATAATCATAAGGGATTTGATTTAGGTCAGTATGGTTTATACTTAAGCACGTATCTATAGCTCAAATCTCTGTTTGAACCTAATCTCTGCAGCTTACCAGTTGAAGTTTATACAACCTCTCTTACCTCAGTTTCTGCCTCTGTAAAGTGGGTATAATAGTACTTACCTTACAGGATTTCTTACAAATTAAATATTTCAATATATGCAAATCACTAAAAACAGTCACAGGAACATCATACTTCATTCCTGGGCTTTCTATAGTTGCAGCAAATGGGGCTACTTTTCACTGCAGTACTTGGGCCTCTCATCCTGCTGGCTTTTCTTGTTGCAGAGCACAGGCTGTAGGCACAGGGGCTTCAGTAGCTGCAACACATATATGCTCAGTAGTTGGGGCTCATGGACTCTAGAGTGCATGCTCAGTGGTTGTGGTACACGAACTTTGTTGCTCTGCATCATGTGGAATCTTCCAGAACCAAGGATCAAACCTGCATTCCCTGCATTGGCATGTGGATTTCCTATCCACTGTAATACCAGGGAAGTCCTGTTTGATTTTTTAATAAAAAATATGTACCTTAGAGTTTATGGAAAACATGATTATGGACCACAGTGTTTCATTTATGACCTTCTAAGAATAATCCACATGTTATATATCTTCTCTGCCTAAAGATTTTTAACTCAAAGTCCAAACACTGTAAGAAAGATTAACTCCCTGCTGTCTTAAATATCTTAACAATATTTATTAAGCTGTTAGATAAAACTCCAGCTTTCAAGAAACATAAATAAAAAATGGCTAATGATGTTGAGGGACATTCTCCAAACTGACTTTTCTATGTATTCAAATCTCTTGGATAATTACAAAACTTCCACTTGCATTTTTTTTCTTTGTAAGTTGCACAGGCCTAGAAAAACAAAAGTGTACAATCCTGGAAAGAAAGCACAAAAGAGAATAACTTTCTTTAATTTTATCTCCATCTACCATGTTCTATATGCTCATCACCTCAAATATTATCTTTCAGGCATGAGGAGGGGGATTCTTTCAAACTCTGTTTATAATCTCATCATGAGGTTTTCACACAGTCTTCACTCCATAAACTTTTCTGTCTCCTTAAGTACTATATAGTTTTGTTTCTGATTTTTTCTGTGTCCAGTCCAAAGATCTAAGAGGAGAGGGAAGCAGACTACCTAACTAATCTTGAGGTGTTCACTTAGTGCTGAGTACTTTAATCCAATTTTCTTTTATTGAACTTTTACACCCTGGGGAATTCCCAAGGATTGTGAAGTTCTTTGGTGCTTTCCTGAAACATAAGCCAGTCTATCCCTTCTGTCCCTCTCTTTGAAATGAAAAGCTCTAGCTTTTTAGTCTGAATTTAGTTCTATTCACTATCTTGCCATCACACTAAGCTGCTTCTGAAGTTTGCCCCCCACGCAGTTCTGAGTTCTAAAGCCACGTTGTCCACTTTCTTTTCTGTGCCGCTTTTCATGCCTCTTCTTTCGTCTCTCGGCTTTGCCATTCTGTTGAGGTATCACCCAGGATGCCATGTTCTGTCTGATGTTTTCTCACTTGACCTCCAGGTCTTTGAGGGCCTTGCAGCATCTTTCTTCTTTCTCCTTTCTGTTTTGTTGCCGCAGATGACTTGGTCGAGAGATTTGCAATTGTTTGAAATAGAATGCTTTGCTGTTTTGCCGTATTTTTAGAGGAAGTCAGGAAAATTATGTTTGAAAAGTCAGACTGTTTTATCTCATGTCATCCTCATAGTAATTCCTATATGTAATCTTAATTACTCCCCATTTTTACACATAAAAATACGTTTACATTATGTGACAGAGATAGGACTTCAACTTCATTTTGAGGAATTTCAAAGCTTGATTTTTCTCTTCGCCATGGTGTTGCTTCTTGAATATTCTCCTAGTTCATTTGTTCTTTACTTAAAGAACTGTTTATTCTTTTCAACAGTTTCCAACAACTGCAAGCATCCTGCGTCATAGTGTGATCCTTATAGAATCTGGTTAAATAGCTCAAGTAAGAATATTTCTAACAAGTTGATGATGTCTGCATATAAAAAGTAATTATAACTTTCATCTATAATAGTAGAGATAGTCCTAATATTTGGGGTCTGGATTATGAGTTATTCATTCAACATATGCCTATGTGTAATTACTATTGAATGTGAACACTATTCTAGGCTTGGAGTCTAGAATAATGACTCACACAGAAAGTTCCTGTTCTAATCGACCTTACATTCTAAAGAGGAAGACATGCAAGAAAGAAACATGCACATTTGTATATCTCTGAATATCATGTCACAGTAAGTGCTTCAAAGAAGCAGTGGGACATGTGTTTGACATTTGAAATGGTACTAAAGGATTGCTGAAGAGCTAGTTGTATGCATGCTATGTGAGAATAAAAAATGTACAGTAATTCTGAGTATAATATGTAAACATATAGAAGCATAATAACAGGATGACTGTATGGAAACGCCTTCTGTGAAATCTTGACTGGTGGTGGTGTAGTAGTTCAAAATGTGGGCTTCAGCATCAAATAAACCCTTTTGCCTCTTTGTAGCACGTGTGCTCAGGCACAGTTACTTACCTCTATGAGCCTTACTTTCCTCACCACAAAATGGGTGACAGAGCGCCTCCAGGGATGCCATAAAAATCAAGGGAAAGGCTATTTGAGGTGCTCTGCATTGTCCTTGGCGTGTAACATAGTAAGTTCTGTGGGAGCTAGCAGTGTTAGTGGCAGGGGTAGCACTTGCAGTGGAAATTGTTGTTGTTAGCAATACAGCTTCGGAGAATCCCTGAGCATTTCTGTGCTTTAGATCCTCTCATTCTTTTTTTTTCCCCCAACTCCTCACTGATGTAGAAGTGTAAATAATATATGTGAAGCACTTTGAATATATGAAGACAAATTTTTTCTATTGTTATCTGAGGTGTCAGAAATAAAACCTAATTCTGGAGGCTTCCTGAGAGCAGAATTTCCATTTTACGATTCAGTGGGAGTTCTTGCTCAGAGCTGTTTTGCAAAGCCAGTCCTAACATAGTTAGCTTGCATTTGAATAGCTGCCAGAGACCCACCGAGGAGAGGAAGTGCATCGCACAGCACCCGGCGCTCCAGGCAGCGCTCGCAGGTGGCTGCTCGGGAAGCGCTCAGACCCCGCCACCCACCGCTGCTGCCACCGAGGCGCGGGGCTGTCACCAGCTGACACCCGGAACAGGGATGATATGAGCACACACCAGTCAACTCCCTCTTGTCTCAACTGAGCAATAATGAGCAGTTCTCTGCTGTGTTCTGTTCATTCATGGACATAGGCGCGTTTCCCTGCACAGATGGGCAGATAAGTTTGTTACAGGCTCCTAGTTGAATTTGTGCAGGTTTAAGGCGTTTTTCCCTTGTGGCTCATCTGGTAAAGAATCTGCCCACAGTGCGGCAGACCTGGGTTCTATCCTGGGGTTGGGAAGATCCCCTGAAGAAGGGAAAGGCTACCCACTCCAGTATTCTGGCCTGGAGAATTCCATTGACCATAGACGACTTTCAAGACGTTTTCTTACTCTGTGTGTGTGTGTGTGTGTGAGTGTGTGTTAAGAGCCCTTAGCATGAGATCTATCTACTTCATGAAGTTTTCAGTGCACAATGTAATATTGTTCTCTGTAGATACTGTTATTCATCAGATCTCCAAAACATCTTGCATAAACTTACAAACTTTATACACATTCCCCCTGCCCATATCCCCTGGAACCACCATTCTACTTCCTATTTCTGTATGCTGGACCATCTTGGATTCCTCCTCTTTGTGACTGGCCTGTTACAATCCTCACACATGGCAGGATTTGCTACCATTTAATGATGTTAGAATGGTTATATTTAACTATATTTGCTACCATTTAATGATGTTAGATGGTTATATTTAACCATGTCCCACTTGTGCTTGTTCAGTTTCCCCTAAAAGTCCTTGAACGAAGTTTTATTTTTTAATATCACCTCTACCGTGCCTAAGCCTAGTGTTTCTTACACACTAGTTACTTCATAACTGTTCATGGTTAACTAACTAGGTACTCTGTTCACTATTAACTGGCTTACTACAACTGACTGACTGATGGAAATACAGTTTGTGACAGTAATTACTGTCTTGATTGGAATGAGGCAATATCATCTTAATTGGACTTTTACCCAAAAAAAGGCTCTGGAATGTCTTTCTAATGGTCAATATGTCTCTATACTCCAATTAGAATAAGAAAGTTAAATATACCTTCGCTGTTCACCTGAAACGATCATCAGTTCAGTTCAGTCGCACAGTTGTGTCTGACTCTTTGAGACCCCATGAACTGCAGCACGCCAGGTCTCCCTGTTGATCACCAACTCCCTGGGTTCACCAAAACCCAAGTCCATTGAGTAGGCGATGCCATCCAACCATCTCATCCTCTGTCGTCCCCTTCTCCTCCTGCACTTGGTCTTTCCCAGTATCAGGGTCTTTTCAAATGAGGCAGCTCTTCGCATCAGGTGGCCAAAGTATTGGAGTTTCGGACTCCTTTAAGATGCGTGATCTTGCATCTTCACTTGATCATTTCTCTGCTTTCTGCATTGTACTTCTGTGGCAAAAATCCATCCCACACTTGTAAATAGCATGCCTTTTGTTCATGGAAGTATTAGAGCTTGATCTGCTTATCCTAGTCCAATTCCAACTCTGAAAGAACAAATATGAATGGTCCAGCCTGGGCCAGGTTTCCATTTCTAGTCCAGCAGAGTCTTGTCAGGGAGCAGGAGAATGTATTCGGTTGGCCAAAAAGTCCGTTCGGGTTTACCATACGATGTTATGAAAATGAACTTTTGGCCAACTCAATAGTGAAAATAGGGCTGCTGGGAGCCCATCTTGCATGTGGGACTACAGATCTCATAGAGAAGACCTTATCTGGGATAAGACTCCAAAGATGTCTACTACAAATGAGGCTGATTCCTACATGAGACAATTCCAGGAAGGTGAATATGAGTGGTATCTTTTAATTTTCAAAACAGTTATAGAGTTAAGACCAAGAGAGAAATCTTCTGAATATTGTTGTGTTAAAAGAGAACATTTAAATGCCCTCTGTCTTAAATTTGATTTAAACACCCTGTCATTTTGGTAGCCATGCCCTTCTCCAGGGGATCTTCCTAACCCAGGAATTGAACTCAGGTCTCCAGCATTACAGGCAGATTCTTTAACATCTGAGCCACCGAGGAAGCTGTTGAGATGACTTATAAAATAAGATTGTTCTCTCCTTCAACTGCATGAATGACAGAAAATCTCTGGTATGGACACTTTCTAGAAATATTAATTAGTGTTATCTCTATGAAATGTGTTATAAGGTGAATGACCACTAGCTGGGGTTGACTACCCCTGAATATAACTTTGACCTATCTTTGTCTCTTCACCTATACCTAGACAGCTATTCAAAATTTTTAATAGAAATGTCCATCATCTCTTAAAATATTATTCAGCTCAGATAAATATACATTATATAATGATGAAAATGGCTATTTGTCAATGTAAGTATTATTCTTAAAGGAGAAAAATGAAACACTCTCAAACTTAGAATTATTTGGAAGATAAAAAATTCAAACTTTTAAACTTAAAGTTGCTACTGTATTGCTATTTGGCCATGATTTTCCCAATTAACTTATTATTATTAACAGTAGTATCTGATTGAACTCTATCTCCCACTTGTTATTTATTTGTGCTTGCTCATATTTTCTTAATTCAAAAGGATTTAAATTGAAATAGACATATAATTTTGATTCTGAAGTGAATTTTTTAAATATACTGTTTAGAAGTGCCAGAGAAATTTTCTTCTAATTAGTTAGAATTCACTTTGTAAAAAAGGAAAATCAATGATTAAAGAAACCATGTACTTTTGGTCCCAGACATATTGTACTCACTTTAATTTTAAAATTGTTATAAATATTTCACTGTACCTTTTGCAAAAATTATGATGATGAATTAGCAATTGTTGTCAATGACTTTGAGGCTTAAAAAAAAAAATTACCAGTATCTGGTTATCACAATTTGGCTTTAAATCAAGTTATATGCTGACATAAAACATTCTTGGTTGTATAATTTCCATTTATGGAGGTAGTAGGTGGTATTTAAAAGGGAGATGAGTTCATATATTTAGGGAAAGTATGTTTTCAGGAATTACAAGGATCTTTTTTTTGAAGATACTTCAGTTGATGCAGAGTTAAATAGTTAGATTTTTGAAAATTAATTAATTTTAATTATAATTAATTAATTAATTTTAATTATAATTAATTTTAATTAATTATTAAAATTAATTAATTTTAATATTGTGGTTTTTGTCATACATTGACATGAATCAACCATGGGTGTATTTAGTTAGGTTTTAAGTTAGTCAAATATTTCCCAAACTCTTAAATTGTCAAAGTAAAAAAAAGCAGACTCTTGTTCATACTTTTCTAATGGTTATCTTAATTAGAGAGGAAGGAAACCATAAATTAATGTCATGATCAGGCCGGGAGTTATGTGTTAAATAATTCATTTTTTCTTTTTTTTTTTTTTTTTTGCAAATATAAGGTCTCAGTGTCCACGAGATCTGTTTCAGATTGACTCTCTGACAATAGAAGACTAAGCAATGACATTGATTAGCAGATGAAACATAGTTTCTGAAATCTTGAAGGATATATATATATCTTTAGCTTTGTATTTTATTTGGAAGTTATATCAAGACAGTTTACTTCAACTTGCATTGAATGCCTCATTTAGGTTCTCAAAATTTCACTAGTGTTCACCTCAGAAAATAATATCTTGAAGTAAATTTAAATAACCAGCAATGTTCTTTGTATATGATAATGGCTCCAAAAAAAAATCAATTATTGATACTACAAATGAAAGAAACCCAGCTACTTATACTATATGATACTCTTAACAGATTGGGTGCATCACTATCATTGTTCACAGAAATTACTATAACTGACTTTCCTTACTTCCGTACAGCAAGAACTTGTTCTCCTGTATGTCTGGACTCTAAAGAGAGTATTTTTTTTTAATAAAATTTAACAGTGCTTCAAAGATAAAGATAAGTATTTGATGCTTATGAAGAGACTATTTCATAATTAACACTAAGTTTGGGGGATAAAAGTAGAAGACCAATAATAGATGTTTATCTAGAGATTTAATCTCCTTAGGGAAGATTCCCTGGAGAAGGGAATGGCAAACCACTCGGGTATTACACCTGGAGAATCCCATGGACAGAGTAGCCTGACGGGCTACAGTCCATAGGTAACAAAGAGTCAGACAGGACTGAAGCAACTTAGCACACAGGCATGCACTGCTTTACCTTGCCAAATAGCTTCCAAAATTGTTATGCAAAGAAAATTCACATTTTGTATAATTCATCATTAATTAACCTATTAAACAATACTTCTAATGTACTTTTTAATTAGGTACAACATCAATGCAAAGCCAATTTAGATGTAGTGAAATATGTTGTGATTTCAAACATACCTAGGCAAAATGCTAGGGGAAGAAGAATGCGGTAGGCATTATTACTGTACCCAAAAGGAGCCAGATTCCACTGACTTAGTGTCTTTGCCAAATATTCTGGATTCTAGGTAAAAAAAAAAAAAATCTCAACTTTCTAATTTATAAATAACACAGTGTTCAATTTAAAGTAGACAAAATATTCAGGTGGTGGATGACTTTTTTAAGTTTGTTTCCAGAAATTTGGCATTTTATAGACAGTATCTCTGACTAAGTAAATTTGGAGAGTGGAACATTTCATTAGAACTGATATTTCTTATGCATTGTATTACTGGATTTAATCATCCTAAAATTTATGAAGCTAGTTGTACTGTATCCTCTGTAGTGTTGGAAAAGGAGAACATGAATGCTGAAATTCAGTACTAAGCTTAGTTTTTCTCTTAGTAAATTATAATATTTCCAAATGGTTCTTCTGTTGAATGACTTGCTCATATTTGAACTGCTTGTATATTAAATAGAAGCTAGAAACACAAGTGCCTGAGTGCATAGTAGGGAACGTATTGGAATTGGTACCAGTGTAATAATACGCTCCTATCTATAGAAGCAGAACTACTGATTCAACATAGAAAGTGAGACAGAATCATAAATACTTGTTTCTCTTTCCAAAGGGACATTAATTTAAAATTACATTTAAAGTTCTTGTGTTTGACTCTAATACTCTATGCAGAAAAAATTACTTTAAAAATAGTCTGTGTTCTATCCACCTCATTTATTCATTTGCTATACATCATTCAGAAATGTTATGCATTGCCTTTGGCAGAGATTAACAGCTCAGATTTGGTAGATTTCCTGAGTGTGAATATCAGTATCACTCCTGCTAGTTGTGGGATCACTGTTCCACAGTTTCCTCATCAGAACAAAACTGAGGAAATAATATTACCTATCCTCTAAGGTTGTTAGTGGAGGAGGAAATGGCACCCCACTCCAGTATTCTTGCCTGGAGAATCCCGTGGGCAGGGGACCCTGGTAAGCTGCCATCTATGGGGTTGCACAGTCGTACACGACTGAAGCGACTTTAGCATGCATGCATGCATTGGAGAAGGAAATGGCAACCCACTCCAGTATTCTTGCCTGGAGAATCCCAGGGACAGAGGAGCCTGGTGGGCTGCTGTCTGTGGGGTTGTACAGAGTCGGACATGACTGAAACGACTTATCAGCAACAGTAGCATATGGTTGTTAGAAGGATTGAATGTGTATATCCCTTACAATCATGCCTGATTAATAATCATGCTGCTGCTGCTGCTGCTGCTTCTAAGTCACTTCAGTCATGTCCGACTCTGTGTGACCCCATAGACAGCAGCCCACCAGGTTCCCCCGTCCCTGGGATTCTCCAGGCAAGAACACTGGAGAGGGTTGCCATTTCCTTCTCCAGTGCATGAAAGTGAAAAGTAAAAGTGAAGTCGCTCAGTCGTGTCCGACTCGTCGCAACCCCTTGGACTATAGCCTACCAGTCCCGTCCGTCCATGGGATTCTACAGGCAAGAGTACTGGAGTGGGGTGCCTTTGCCTTCTCCAATAAGCATGCTACTGTTGTTATTTTTGTTAGTTCTAACTTCAGATGCTTATGGAAACCTAATGACCCTGTTCGATGTCAGGTACTCCTGTAGACATTGTTCGCAATTTCCAACCCTCACAACAGGTTTTCAAGATGAATTTTAGCAATCCTGCTGTAGATGAGTAAACGGAGATCAGAAAATTTACAAAACATTCTCAAGGTCAGATAGGGTATAAACTGCATAAAACCCACCCCAGTCTGTTTTATTCAAAAATCTGTAACCCAAACTTCCACAAGTGCATATATTATATATAATATATGTGTGTGTGTGTATATATATATATATGTTATATATATGCACACATTGTTTTCTATGTATGTAATATGATTTTATTTAATAATTATATATTTGGGAATTTGAAAAAGGTCATAGTTTAATATGGAGAAGGAAATGGCAACCCACTCCAGCGTTCTTGCCTGGAGAATCCCAGGGACGGGGGAGCCTGGTGGGCTGCCGTCTATGGGGTCGCACAGAGTCGGACATGATTGAAGCCACTTAGCAGCAGCAGCATAGTTTAATAATAATTACATGTAATTGCCACACTTCTGAAAAAAATACCAGCTATAAAACTTGATACCATCTTTTCCAAATCTCACTCGTTCTCACAACACCTATGCTGTGCAACCAGTGTTTTCCAGTAAAAAAAAAAATGACAATATTAGTTAATGTGACAGTAGGATATATATTTAACTGAGTCACTTGTGTGCAGAAATATCTTTAAGCACAAAGGCTTTAGGATTAAACAAATTTGGGGAGTGACTGATGAAAATTTACTTCAAAGGTTTTTTTCTAAATAAAAGGGAGTTAAAACTTCTTAAAAAAAATGAAAAGCAAGCTGCCTTTCAATATTTTCCAGTCAAAAGTATTCTTAGTAAACAAGGGAGACCATACATGAATCAGCTCAGTCTCAGTTGGAAGTTTCTTTCAACAATAACCTGTATTTAATAAGCTGGTACCCAGAGTGCGTGCCATGCTGCTTCAAAGTGATAGCAAGACCACGAGGAAGATCAAAGAGAAATGGCCATGGGATCTGAACTGCCAGACTAAGAGAATTGTATCTGCATGCACACAGCTCCTTTTTGTTATGCCTATATAAGACAAGGATTCACTTTATTTTCTATCACTGCTTAAAGATTTTAATCCAAACTTCCTTTCAGCAGTAGAGATCAAAAGCTCTAGATATTGTGGAGTTATGGAAGAGAGAGACAATATATCTACTAGGAGAAACGTAGAATCCTAGGGCTTGTTCCAGGAAGGCTTTAGTGCTAATGGAACTTAAAATGCGATCAGAATAAATCTAAAGCAATGACTGTAATGGCTAGGTGGGGGATGCCAGTGAATGCAATTGTTCCAGTGCTGTTTGATAATGATCTTCACCTCTGCATCCTCTAACACTCCTAATGAACAGATGCTTCAAAGGTGTTCATAGAAGACAGGTTCCTCCCAAATCAAACTCTTTGTGACAGACTTTGTAATTAATGCCATTCTTACCAGAGTCTCAACAAGGTGGGTTCAACCTTATGCACATCCAGAGGGGAAAATTGCCCACTCTGTATGAATGGTTGGCGATGTTGCTTTACCACTGCTCTTGCTATTGTTGTTATTGTTCTTGCTATATTTGTTGCTGGTATGAAGTTGGGTCGCCTGCCTGCACACCTGTTAATTAATATCTGCCATATGCCTATGGTTTAAATTTTATAATTAAGTTGGACCACCTTCCATTTGGTTAACAAAATCATTTTTAGAAGAAAACACATTTAGGAGTACAGGATGACTGAAACTTGAGGCCGTTTTGAGTCATGCACATTATGGTAAATATTAATTTATCAGATTACTATCTAACATAGTCATTGGTTGGAAACAGATTACTGAGAAGTTTAAATCTTGGCTTGTGAGGAATGTATCACTGAGAATGAGAGATAATTGTAAAGCTCTGGGCAATGCCTTGTGAGACAGAAACTGTGTGTGGAATGTGGGCAGAAAGTGTTCCATGCTTCTAGCAAAAGAGTTAAAATCAGAGACTTGCCTGGTGGTCCAGTGGCTAAGATTTCACTTTCCAATGAAGTGTATATGGGATTCCTTCCCTGGTTGGGCAGCTAAGATCGCACATGTCTCATGCTCAAAAAACCAAAACCTAAAACAGAAGCAATATTGTAACAAATTTAGTAAAGACCTAAAAAAGAAAAAAAAATAATAATAAGAGTAAGGGGCAAAGATGGAAAATAGAAATTTCAAATGATGAGTTTAACATTCTGTCTGATCTAAAATTCTGTTATTGAAAGAAAGTAATTCATCACACTGCTTTTATCTGTCCTTCCAATTTTTAGTTTTAGATAAAGATTGATTTTTTTCCCAAGAAATATTATGGTTAAAATATTCCCCAATTATTTATCATCATTTCTGTAGGTGATTGCCTTTATAATATCATTACAGAAATTGTACGAAAATTTTCTTACTAATTTCCTCAAGAGCCCTTCCATCGTTTCCCTGATGTCTCACATGTTTTTAAAATACAGCCTTTTGTTTCACAGCTAAAGAATTCTTAAAATGAGTGTAAACTAATTGAGTAAACATGCTAATTATGCTAATTAAAATGCATTCATACTAAAGTGTAAATGACTTCTAACTCTTCCATTAAAGAAAAATAGAACAGGGACAACAGCAGGCTGCACCAGAAGAGATGGTGGAATATAGAGGAAAAAAGCTAAAGACCCAGAAGATAAATTCCACTCACTTCACAATTGTGCCTAAGGCAAACTCTACTTTAAGTAGATTGTACTGCTCCTGAGTCATAATAATGGTTATGAAATTTGGAGCGATTCTCTGACAGTGCAATTTAGCTCAAACATCTGAAAAATAGTTTTTATGTGAAGGGAGAGTCATTTGAGTTCTGATATTAATACTCTCTCTCTCATCATGAGAGACAGACGCAATTTAGTATAATGAATAATTTCTTCTTACAAGTGTATTTTTCCTTGAGTTTCCTGCCAATTTGTTGCTTCTTGCCTACTTCTGGAATAATTTAGGGTATCAGATATGAGAAGGGGACCTCAACTTGCCTTTTCTTATTTAGGCAATAGCCTTCCAATACAGTAAACCTACTTGTGAGAACAGTGAGTGACACTGAGTTTCCCCCATGGGTGTCTGTCATGGACACAGCTTTGAGATTTTCTTATCCTCCTGAAAATTGACAAAGAGTAAGAAAAGAAGTGAAAGCTTCCAAAACCATATTAGCTAAGTTCTCTGACTAATGGTTGCTCTTGGCTTTTTCTGGGGTTTTCACAATGAATCCTTTTTAAGGCATACTTCCCATGGCATCAGTGATGTGTAAGTATATTTATTTCAGAGAATGCACCAGGGCTAGTAGTCCAAAGAACTTGGAATTTTCAGCCATACAGTTCTGTATTCAGTATTCAGCTCTGTACTTACTAACTGAGTAACATAGAGGAAGTTATTTCACCTCTCAGAGTCTCAGCTTGTTCATCTTAAAAAGCAAAATGAATGAGTTGTACACAAGGATAATTAGCAAACATTACGTTAAAATGCAATGGTTAGTGGAACCCACTTCTGCAGGAGGAGTCTTAACCAAGTGATGGCCAAGCCAGTATGCCTCACTGAATGACATTGCCTCTAGTAATAGATCTGACCAGCTGTTGTGCTGGAGAGCCTCCTTTCCTTCACAGTGGTCACCCATGGGTTGACTCACATTATTGGTCTAAAATCTGTGTGCTTTTACAGCTATAACTCTATAGACATGTCAGTAAAGCAGTGTATTATTAACAATAGGAAAAACAACCATCAAACATACCAGATGCTAGCATCAGTCCTACCAGCACATTCTCTCTTAAAAGAAAGTCACATGGTAAAAAAAAAAAAATGGTAATCCTAAATTTAGAAAGAAAGATGCTGCAGCTGCTAAGTCACTTCAGTCATGTCTGACTTCTGTGCGACCCCATAGACGGCAGCCCACCAGGCTCCCCGTCCCTGGGATTCTCCAGGCAAGAACACTGGAGTGGGTTGCCATTTCCTTCTCCAGTGCATGAAAGTGAAGTCACTCAGTCATGTCCAATTCTTCGCGACCCCATGGACTGCAGCTCTCCAGGCTCCTCTTGCCCATGGGATTTTCCAGGCAAGAGTACTGGAGTGGGCTGCCATTGCCTTCTCCGAAGAAAGATGCTATTTATATGTTTCAAATGTATTGTCCTTTGACTCTGATGGATTGATGAATCAGTCTCTGTAATGGGGATTTATGTCAAGTGGGTAAAATTCAAGGGGGCTGGTCACAGGCCACCACATCCCTTACTTGGTGGCTGGGTGGGGCTTGCCATTGTTTGTGTCACTATGGTTGCTGTTTTGCTTGTGTGTTTATTTAAGCTTATTGGCTGAACCAACCTCGTCTTTCCTCTGTCCGATCATAACCTTCTCTGAACGGGGCATAATGTATGATTTGGTGTCTGCTTACTCCCTTGTGATAACATTCCTGTGCTGTATCCTTGAATATTTTTTCCCAGTTTTCCTTGTGTTAGAATTATGAATATTCCTGAATGTTTCATTATGCATTTGTAAGGAAGATCCATCATATCCCTCTATGTGGATTTTACTAGCTTAATTCTCAAGAGTCTATCTACTATTATTAGTGAGCCTTAACCATTTTCTCCAAACACTAATTTTCAAAGTGCAGCTAAAATATAGTTAGGACAGTACCTGGTACATAGTGAGTACTCCATGATAATAGATATCGGAAGAATTGTTATTTTCCTATGGGGGAATGACAAAATGGTATTTTAATTCCCTGCATGGTAATCACTTCATATGGCTGGATTCATATGATGGGAATATAAATTAGGCCAACAGTTTAACATAACAAAGTTATGTGACTAGTAATCCTGTTTATTTAATACTTACTACTTTCCAGGGGGCTTTCCAGACACACAGTTTTCTGACCTTCCAGCAATACCAAATGCCCCTTTCCTTTAACATGGGGCTTCCCAGATGGCTCAGTAGTAAAGAATCCACCTGCCAAGCAGGAGATGTGGGTTCGATCCCTGGGTCTGGAAGATCCCCTGGAGAAGGAAATGGCAACTAACTCAGGTATTCTTGCCTGGGAAATCCCTTGGACAGAGGAGCCCTGTAGGCTATAACCCTGTAGGGGTTGCAAAGAGTTGGACACAACTTAGTGACTAAGCAACAACTGTTGTAGCCATGCGTTCCGGGAAACAAACTCACTCAGAAGGATGGCACAGATAGTGAAGACCAGTTTATTACACCGGCGGGCCCAAGGCAGAGTCTCTTAGCCAAGGACCCTGACCAGCTTCTGTGAAAATCTTTTATCTTATGTGTACGTGCTCAAACCCATCTCCCCAAATTCCTTGAAACTTGCATAAACAAAGAAAGGTAGATACAATCACAATATCCCCATCACTCATGTGTCATGTGCTTAAACAATTAAACAATTGGTCAGTAATCGAGAAGTCCAAGGTTACACTTTGGTAAGTACAGAGAAAAATGTATGACCTGTCCGGAGACAGGGGTGATTAGTATATGTTTTCTCTTAGGTGATGAGTAACCTAGATACGACTCTCAGGGGTCCTTTGTCCAGAGAGGGTCTTACCCTTCTGCTGGTGTGTCGTTTCCATAGGCACTGGGCACAGAGTTCAGAGTCCATGGAAAAGGCGGCCGAGCATGGCCAGCACTGAACAGGCCTACGCTGGAGTCCAGGCCCTATGGTCTCCTCCTTCACAACAAACCAAGACATAGTCAGAGTCTCTTTGTGAACAGTAGCATGTTAACCTTTGAGTATGTTGCTTAGTAAAATCACCTAGTGATTCAGCACAACTGTGCTGTGATGAAGGTGACTATAAGCAAACCTAGCTAGACTAGACATGCCAGTTTATATTACTTCCTGAAATTTGCTTAATCTATCTGTGCCTCAACCCGTAAAATAGGAAAAACGATAGTACATATGTGATATTGTGATTTATAATTATATTTGTGATGTATTAGGACTTTGTTCCTGTTGTTGACAGAGAACTCAAAAAACCCTTGGAATTTTCCTTGTTGAGACTAGCAAAGTTGTCTTTTGTTATGTTAATGATGACTTTTGGACCACCTAAGGGTGGGAGCTGGTTGCTTGCAGCGATTGTTCAGTGGCTAAGTTGTGTTCAACTCTTTGCAACCCCTTGGACTGCAACACGTCAGGCTTCCCTGTCATTCACTATCTCCCAGAGTTGGCTCAAACTCACGTCCATTGAGTCGGTAATCCTCTGTTGCCCCTCTCCTCCAACCTTCAATCTTTCCCAGCATCAGGGTCTTTTTCAGTGAGTCAGCTCCTCACATCAGGTGACCAAACTATTGGAACTTCAGCTTCAGCATCAGTCCTTCTAATGAATATTCAGGATTGATTTCCTTTAGGATTGACTGGTTTGATCTCCATGCTGTCCAAAGGTCTCTCAAGAGTCTTCTCCACACCATAATTCTTGCCTCCAGAACCCAAGTGATTAGAGGGTTAGAAGTTTTAGTCCCACCTCCTGACCTCTAGGGAAGGGAGTGAGTGAAGTCACTCAGTCGTGTCTGACTCTTTGCCACCCCGTGAACTGTAGCCTACCAGGCTCCTCTGTCCATGGAATCCCCTCGATCCAGGCAAGAAAACTGGAGTTGGTTGCCATTTCCTTCTCCAGCAGATCTTCCCAGCCCAGGGATTGAACCCAGGGTCTCCTGCATTGCTGGCAGACACTTTACCATCTGAGCCACCTGGGAAGCGCAGGGAAGAGAGAGGAGCTGTCTTCAGCTAGAGATTGAAATCAATCAACAATGGCCAATGATTTCATCAACTAGGTCTATGTAATGAGGCCTCCATAAGAAATCCCCTTAACAGTGGGCCTGGAGAGGGCATGGAAACTCTGTACCCTTTCTCTATACAGACTTTATGACTCTTTTCTATTTGGCCCTCCCGTAATATCCTTTTATAATAAACGCAGCAGCAGCAGTGATTTGCTAAGTAAACTATGTCTCTGAGTTCTGAGAACTGCTCTAACAATTTAATCAAACCTGAGATGGGGATCATGGCAAACTTTGATTCATATTCAATTGGTCAAAAGTACAGGTGACAACTTGGGCTTTCTACTGATGGTGTCTGAAACCTGTCCACTAAAAAAAAAGAAAGAAATAAAAAATAAAGAAAAACTTGCACAACATGAGAGTGGTGAGCCAACCTTTATTTGGGGTAAAATGAAGACTGTGGCCCAAAAGACAGAATCTCAGATAGCACTGTGAAACTGCTCCAAACAGGTGGAGGGGAAGGTGAATATCTGTGATTTTGCTGAAGGACAATTTCATGCAATCAAGCACGTATCTATAGGTTTTCTTCTAGTCATGATGAGCTGAAGGGATGAGCTGTCACCGTGAAGGGATTTATTGCTCTTCTACATATGAGGAGATTTAAGGATTGGGCTCACAAAGTCAGTTCCTGAAAACATCTAACTATCCAGACCTGTCTCACCAGTTTTCCTGGAGCACAGAGTGGACGCCACATTTCTGTTCTCAACCCTGAACTCCCTTCAGGGCATGACAAAGGTTAACAGCCGCAGCAGCACAGGATTCAGTCCCTGCAGAGGCAGATGTCAAATGCCCTTGGCAAGTGCCAATTTGTAGTTGAAAAACCCAAGGAGGGGGTCATTGGAACTTCTGATACAGAGCTTGTGATAGTTCAGAAGCACAGGTGATAACATAGGCTTGTGACTGGCATCTAGAGTGGGAAACAGGGCAATCTTGAAGGCTTGAAACTTTTACCTGTGGAAAGTGAAGTGAAAGTCACTCAGTCAGGTCTGACTCTTTGCGACCCCGTGAACTATACAGTCCATGGAATTCTCCAGGCCAGAATACTGAAGTGGGTAGCCATTCCCTTCTCCAGCAGATCTTCCCAACCCAGGATTCCCAAACCAGGGTGTCCTGAATTACAGCCAGATTCTTTACCATCTGAGCTATCAGGGAAGCCCCATACCTGTGGACTCAGGTATTATCTCTTGGTGGCCAGTGTCAGAATTGATTTGAATTGTAAGACTACCTAGCTGGTGTCCAGAGAATTACTTATTACTGTGGGGACTCCACTCATCCCCTGCTATAGTAGAATTGGGTCCAAGAACCCAATAGAACCTACCTTAGAGGATTTTGTGGCAATTATAATATAATAGTGGAAAGTGTTTAACACATACAGTTCCTGGACAGACTGAATAGTTCAAACTGTTAACTTCAACTTTATTCTTTTTTATAATAAAAATATTAGTGATCACATTTTTGGCACTAGTAGTAGTAGTAATAGTCTACTGGGCACGATCCTGAAAAGGCAGGGACTACTATAGGAGAACTAGATAACTGGAAAAGGGCAGGATCCTGAAAAGGCAGGGACTACTATAGGAGAACTAGATAACTGGAAAAGGGCATGATCCCGAAAAGGCAGGGACTACTATAAAGGCAATGCCAAAGAATGCTCAAACTATCGCACAGTTGCACTCATCTCACACGCTAGTAAAGTAATGCTCAAAATTCTCCAAGCCAGGCTTCAGCAATATGTGAACCGTGAACTTCCAGATGTTCAAGCTGGTTTCAAAAAGGCAGAGGAACCAGAGATTAAATTGCCAACATCCACTGGATCATGGAAAAAGCAAGAGAATTCCAGAAAAACATCTATTTCTGCTTTATTGACTATGCCAAAGCCTTTGACTGTGTGGATCACAATCAACTGTGGAAAATGCTGAAAGAGATGGGAATATCAGACCACCTGACCTGCCTCTTGAGAAATTTGTATGCAGGTCAAGAAGCAACAGTTAGAACTGGACATGGAACAACAGACTGGTTCCAAATAGGAAAAGGAGTACATCAAGGCTGTATATTGTCACCCTGCTTTTTAACTTATATGCAGAGTACATCATGAGAAACACTGGACTGGAAGAAACACAAGCTGGAATCAAGATTGCTGGGAGAAATATCAATAACCTCAAATATGCAGATGATACCACCCTTATGGCAGAAAGTGAAGAAGAACTCAAAAGCCTCTTGATGAAAGTGAAAGTGGAGAGTGAAGAAGTTGGCTTAAAGCTCAACATTCAGAAAACGAAGATCGTGGTATCCGATCCCACCACTTCATGGGAAATAGATGGGGATACAGTGGAAACAGTGTCAGACTTAATTTTGGGGGGCTCCAAAATCACTGCAGATGGTGACTGCAGCCATGAAATTAAAAGGCACTTATTCCTTGGAAGGAAAGTTATGACCAACCTAGATAGCATATTCAAAAGCAGAGACATTACTTTGCCAACAAAGGTTCGTCTAGTCAAGGCTATGGTTTTTCCAGGAGCCATGTATGGATGTGAGAGTTGGACTGTGAAGAAGGCTGAGCACTGAAGAATTGATGCTTTTTTTTTTTTATTCTTTTTAACTTCAGTATAGTTGATTTTTTATTTTATTTTATTTTTAAATTTTATCTTATTTTTAAACTTTACATAATTGTATTAGTTTTGCCAAATATCAAAATGAATCCACCACAGGTATACATGTGTTCCCCATCCTGAACCCTCCTCCCTCCTCCCTCCCCATACCATCCCTCTGGGTCGTCCCAGTGCACCAGCCCCAAGCATCCAGTATCGTGCATCGAACCTGGGCTGGCAACTCGTTTCATACATGATATTTTACATGTTTCAATGCCATTCTCCCAAATCTTCCTACCCTCTCCGTCTCCCACAGAGTCCATAAGACTGTTCTATACATCAGTGTCTCTTTTGCTGTCTCGTACACAGGGTTATTGTTACCATCTTTCTAAATTCCATATATATGTGTTAGTATACTGTATTGGTGTTTGAACTGTGGTGTTGGAGAAGACTCTTGAGAGTCCCTTGGACTGCAAGTAGATCCAGCCTGTCCATTCTGAAGGAGATCAGCCCTGGGATTTCTTTGGAAGGAATGATACTAAAGCTGAAACTCCAGTACTTTGGCCACCTCATGTGAAGAGTTGACTCATTGGAAAAGACTCTGATGCTGGGAGGGATTGGGGGCAGGAGGAGAAGGGGACGACAGAGGATGAGATGGCTGGATGGCATCACTGACTCGATGGACGTGAGTCTGAGTGAACTCCAGGAGTTGGTGATGGACAGGGAAGCCTGGCGTGCTGCAGCTCACGGGGTCGCAAAGAGTCAGACATGACTGAGCAACTGAACTGAACTGAACTATAGGAGAACTAGAGAACTGGACAAGGGCACTAAGTCTAGTGCTACCCTGTCCCATGATCTAAGAATAACTTCATAGACACTTGATGATTTGTATAGAAAGGACAGTTATTTGAGAGTTTATCTATTGACAGTAAGAAGATGGGATTGTGGTGGTTTCAGATGAGGCAAGATTAAGAAAAGCTGGACAATGACTTAGAAGTACTATGTCAATGAGAGTTTTATGATTCAGGATCTGATCCTGTCTTGTGAAAGCCTTGCAGACTCAAAAGAAGCAAATCTTAAAAAGAAGCAATTTGCTCATAAGAAGCAAATCTCAGAATTCAAATATGTTAATATACTATAGGATCAACAACCATGAAGAAAAATACATCACCATGATCACCACTGAATCATTATGATCAAACTGAAAGAAAGTGAAAGCATTAGTCACTCAGTCATGTCTGACTCTGTGTCCCTATGGACTGACTGTAGCCCACCAGTTATTTCGCAGGCAAGACTACTGGAGTGGCTTGCCATTTTCTTCTCCAGGGGATCTTCCAAACCCACAGATCAAACCTGTCTCTCCTTCACAGGCAGGCAGATTCTTTACCATTTGAGCAACCGGACAAGGCCTTTATTCATAAAAGGAAGCAGATGTATTAATCCACCAGGCAAATCACTGCCAGGAACCCAAAACACTAGATGTCTATTAAGCATATGCATCCTTGCCCATCATATCTATGATTCAAAATGGATAGAATGTGTGTCTGAAACACCTTGGAATGTTTTCAAATCACGTTTACTAATCTCAGATATCTGGACACAGACAGCAGTAACAGGAGGAAGAAACTCCGTGCTCTGTGTATAGACAATGGCCACCAAATATAAGAAAACTAACTGATGAGTCTTAGACAAAAATAAAGAGGGTTAGACAAGATAAGAATTAAACGTCTTAAGAAAAGTTAATCCTTTTGTGGTCATGTTTCAGAAGAGAAAAATCTTGTCAAGGTGTCTGTAATATTCAAAGTCACTGGACTACTGAAACCTAAGATGTCTGCAAGCAAATATACCTGGTTAACTAATAGTAGATCAAAGGATTCTTACTTGGGAAAACTTTCTGAAAAAACAAATAGGAAAAATTAATTGGAGGTGGAAGATAGGAGGAACAACAATGATAGGAGGATTAAGACCCATATTTATTTCTTACAATTTTATTCCCTTGATTTTTTTTCCCCTTTGTAATACAAACAGTGCTTTGGCAAACTGAACAAAAACTATGCTAACTACTGGCAGCTGCTCATCCCATGCATGTTTCTGATTGTGCATTGTTACTCACCACCACTGTTTATTCTGTTTACTACTAATTACAATTTTCTGATTGGGAAGAAAAAAAAAAAAAGTTCCAGAAACAACTCCCTTTTGGGGAGTAAAATGCATGCTGTTCTTTCCTATCTTTTCAAAGGATTGACTTCAAAAGTGACAGACTACTTTGTAAAGCAAAAATGTGACTTTTGCGTTGGAGTAGATACGCCAATCTGATCAAGGGCAGTCAACATTATAGTCCCAGGTTTGGTACTGGATATGCTCTTGGAAAATAGGTCAACAGGTTTCTTCTCATCTTAGACTTTCACACCCCCACCCCTTGTTTCATTAGAAAGCAATTTTCTTTGTCAAACATTTTTTTTTCCTGCAAATTATATAATAGGACGCAGCTGGTTGTATACCCCCATATATGCTGATACAGTGTTGTATATAAATTGCTGCATAAAAACATGCCAAATGGGCAAAAAATACAACATGAGCAAAATTATCAGATTAGATTGGCAGATGCTTATATTAAACATGTCTGTTTACATTGTGTATAAAAGGTTTTCATGGGCTTTGATTTTAGATTCAGTAGAGCATCTCTGTTTCTTTTATGAGATCTAAATTACACTGGTTATTACCGGTTTTAGAAAATGTAAGTTAAATTACAGAAATAATCATATGCTTTTGCTATTTATTTTTTCTCATTACAAATCACATCACAAATGTAGTAATAATATACTCCAGGAGCCTGGCTATCACCAGTCACTCCTAACCATAGGTAGCATCACTATTAACCTAATTTCCCTGTGCTCGGAAATAAGCAAAAAATAAAAATGAAAATAGATAAATATACTACTAATAATGATAATTTGTATTCCAATATCATACCTTACAAGTTATTTAAGGAGAGAATATGAAATAAAGAGGGGATGACTCTTGAGAGTTCCTTGAACAGAAAGATCAAACCAGTCCAATCCTAAAGGAAATCAACCCTAAATATTCTTTGGAATGACTTCGCTGATGCTGAAGCTTCCGATACTTTGGCCACTTGATGCGAAGAACTCATTGGAAAGATTGAAGTCAGGAAGAGAAGGGGATGACAGGATGAGATGGTTGGATAGCATCACTGACTCAATGGACATGAGTTTGAGCAAAATCCTGGAGACAGTGAAGGACAGGAAGCCTGGTGGGTTGTAGTCCATGGGGTCACAAAAAGTTGGACATGACTGAGTGACTGAATAACAGTTTTAACCAGGCCAAATTGTTTAGCTATTGATATTCTGTATTTTGAGTTTTTAATTGTATAGTCTCAAAACCAAATTTTTTTTTTACTTATAGTATGGCATAATACTATATTCTAAGAAGAGAGAAATATACATATATAAACAGGTATATATATAAAGTACACATGTATATACATATACACATACATACATGTAGTAATACATCTACACACTGTTGCATTGTTGAGCATATATTAAATTTGGACAAAATGATATATTACGTTGTTACAATTTGCTGCTGCTGCTGCTAAGTCGCTTCAATTATGTCTGACTCTGTGCGACCCCATAGACGGCCGCCCACCAGGCTCCCCTGCCCATCCCTGGGATTCTCCAGGCAAGAACACTGGAATGGGTTGCCATTTCCTTCTCCAATGCATGAAAGTGAAAAGTGAAAGTGAAGTCGCTCAGTCATGTCCGACTCTTAGCAACCCCATGGACTGCAGCCCACCAGGCTCCTCCATCCATGGGATTTTCCAGGCAAGAGTACTGGAGTGGGGTGCCATTGCCTTCTCCGTGTTACAATTTAAAATATGTTTAAAAATGCAAGATCTAATTAGCTAGAACATATCTACACAAGGCAATGAACATGTCTTCTTATAGTTTCTCTCAAGAGAGGTCTCTTCTCCCCAGTTCAGATTTATCAGAAAAGCTCCATTTTAAAACCATACCTTCTTTGTTATACCCATTCAGACAGCACCTGTAGAATATTTATGACTTGCCAAATTTACAGGTGCCTACTATGAATTTTATTAATATTTTTAAATGACCAGATTCTCAAGCAGAAAATCTGGATCCCTAGATGGTATACGAACATATATAGGCAAGAAAAATATGAATGATTACAGGATATACCAAAATCATTATATTAACTTATTTAATCTATATAGACTAAAAGGAAACTACAAGACAGATGACTGGACATTCAAACTATTTTGTCTTTCAGTGAATAGAAAATAGGGAATCTTATTTTAAAGGCTATATATTTACCTGTATAGTTTATACCACTGTTTTTAAGAAAACTTTTTTATTGAAATGTGATCCATCTATTGAAAAGTTACACAGACCATATTCATTTACCTCAATAACTTTTGAAAAGTGAGCACACTTGTCTAACTACAATTTCATTGAAGAAATGGAGTGTTCCAATAAGCCCAGAAATTCACCCATGTCCCCTATTAGTCTTGAGAGCCTCACCCTGTTACTAACCACTTTCCTGACCCTTTTCCACTTGGTTTGTTTCATATGTGCTTTTTAAACATTTATTTATTAATCTATCTGTGCCAGGTCTTAGTTGAGGCACATGGGAGCTTTCAGTTGCAGCATGTGGCATGTGGATTTCTTAGTTGAGGCATGTGGGATCTAGTTTCCTGATCAGCGATTGAACCTCAACCTCCTGCATTAGCAGCAGGGATTCTCGGCTACTGGACCACCAGGGAAATTCTCATTTTTTTTTCATTGAAAATAAATAATGATTTTGTTTGACTTCCTTTCTTAATATTACAGTTTTGAAATTCATACAGGTTACAGTGTAAAGCAATTTCATTCATTTCTACTTGTTTATGGAGTTCCATTAGATAAATATGCCACAGCTTATGGATTCTATTGTTTATTAACAGTTATATATTATCATTTATGTATTGTGAATTACACTGCTATTGATATCTTTATATATGTCTTATGGTGCTCACGTGTTTTGATATACCTAAGAGTGCAATTGTGGGATATACATCAGTTGTTTGTTTTTTTTCCCAGTTAACTTTAACATTGGCATAGCATTAGTGTTCCAGTTGAACCATACTTTTATCCACACTTGATATTGTCAAACTTACATTTTAGCTATTCTAGTGAATGTTTCCATTAAAGTTTTAATTTATCTCTTTCTGATAATTGCGTTGAGTCCTTTTCATTCATTGGCTATATTTTGTTGATGTTTTTTGTCCCTTTGTTTTAAAATTGGTTTTCCTGATTCTGTCCTATAGATTTGTAGAAAAGATTTATATATTCTGGCCATAAGCCATTGCTGGTTAGTTGGTCACATATAGCTATTTTCTTCTAGTCTGTTTTTACTTTGCTAATAAATATCTGCTTATGTCACAGTTATGCAGTTTCCTTTGTTATTTTCTATAAATTTCATTGTTTCATTCAAATGTAGATCCAAGACCTATCTGTAATTTACTTTTGTGTATAATTTAAAATAAACTACAAGACTTATTTTCTTATTGCTTTCCATTTGACCCAGTACCACCTGTTCAAAAGACCACATTTTTCCCATCTTACTGCAGTTGTATTTTTGTAAAAAAAAAAAAAAGAAAGAAAGAAAGAAAATAAAATCTTGTGCTCATATTTGTCTATTTCTGGAATTTTTTTCTTTTAATGATTTTGTAAAAACAACACAGTGTTAATAGCTGGTTTTATAGTAAGGTAAGGCTTGATATCTGATAGTGTTAAATTGCCCAGTTTGGTCATCTTTTTCAAAATTATTTTAGCTAATACTCAATGTATTTTCAGAGAAGGTGATGGCACCCCACTCCAGTACTCTTGCCTGGAAAATCCCATGGAGGGAGGAGCCTGGTAGGCTGCAGTCCATGGGATTGCTAACAGTCGAACACGACTGAGCGACTTCGCTTTCACTTTTCACTTTCATGCATTGAAGAAGGAAATGGCAACCCACTCCAGTGTTCTTGCCTGGAGAATCCCAGGGATGGGCAGGGGAGCCTGGTGGGCGGCCGTCTATGGGGTCGCACAGAGTCGGACATAACTGAAGCGACTTAGCAGCAGCAGTAATGTATTTTAGTCTTAAAGCTTTTTCAGTGATATTTTGTAGAAGGCCATATAAAGGTCTTTTTTCATATCTATTGCAAATTTTTTTTCTTAGATGTCTGAAGTTTTATGATACTATTGTAAAATTTTTTAAACTATACTTTTAGAGCAGTTTTAGGCTGAAAGCAAAGTTGAAGAGAAGGTACAGATTTCCCATATACCCTGTGACCCCACACATGCATAGCCTCCCACATCACCAATATCTACCACCAGATTTTTTGAATAGATGAGCCTACATTGACACACTGTAATTTTATGGTCCACTCTTGGTATTGTACAGTCTATGGATTTAGACAAATGTGTAATGGTATATATCCATCATTATGGTATCGTACAGAATATTTTAACTAATCTAAAATATATCTGTGCACATGTTTTTTTTTTTTAATTTCAATTTCTAACGGTTAGCTGCTAGTATATAGACATACATTTTCAATTATTAACATTCTCCTTTGCATACTTGCTAAATGAATGCACTTACTATTAATTGTTAGATTCCTTTAGACTTTCTATGCACATAATCATTCCATCTGGGAATAATGACAGTTATTTTTTTTAAGTGTTATTTTTTCTTGATTTCTCCTTGTAGTTTTATTCAGTGGGTAGCACTAGTAAGATGCTGAATGGAAGTGATGTATCTGGTATATTTAAAATAATTTTTGGATAACATGTATTAATACATATATATATATATATACACACACACATCTTGATTATGATGTTTTCTTCCAAAGCAGACTTTAGTTTTCATCTGGAAAGCATTTAGAGTAAAGGCAACCAGATTTTAAGATAGTTTAGTCTGTGTTTCAGTCTTTTGAGGACTAAACTATTTCCAGTTTGCACACACTTCTTTCTTGATCTTAGCCCTCAGGGCTCCCTACTGAAAGCTGAGGAGCAAAGTGTTTAGCGGATTCTCTCCTTTATGGAGTTTCCTGAACTCCAAGTTTTATGATCACAGGAAAGCGAGACCACCAAAAGCTCTGTTATTCTTCCCTCCCTCTTAGATGCTGTTTTCTCATTGTATTCTTAATCTCTTTCCCAATGAATTAGAAATTCACAAATAGCTTGAGGCGAAAATAATACAAAATTCTACAATCTTTTATTTCTCTTGAACCTTGGCCCCTCAAGACATAGCTTCCTTGGTAAGCGTGAAATACAATTTTTGTCCCTGTATCCCTGTGAGGTCACAAAAAGCTCTAAACTGCTGCTTTTGTCTTGGTCCCTCATCCTGAACAAATTAAGGCTCAGTAAATAGGTTGATTCAAAAACTAATGAAACTAGGCTCGTTTCAGGGCTTTTTTTTTTTTATTTTGGAAACTCCTTAAGTCCTGGCTGCCTTGGATGTTCTCAGGATGTTCTCAATAGCTACACCAACTGTTTTATTTTGTTTTGTTTATTTGCTTTTGTTAGGGCTTCCAAGAGTGTTCTAAGTTGGAAGGTTTGGCTATGCAAGCTCCTTTTTCCTAAATGTGCATGCGCACACACACACACACACACACACACACACACACACATATGTGTGTGTGTGCATGCTAAGTTGCTTTAGGCATGTCCAATTCTCTGTGACCCTGTGGACTGTAGCCTACTAAGCTCCTCTATCCATGGGATTCTCTAGGCAAGAAGGATGGGGTGGGTTGTCATGCCCTCTTCCAGGGAACTTCGTAACCCAAGGATCTAGCCTGGGTCTCCTTCATTAGAGGCAGATTCTTTACTACTGGCACCAACATTAATATATAAATGTCTATTATCATTGATTACTTTCATTTTTCCCAATATATTTCTATGAAATATTAAAAAAACATATCAAAGCTGAAAAAATTTACAGTGAATCTGCACACTCACCTCCAAAATTTTACCATTAAATTTTAATGCTATTCTTGTCTTTTTTTTTTTTATAAACCACATATCTACCTATGCGTTCATCTCTCTCTTCATCTATTTATTCACTGTATTTCTGGTGAATTTCAAACTAAATTTCAGACACTAGACTTATTAGTAGACAAGTAGATTTAACTTGTTCATGTGGCAGATCATTAACTAGAGTCCAAGATTCATGTACAGTCTTTACCTTTTAAATTAAAATTTACATACAATAAAAAGAACAAGTATTGGTTGACTCTTATGTATAGATGCACTGTGTTTTGCCAGGTATCAATAAACCACGCAACCCAAACTTCTATCAGACAACAGAACCTTAACATCAACCTATGGAGTTTCTTTATGTCCCATCTCTGTCAGCTCCTCTCCACACCCTCCAAGAAAAATATTGTTCTGGTTTATTTTTTCAACATAAAACAATATTTCTTCTTATGGAATTTCATATAAATTAAAGCATACATTATGTATTCATACTGGAAATGCTGTTATCACTTGACATTTTAATTATATACAGTATATGCTGCTGCTAAGTCACTTCAGTCGTGTCCGACTCTGTGTGACCCCATAGACGGCAGCCCACCAGGCTCCCCGTCCCTGGGATTCTCCAGGCAAGAACACTGGAGTGGGTTGCCATTTCCTTCTCCAATGCATGAAAGTGAAAAGTGAAAGTGAAGTCGCTCAGTTGTGTCCAGCTCTTCGTGACCCCATGGACTGCAGCCCACCAGGCTCCTCCGTCCATGGGATTTTCCAGGCAAGAGTACTGGAGTGGGGTGCCATTGTTTACTATATATATATATACACAAGCCGTTGGATCTATTAATATTAATAGTTCTTTCACGTTTCTTGCTGAATCAGTTCAGTTCAGTCACTCAGTCGTGTCCGACTCTTTGCGTCCCCATGAATGGCAGCACACCAGGCCTCCCTGTCCATTACCAACTCCCGGAGTTCACTCAACCTCATGTCCATCGAGTCGGTGATGCCATCCAGCCATCTCATCCGCTGTCATCCCCTTCTCCTCCTGCCCCCAATCCCTCCTAGCATCAGTCTTTTCCAATGAGTCGACTCTTCGCATGAGGTGGCCAATGTACTGGAGTTTCAGCTTTAGCATCAGTCCTTCGAAAGAACACCCAGGACCGATCTCTTTTAGAATGGACTGGTTTGATTTTGTTGCAGTCCAAAGGACTCTCAAGAGTCTTCTCCAACACCACAGTTCAAAAGCATCAATTCTTTGGCGCCCAGCCTTCTTCACAGTCCAACTCTTGCATCCATAGATGACCACTGGAAAAACCATAGCCTTAACCAGATGGGCCTTTGTTGGCAAAGTAATATCTCTGCTTTTGAATATGCTATCTAGGTTGGTTGTAACTTTCCTTCCAAGGAGTAAGCATCTTTTAATTTCATGCCTACAATCACCATCTGCAGTGATTTTGGAGCCCCCAAAAATAAAGTCTGACACTGTTCCACTGTTTCCCCATGTATTTGCCATGAAGTGATGGGACCAGATGCCATGATCTTCATTTTCTGAATGTGGAGCTTTAAGCCAACTTTTTCACTCTCCTCTTTCACATTCTTGCTGAATAGTATCCCACTATAGGATAGCTTCCCTGATGGCTCAGATGATAAAGAATCTCTCTGAAATGAAAGAGACCTGGGTTTGATCCCTGGGTTGGGAAGATACCCTGAAGGAGGGCATAGCAACCCATTTCAGTATTCTTGCCTGGAGAATCCCCATGGACAGAGGAGCCTGGTGGGCTACAGTCCATGGGGTCACAAAGAGTAAGACATGACTGAGCAACAAAGCACAGCATAGGCATATACAATAGATTTAGAAGTTGATGTGTATCCAAGATGTTTATAATGTTTGGCTATTATAGATAAACCTATTATGAAAATTGTTATACAATTTACTTGTGGACATGCTTTTTAAAATTTTTCTTGGGTAAAAAACTGTCAGTATCATTTTAAATCCCTATTAATAAAAACTTAGGCTTGTGTCACTTTCCTGTCACTTTGTTGTGAGAATCTTTTCAGTTTTAGTGATTTTGATTGGTATGAAGTTATGTCTTTGTGATTTTGTTTTCCGATACCCTAATTACCAATATTGAGCTATTTTCATGTGTTTATTGACCAGTCAGATGTCTTCTTTGTGAAGAGGCTGTTAAAATGCTTGGGTTATTTTGGGGAGAGACTGTTTCCTTTTATTTTTGTGTTGTGAATGTTCTTTTTGTATCAGGGATCCATGCCTTGCACATAATTTCTCCAAGTTGAAAGCTTACTTTTTAGCTTCATTAATAATGTCTGAGAAGCACAGTTTTTCTTTTTTTTTTTTTTATTTTATAAAGTTTAGCTTACATTTCCTAGTATCTGACATATATATGACCTATGTAAAAATCTTTTCCTACTCCCAAGTCATGAAGACTCTTTTCCATGGTTTCCTGTCCCAACTAGTTTAAGCTTTTGTAATTAAATTGTTTAATTATTTTTGAGAATTGTATAAGCTTGTAGCTCAGTCGGTAAAGAATCTTCCTGCAGTGCAGGAGACCTGAGTTCAATCTCTGGGTTGGGAAGACCCCCTGGAGAAGGAAATGTCAACCCACTCCAGTATCATTGCCTGGAAAATCCCACGGACAGACGGATTGTTAATTCCTTAGGATTTTCTATTTAAACATGTATTTCATCAGCAAATAGAGACATTTCATTTTATTCTTTGTAAGCTTTAGAATTTTTATTTCCTTTAATGTATTGCTGGATTTTAGCATCTCAGATCTCTAGCACAATGTTGCCAGGACTGGTGATACTGTAAGCATTCTTGCTCTGTTCCTGATTTCAGGGACATATTAGCTGTAGTTTGGAGAAGGCAATGGCAACCTACTCCAGTACTCTTGCCTGGAAAATCCCACGGACAGAGGAGCCTGGTAGGCTGCAGTCCATGAGGTCGCTAAGAGTCGGACATGACTGAGCGACTTCACTTTCACTTTTCACTTTCATGCATTGGAGAAGGAAATGGCAACCCGCTCCAGTGTTCTTGCCTGGAGAATCCCAGGGACGGGGGAGCCTGGTGGGCTGCTGTCTATGGGGTCGCACAGAGTCATACACGACTGAAGCAACTTAGCAGCAGCAGCTGTAGTTTCGTTTTGTTTTTATTAATAAATGATGCCTTTTATCAGATTAAGAAAATTTATTCCTATTACTAATTGGCTGAGAGGTGTGTTTTTGGCGTCATTGTTAATCATAAATGGGTATTGAATTTTGTCAATATATTTTATGTATGTATTGATGACACGGTTTTAATGCTTTATTCTGCTAATAGAGTAAACTGCATTAACTTTCAAAATTGAAATCAACTTTGTTTTCTGATAAACTCTGCTAGGTCTTGCTGTATTTTCTTAATATATATTGCTAGATAAAACTTTCTAATAATTTGAAATAACTTCATCTATATACATGAAAAATAGAGGTATATAATTTTATTATCATCAGTGCCTTTCACAGATTTTCATATTAGAATTATGCTGGTATGTCTTTTCCAATTCATTTGCCCTTAACCTATGGTCTTTTTATTGAAATTATATTTGTACTAAATGTGCTTCTCTGTTAGTTCAGCTGGTAAAGAATCTGCCTACAATGCAGGAGACCCCGGTTTGATTCCTGGATCAGGAAGAATAGGCTTATTATTGAGTTTTTTTTTTTTTTTTTTTTTCTTTGACAGTCTTTCTTACTTTTACTAGGAGTGTATAGGTCATGAGCATTCTGTGTAATTTTGTCACAGTTGGACTTAGTTTTGCCATTTTGCTACTTGTCTTTATTTTTCCCCCTCTAATTTTTGATTATTCTTATTTCTCTTTAAATTAAGTATGTTCTAAAAATTCCATTTTAATTTATCTATTTTTTGCTATAAGTTTTATATTTGGACTCAAGTGATTGTTTTTGGAATTACAGTATAATTTCTTGATTTTCATAATCAAAATAGAAATAATATTATATCATTACTTATAAAACAAGAGAATTTTATAGTCTAATTAACCCCTTTCCTCTTTGTTACAGTTGCTACTTATGTAATATCTCTCTATATTAAAAACTGATGAGGCAATTTAATATTTTATTTTAAAACAATGAGGAAAAAGTATTTTGAATTTGTTCAGGTATATACTATTTCCGACCCTTTCTTCCTTCCTAAGCCTCTGTGTATCCTTTCCTTAGCTATTCTTGTACTTCATGACTTTTGGCATTTGAATTTTCATATTTGTTTAATCTGAAAAATATATTTATCTATTATTCTTGAAATTTTTCCTAAATATAGATGTCTAGGTTAACAGATTTTTTTTAATTTACACTTTAAATTTGTTTCACTGTCTTTTGATGTCGACAGTTTCTGATTGTGTGTGTGTGTTCAGTTACTCAGGTCTGACTCTGTGACCCCATGGACTGTAGCCTGCCAGGCTCCTCTGTCCATGGAATTTTCTAGGCAAGAATCCTGAAGTGGGTTACCATTTCCTACTCCAGAGGATTGATAAGTTAGTGAAAATCCAAATGTTCTCTTGTAATTAAGGTATTGTTTTTCTCTGGCTCCTTTTAAGAGTTTATCTTTTGATTTTTATGACTCTGATATCATGCACTTAAGGCTTTTTTTTTTTTCCTGTTTGGCATTCACTGAGTTTCTCAAAACTTTAAACTTATACCTTTCATTAAATTAAAATATTTTTCTACTCTGTTCTTTTCTGAGATTCCAATTACACATAATTTAGACCTTTTAATATTTTTCCACAGGTCTGAAGCTGTTCTTATTTCTTACAATTTTTTTTTCTGTTTTCTTTAGATAATTTCTATTACCATGTCTACACATTCCTTGACTCTTCCTCTGTTATCTCTACTAGGCTGTTAAGCACATTCAGCAATTTTTAAATTTCAAATTTTTAGAAATTTCCATTTTTTAAACCATTTTAATTTTTCTGCTGAAATGTTGTCATTTATTCACTGCAAACATCTTATTCTTTGCATTTTTGAGTGTAGTAATGATTCCAATATCTAGGTCATCTCAATGTTTATCTCATATTGTCTTTTGCTTGAAAATTGTTAACATTTTCCTAGTACTTCATATGCCATGTAATTTTAGATTATATGTTACATATATTGGTGGTATATTGTGTAGATTCTAGATTCAGTTACATTTCTCTGGAAAATATTGATTTTTGTTTTTTGGTGTGGTTTTACCAGGTAGTTACTTTTGTTGGACATAAACTGCAAATTCTGTCTCTAAGAAAAGCAGCTCAAATCTCAGTTCAGCTAATTTTTTAGGTACCTTGTTTTCAGTCATCTCCAAGCCTAATGCATGATTGCATTTTTCAGAGATCAGCTAAGAATTTTGCAAAGTCTGTGCACAAAATTTGGTTCTTGAATCTCTGGATCTCAATCCTAGGATCCTTTTTCAGATTCTCTGATTGCCACAAATGCTTTTCTCTGGTGTTTATGCCCGAAAATCTGTGTGCTATTATTAGAGTTTCTGCCACCCTGCATAGGGTTGGAAGTAATCTACCCTTAGGCTAAATATCTCACTGCATGATGATTCTTTTTTCAAGAGTCAACTCTCAACTTTTCTCCACATATTGTTTTTTTCTTTTCATTCTACAAGATCTTCAGCTCTTTGCTACTTTAAAAATTTCCTCAGATTTTATGGTTGTTATATGTAGGAGTGTGAGATCTGGTGGGATAATTTTTGGCTATCCAGAATCAGAATCTCTACCATTAAGCTTTGATATTTTAAATTTATAAGCATGATTTGAGTATATGTATATATTTGCATCTTCAAGATACTCTGTTTTGTTTTAAAAAATTAATTTCCCTTTGACCTAAATAATCCTTTGTTTAAGAAATAAAAATTAATAAGCTTTGGGCTAGATTACTACCTGGAGTTTATATCCATAATAAAACTAATGAATAAATATTTTCTTCTCACTGAGTAGTAATTTTAACTGGATGTAAGAAATTATTTTTGTGTCCCTTTTTAAAATGACTAAGTGCTGTTAAGTTAATCATACATCTGAATGTCAACCAGGCACATTATGCAGAGCACTAATATAAATGTAAGACTGAATTATGCCTAGAAAGCTTTTCCAAGGATCCTTAAGCCTAGTGGAGATGAAAGAAAGAGGCAACAAGATATATAAACACATATTATTTCTCATGCTACAAAGAAATAGCAGGGGAAATATTTAAATCAAATCCTAGAAGTCTTGGTCAACATAATGTCATAATTAAGAAAAGTTTTATACATGATATTTCATTTAAAATGACCCTTGAAATGCATATATTATTTAACACAGAAATTCAATGATAAATGTATTTCAGAAAGAATAAATATTGACAGAGAAATTTGTGGAATATTCAGATAACAGAAATGAAATATATTTTATCAGAGTTTAAGCTTTTGCATGAAAGTAGGAGAAGGAAATGGCACCCCACTCCAGTACTCTTGCCTGGAGAATCCCATGGACGGAGGAGCCTGGTGGGCTACAGTCCATGGGGTCGCAGAGTCAGACACAACTTAGCGAATCCTTAATAAACACTGAGTGTGAAGGTTGGAACAAAATTTGTAATGGGCTCAAACTACTGTAAACTTCAACTGTCTATAGATTAGGATCTGTGATTAGGAATATTGATTTCTGTAGAGTTACAAATGATTGGAGTAGGGAGTTATTAGAAAAGGAAAGCAAAAGTATGAGGCAGTAGTTATATCAGAGGTAGAGGTTGAGCATTTCTACTAGAGTGGTGACTTTGGAAATGAAAAGCAGTGAAGGAATGCTCAAGATGTATAGGTAGTAGATGGAGACTTTCATAACTGATTAGACTGATAGAGGAAAATGTGATAATAGCATAAAGAAATAGCTTAGTTTGAAAAAAGAAAAACAGTATGAGTTTAAACAAATACTGAATATTCAGTGATAGTAAGACACAACAAAACAAGATGGAAATAAGGAATGGAGCTGTAATAAAAGAACCGAATGTATTAGAGATACACATTTAAAATCACCTGGTGAATTCCCTGGAGGTCCGGTGTTTAAGATTTCAGCTTTCATTACAAGGGGTGCAGGTTCCCTCCCTGGTCAGGGAATTAAGATACCACCAGCCATACAGTGAGACCGAAAAAAAAAAAAAAAAAAGGAATGTCACCTGACTAATTATAATTAATAATAATTGGAGCTAATATAGGTATATTCTATGCCAGGCACTCTGCCAAGTAATTTTCCCAAGTAACTCCATTTACTCTTCAAAAACATCAATTATATGTATGTACTTTTTTTTTTTTTTAACATGCTGTATATGAAGAATTAGAGTTGCAGATAAGTTTCTTTTCTCCAAGGTTAGACAAATAATCAGTGGTGGATCTCAGATTTAATCCCAGGAAGTCCAGTTTATTTTATTAACATCTCTTCTCTATTGAATCAGAAATCCAACTTGATGTTACTTAGGAGCCTCTGAAATTGTTGAGGGATGTGGAGTAAGGAAGAAAATAAAGTGGGGGACAATACATAAGATAATTTTGGGGAGGCATTTAGAAAAGTTTTGAGAAATGAGAATTAGCAATAAGCAGCAAGAAGAGATTTTACATAATTCAGATCATGATGGCATAAGCTTTCATGAACATTTTTGGGGGGTGAGGTGAGGGGAAAATAGTCCCTGTTCAAGTTTTCATAAGGCTACATATACTAACTAACTGTTTTATCTGCTTCTTCTCCTCTGGTCTTCCCTTCATTGCCATTTTCTTCTTTGTGATCTCTTACATGTGTTCCATGTCATAGCATGTGCTACGATGATATTGCTGCTCTCCTACCAGACCTTTCCGGTACCATGTAGAACATAACTGAGGACAGACTCATTTTTAACAAAATTTTATGGCAATAGTAAGGCAGGGTACCTTTCAGAAAATACATTCAACCTACTGAATAAGCTTATAGCTATGCCACGGTCCCTTATACAACCAGTTATCAGCCTTGCTTGTGAACTTTATCTTCATGGCCAGGTGCATCTCTGCATCTGAAAAATGCAGTAAATTCATCCAGGCACCTCTGTTTCTCTGTGTGCTCAGATACTCAGTAGTGTCTAACTCTTTGTGATCCCATGGACTATACCCCGCCAGTCTCCTCTGTCCATGGCATTCTCCAGGCAAGAATACTGGTGGGGGTGGTGGTGGTTTAGTCGCTAAGTCATGTCCAAGGAGGTTCCATTTCCCCCTCCCGGGAATCTCCTTGAACGAGGGGTAAAATCCACATCTCTTTTGTCTCCTGCGTTGGCAGGAGGATTCTTTACCACTGGCACCACTTGGGAAGCCCCTTGTTTCTCTGTAGCTAGTTTAAGTTGATTCCTGGCCTGACAGAAAAGTTCTGTGGTGGCTTTTTTTTTTTTTTTTTCTCTTTAGGTTTTGTTTTCTGTTGCTGATTAATTGTTCACTCAACTGATTGTCTTTCCTTATAGAATTCTTATGCACAGCCCTAGGATTAACTTCCTCAGATAAAGTTTGGAGATTTTCTACTTTTTCTTAATTTGAGGATATAGAATTTTGCATGAAGAACCAGACACTTGGTTTAGGAGATAAGCTGTAAAAGAATCAGGATACTGTACCCTGTCGCTTTAGTTTCAAATTCCCACACCATGAGGAAGAGAGAGAGAAAGACATGGGATAGACAGATACAGACAAGCACAAGCTTCTATTGGTTTAATAAATTCTGTATAAGACATGCTGCTGCTAAGTCGCTTCAGTGGAGTCCGACTCTGTGAGACCCCATAGACGGCAGCCCACCAGGCTCCCCCATCCCTGGGATTCTCCAGGCAAGAACACCAGAGTGGGTTGCCATTTCCTTCTCCTATGCCTAAAAATCACTCCTCTAAAAGAACCAATACTGAATTTGAAAATTCCTTTTTTTCTTTAAGCAAATTCTCCTTCTCACCTATTGTATATGCTTGCTAATATCAGTTATCAGTGGTACTCCTGGAGAAGTGAAAGAAATGATGAATTCGTTTGAAAGAAGAGGTGAAGAAGGAACTAATTACTGAGTCTGGCCATCTTCGAGGCTATGTTTGGTTTCTGCCAAAAGAGTTTGCAACTGCTGGCTGTTAAATAGAAACACAGGGCTTCAGGAATTTTTGAAAGGAAGTGCCAGATAATTAATGCCAAGTCCAGGATATTAACTAGGTAGATCTGAAGAACAGAGACCTTTTCTTCTTATAATAGTTATCAAATACAATAGGTGGCATTTTAAATATTTAATAAAATATGAATAATAAATAACACTGTAAATAAAAGGTCAGAAGCTGGCCTAACACTAGGGAACTCTAACACTCAAGGGGACCAAACACTGGAGTATTTATTCTAGGCAACTGCCCTCTGAGGTCTCCAAGGGATGGTCTGAATGACCTGAAAGGTCTTTCTCATTTTTGGTTAATTTGGTTTTATGAAAAATATGCTTCTAAGATGCTTATACTCAGGAAACACTCAGGAGGCCCCCAGTCTTCATTAAATGTGAAAAATATTAAATTGTTTAATCTCCAGGGTCATATTTATGTTTATATTACAAACTAAAATACACAGGTCCAAGCTCTGTTGGATCCAGTTCTTTGTCGGTCAGGTGAAATATTATATTATTCACTGGAGGAGACTGGCTTGTTTAGTCCCTCTAGTGTATCCCCAGACTAAAGCAATTCTAGCTGAAATAAACTCAGCAGAGAGAAGGAGTAAGTAGGATGTATGTAAGGTGGTAGTCAAGGAAGCTAGTGGAAAAGTAAATGACTCTAATGCTGAAGTGAAAAATTAACACATTACCTGTGGATAATTACCAGACAATCCAAATCTTAGAATTGATCCTATAGTCTTGTTTCATACAATGGATGTAGTTTTCCCCTATTTCTTGTTTAGCCCAGTTGCAAGGTATAACAAATACTGAGCTATCAAAGGAACTGTTTTGTTTTTTTTTTTTCCCTCTCTTTCTGTTGAACCTTTACCTTTGAGCTCTGTTGCCTTATTATATATGTGATAAACTATATATAAGTTTTGCTTAACAATTGATTTATTTCTTAAGTGTTGCAGCAAGACACAACATTGCATTTAAACTGTATAGCAAACAGAATCTTTCCTCCATTGCCCAAACAGTGGAAATACAGAGTTTACTTTATATAAGATGATTGGCAATTAATGCCCAATCAGGAAATTTCTAATGAATTTTTCCCACCCATCTTAAATGGACTTCCCTTGTGGCTCATCTGGTAAAGAATTTGCCTGCAATGTAGGAGACCTGGGTTCGATCTCTGGGTTGGGAAGATCCCCTGCAGAAGGGAAAGGCTACCCACTCCAGTATTCTGGCCTGGAGAATTCCTTGGACTCTGTAGTCCAAGGAGTCACAAAGAGTTGGGCACCACTGAGCAACTTTCACATCTTAAATTAAGCTCAGTTTAATGCCAAATGTATATCTTCTGCAAACCTCATACACTCTGAATATTCAGACTTCATTTCAAGGAAGTTAGGTATACTGAGAATTGAATAGTATACTTTATACAAATAAAATATAAAACAAAGTAGTTAAAAAATCCACATGTACTTTACTTTTCCTTGACTTTACTTTTATCTATTATTTATTCTGAATTGTATTTTATAGCAAAATGTTTGAGAAATCTGAAGCACAAACAACATATGGAGGACTAAATATTTTGTAGACTTAATGATGTATTAGTATTTTGCTTTGTATGAAATTCTAATCACCAGATATGTTTATCACTGCAGATGGGATATGCAGGCTCCTGATACCTCAGGGGATTACAGAATCCAAACATCTGTAACACAGGGAGAAAAAGAATCCCATTGCAATATACAAAATTTAGAAGAATGAATTAATGAGAAAAATGAATGGAAATAAAAGTTTATTATTAATACTATCTTGTATTTATAATTACCAGGAACTCTATATGCCTTAGAGATCTTGATTCTATCCTTTAAAAATATAATGAGACATTAAAACAGAATCCGGATATATTGAGGAAATTTGCAGAAGTCTTCATTACATTTTCAGTAGGATGCTTGGGAGCTGAGATAAAGACTTGCCATAATTAATGCAGTCCACATCTTAGACTATTTATACAATTGAAACACCTGGTTTATAATTGGATATTTCACTGAATTCAACAAGATATTTTCTAAACATATTAAAACCCTATTAATTGGAAAACATAGAGGGAAGGGTTGTTTTAGTTATATAAATTTGCTGTTTTAACTGAAAGGAGTCAGAGATAATTGATCTAAAATGTATATTGACTCTAGAACATGCACTGCCATTTACTTGTTTGGAAAAGATGTATATGCTCCTTTTCTCATGATTTGCCTCTTTTTGATAAAGAGCCAGGGAATAATAAACATTTGGTTCTGATGACTAATTTGCTGATTCATTCAAACCATTTTAATTTTTAAAAAGTGTTTTGAGGAGCTCTGCTAGCAAGAGGGGTGAGTATACTCGAAAAAAATCTTAGCAGATATATGTGTGAACAGTGATCACCTCCCAAAACAGGCATCGTTTTGTCATAAATTCTGATGTATAAGGAAGCACTTTTATATGAAATTTTAAAAGCTTTATGATCTAGTTTAGGAAAATTTTTTGAGTTTTGCTTTTGAGATAATATTTTTAGTGAAATTAAGGTTTGGGAAGAGAAAAAAAAAAGAACAAGAAAGCTTAATCAGTAACATAGTGAAAATCATATTAGTAGCATGGACTACCTGGGTTCCAGTATTGAATTTGCCAATTAGTAGCCCTGTGAAATGGAAAATCTATGCTCAGGGACTCAATTTCCACATCTACAGAATGCATATCATAATATTAGAATTGACTTTACTGAGTTATTTTGAGGATTAAGAAAGCTTATTTATACATATAAATTTGTATATGTATATGTATGCATGTTGTTATAAATGTATGTCTAGATTGTTCATAGAAACAGATAGTGATATAGTGGGCTTGAGAAGCAAGAGATGCGGGTTTGAGCCCTGGATCACAAAGATCCTCTGGAGTAGAAAATGGCAACCCATTCCAGTACTCATGCCCTGAGTATTCCATGGACAGAGGAGCCTGATGGGTTACAGTCCATGGGGTTGCAAAGAGTCAGACACAACTGAGTACACACACAAAGTGGTCTGCTGCTGTTGCTGCTAAGTCGCTTCAGTTGTGTCCGACTCTGTGTGACCCCAGAGATGGCAGCCCGCCAGGCTCCCCCATCCCTGGGATTCTCCAGGCAAGAACACTGGAGTGGGTTGCCATTTCCTTCTCCAATGCATGAAAGTGAAAAGTGAAAGTGAAGTCGCTCAGTCATGTCCGACTCTTAGCGACCCCATGGACTGCAGCCTATGAGGCTCCTCCGTCCATGGGATTTTCCAGGCAGTACTGGAGTGGGGTGCCGTTTAGTAATATCTATATCTGTGTCTATATCTACCTTTCTAACTTTATATATCTTAAAGCACACTCTGGTATAGCATAAATGCTGTATAAATTGTATCGATTTTTCAAATTATTATTTCTCTTGCTTTGGAATTACAGTTTGTATAAAGCATAAAAATAATATTGTTCTATTGTTTACATGATATTAAAATATTTGATTATAATTTCTATTTGTTAGTATTATGTATCATATAATCTTTGTTTATTAGAGATGAAAGGAGAAAATGAGAGGTTTTTTGGTAATTTTTTGTCTAGTTAGTTATTTTTGGCTGCTCTGGGCTTTCTTTGCTCTGCATGGGTTTCCTGTAGTTGCAACAAGCAGGGGTTACTCCGGCTATGGTGCACAGCTTCTCATTGTGGTGCTTTTCTTGTTGTTGGAGCATGGGCTCTAGATGGGTGGGCTTCAGTAGTTGTGCAACATAGGTTTAGTTGTCTTGCAGCATGTGAGATCTTACTGGATGAGAGATAGAAACCACGTCCCCTGCATTGGCAGGCAGTTTGCCAACCACTGGAGAAGTCAGAAAAATGAGTTGTTGAATGAGAAGTTGAATGAGAATTCTAAATTGTCAAATAGAGAAACTGTTTAACTTTGCTTTAACCAGCACTAGTCATTGGTTTATTGATGGGCAAACCATATAATAGGACACCTCCAAATACTGAGATTTCTTTCAATATGGTCCAGGAGATAATGTACCTTGACTACAAAAAAGGCATCTGATTTTGCAGTGGTTTACTGTACTACTTCTGTATTCTGGCCAACTATGACTTAGCTGAGCTTTAATGAAAATCTTGTGATAATAGAGAACCTTATTCTTTGTCCCACAAAAACTGTCCTATAGTTTTGTTTTTGCAGAGAAACCTGATTATCCTCAGTAATTGTTTTTAAAAGTAGGTTCATTAAAATTTTTTCTATATCTACTTATGTCCATCCAGGCTTTACTGGTGGCTCAGATGGTAAAGAATCTGCCTGCAATGCAGGAGACCTGGGTTCGATCCCTGGGTTGGTAAGATCCCCTCAAGAAGGAAATGGCAACCCACTCCAGTATTCTTGCCTGGAGAATTCCATGGACAGAGGAGTCTGGCAGGCTACAGTCAATGGGGTTGCAAAGAGTCAGATATGATTGAGTGACTAAGCAGCGAACAATTCAAGAGTTCTGTTCTTTACCATTTAAACAAAATACTTTCAGAAGTATTAACACGGCAGGCAGAGATAGCTCTTTAGAAATTTGGCATCATTTAGATTTTGCAAGAAATTTACTTGCTTGAATTGCAATGAAGCATTTACAAATATAATTATACACATTTTATTTTAAGTTATTTAATTCTCCCTTCTTTACACAATAACATCTAATTATTCCTTAAAATGCATGTGCAGTGAAAGAAAAAAAATAATTTTAAAGCACCAAAGAAAAGTGGAAAATTTAAAGGAGATCAGAATCCTATGGTTTCAAACAGATAAAGACCAGGAGACAATCCAAAAAGCAACATTTCTCATCACATGCCAAAAACGGGATAGTGAGAAGGAATAGCAGGCCTAGGCCCCTCCAGTTGTCCTTTGAGGATTACCCCTCTGCCCACCATGGTATGGTGCTCAGTAGAGGGGGAACATGGGTTCTAACCATGAAAAATAGATGAGACCCCAGCCTCTAGACAGAGGCCCTTTTATTTTTTATAACAATTAGCCATTTTAAACCAACAAGGAATAAAAAGAAGTCCTAATGGTATTTCAGGATGGTATGTCTGTGAATATTTTCTGCAATAGAATTAAATGATCATATTAATAAAATTAAGTATAGCATATAAAGGCATATGTGATACTCTCTCTATATAGATTAAGGGTATTCCATCACCTGAGACATCTACTTTTTTATTATTGACTGGATTGATCATATTATTTAGAGGAATCAAAGAACACTTATCAAGATATAGATCATTGTTTCACTTAGAAATAATGACTTGTCATCACAGAAATTTTTCCATTTGAAACTTCTTAACTGAGCATTTCATCAGTTCAGTTCAGTCTCTCAGTCACGTCCGACTCTTTGCGACCCCATGAATCGCAGCACGCCAGGCCTCCCTATCCATCACCAACTCCCAGAGATTACCCAAACTCATGTCCATCGAGTCGGTGATGCCATCCAGCCATCTCATCCTCTGTAATCCCCTTCTCCTCCTGCCCTCAATCCCTCCCAGCATCAGAGTCTTTTCCAATGAGTCAACTCTTCGCATGAGCTGGCCAAAGTACTGGAGTTTCAGCTTCAGCATCAGTCCTTCCAATGAACACCCAGGACTCATCTCCTTTAGGATGGACTGGTTGGATCTCCTTGCAGTCCAAGGGACTCTCAAGAGTCTTCTCCAACACCACAGTTCAAAAGCATCAATTCTTCGGCACTCAGCTTTCTTCACAACCAACTCTCACATCCATACATGACCACAGGAAAAACCATAGCCTTGACTAGATGGACCTTTGCTGGCAAGGTAATGTCTCTGCTTTTGAATATGCTATCTAGGTTGGTCAAAACTTTCCTTCCAAGGAGTATCTTTTAATTTCATGGCTGCAATCACCATCTGCAGTGATTTTGGAGCCCAAAAAAATAAAGTCTGACACTGTTTCCAGTTTCTGCATCTATTTCTGATGAAGTGATGGGACCATATGCCATGATCTTCGTTTTCTGAATGTTGAGCTTTAAGCCAACTTTTTCACTCTTCACTTTCACTTTCATCAAGAGGCTTTTGAGTTCCTCTTCAGTTTCTGCCATAAGGGTAGTGTCATCTGCATATCTGAGGTTATTGATATTTCTCCCGGCAATCTTGATTCCAGCTTGTGCTTCTTCCAGCCCAGCGTTTTTCATGATGTACTCTGCATATAAGTTAAATAAGCAAGGTGACAATATGCAGCCTTGATGTTCTCCTTTTCCTATTTGGAACTAGTCTGTTGTTCCATGTCCAGTTCTAACTCTTGCTTCCTGACCTGCATACAAATTTCTCAAGAGGCATGTCAGGTGGTCTGATATTCCCATCACGTTCAGAATTTTCCACAGTTAATTGTGATCCACACAGTCAAAGGCTTTGACATAGTCAATAAAGCAGAAATAGATATTTTTCTGTTGATCTCTGATTCCTCTGCCTTTTCTAAAACCAGCTTGAACATTTGGAAGTTCATGGTTCACATATTGCTGAAGCCTGATTGGAGAATTTTGAGCATTACTTTACTAGCGTGTGAGATGAGTGCAATTGTACAGTAGTTTGAGCATTCTTTGGCATTGCCTTTCTTTGGGATTGGAATGAAAACTGATCTTTTCCAGTCCTGTGGCCACTGCTGAGTTTTCCAAATTTGCTGGTATATTGAGTGCAGCACTTGCACAGCATCATCTTTCAGGATTTGAAATAGCTCAACTGGAATTCCATCACCTCCACTAGCTTTGTTGTAGTGATGCTTCCTAAGGCCCACTTGACTTCACATTCCAGGATGTCTGGCTCTAGGTGAGTGATCACACTCATCATGATTATCTGGGTCATGATGATCTTTTTTGTACAGTTCTTCTGTGTATTCTTGCCACCTCTTCTTAATATCTTCTGATTCTGTTAGGTCCATACCATTTCTATCCTTGTTGACCCCATAGGCAAACATGAATGGCAGTCTGATATTTAGGGAAAGCACATGTATAACACACATAGTCATTTCTATGTGGATGCTTCAAATCTTGCAATGATTTGAGAAAACTTTTTAAAGTAGCACTCCAATTTCTATATTTCTTTTTCTTGTTCCATCAGTTAACTTTGCTGAAACTTCAGCTTTTCTGATAGATCTAAATCATAGCTTTTTAACATGCTATTTTAAAAACAGGAGCTGGGAACAAAGACAACAAATACTCATAAAAGTAATTTTTGGTATTCGAAAAATTAGAGAAAAAATGGGTCTTATTTTCCTAGCAGAAAATATCTTCAGGGCAACTTACTGCCCAATATCTAATATGTAATTTTCAGTCAGTTCAATTCAGTTGCTCAGTCGTATCTGACTGTTTGCGACACCATGAACTGCAGCACGTCAGGCCTCACTGTCCGTCACCAACTCCCAGAGTTCACCCAAACCCATGTCCATCGAGTCGGTGATGCCATCCAACCATCTCATCCTCTGTCATCACCTTCTCCTCCTGCCCTCAAACTTTCCCAGTATCAGGGTCTTTTCAAATGAGTCAGTTCTTCACATCACGTGGCCAAAGTATTGGAGTTTCAGCTTCACCATCAGTCAGATGTAGTTAAATTTGGAAGTAGGATTTTAAACTTTTTTAAAATGTGTACACAAAATGATATATATGTAAAATATATACTTGACCACAAGCACCATTATTTCTCCAAATAAATTTCATTCCTATTGCATCCATGAACTTATGCTACCTTTTATCATCAGAAAGGTTACTACTAACTGGTTGATAATAATGGAAACTTCTGAGGTAATGTGTAGACTGGAGACTATTGGCTGGTGTGAATTGAGGTGGGACAGAAGGTTTATTTAGGTTTTTCAAGTCACCCTGAAAATAGCTGATGGATACAGACTTTTGAAATTCTCACTGGTCTAAGTTTTATAGGTGGGTTGAGAAGTGTGTTTAAAATTGATATATGTGCCAATTATTATTTAATTAGCTCAATTCCAGACTTAGTGTGAAAAAAATTTTAAAAATTAAAAGTTAAAAAACACACGCCATCATTGTAAGAAAAACATACCTGACAGATTTTTCAACTTAATGATAATGTCACAGATATTTTCCTGTATCAAAGCCAACACATCATTTATTCCTGCTTTCTAGTGTTATGAATGGCATTTAGTTTAAAAAGTTTTCTGTCTTTTCTAGCATTCCCAAGTGATTTAATTTTCTCATTTTGCAATGAGAGTTGCAATCATGACAGGAAAGGTTTTGTCCTTCAGAGACAGATTTCTGCAAACAGTAAGGTCACACTAGGATTTTTATCAGCAGTCACTAAAATATGCTGTTCCATGTCAGATACATTTTCCCATAATCTCTAAGTTAAGCTAAAGAACATAAATTGAAGATAGGGTTCATTTAAATTGTGCCTTGTACCTGGTAATTGGTGATGAGCTATTGCATTAAAAGCAATTTTAACAAGAAAGGATTCAGCACTGTACATGGGTGCATTCTTCGATCTACATTCTTTTCACTTAGTATTTTCACAGGTTGTAAGAACAGTGTAGGATATTGTAGGCAGACATATTACTCAGACACTTTTTAAAAACCTGATTTATGAATTACATTCCCTACTAAAATTTTAACTACCTCTGGTGTTCAAAGCTTGACTCAGAATCAGATAACACATATATAACATAAGCTATTATTTACCTGGGTTGAAGGATCATTTTTGTCAATGAACCATGAAACGTATTATGGCAAAGTGCTGTACTAAGAACTGATTATGTGGAATTCATGTGGTAATAAAATTCTACCATTTGGTACCTTAAGACATCACTATTCTTCTAAGCAAGCTCAAGTTTCATGTTTCTAGAGCAGAGGACAGAGATCATGGGTCTCTGCTTTTCATGCTTTAGCAGGAGTAATGATTTTTCAAGATTTTTTCAAATATAAAAATAATATCTTATTTCTTCATAAGAAGCAAGTTCATTCTTGTACTTATGCCTAAATATTTCTGTGTCATAAAACTGAGGGCTCTTAAATGGCAAAGCAGTTGCTAAGGGACTGAAAAAAAATTGCAAGTGTTCACCTTGGGTACATTTATTATGAGAACTAAAGCCAGTAACACATCTCTCAAATTCCAGTCAATCCTACCTGAAGACTTACTGCTGTGCTTCTTGGTTCCCAAGAGGACAGTGGGACAATACCACGTTTTGTGTTATGTAGGATCATGGAAAAAGCAAGAGAATTCCAGAAAAACATCTATTTCTGCTTTATTGACTATGCCAAAGCCTTTGACTGTGTGGATCACAATAAACTGTGGAAAATTCTGAAAGAGATGGGAATATCAGACCACCTGACCTGCCTCTTGAGAAATTTGTATGCAGGTCAAGAAGCAACAGTTAGAACTGGACATGGAACAACAGACTGGTTCCAAATAGGAAAAGGAATACGTCAACGCTGTATATTGTCACCCTGTGTCACCCTACTTATTTAACTTATATGCAGAGTACATCATGAGAAATACTGGACTGGATGAAGCACAACTGGAATCAATATTGCCAGGAGAAGTATCAATAACCCCAGATATGTAGATGATACCACCCTTATGGCAGAGAGCAAAGAACTAAAGAGCCTCTTGATGAAAGTGAAAGAGAAGAGTGAAAAGTTGGCTTAAAACTCAACATTCAGAAAACTAAGATCATGACATCAGGCCCCATCACTTCATGGCAAATAGATGGGGAAACAATGGAAACAGTGAAAGACTTTATTGGGGGGGCCTCCAAAATCACTGCAGATGGTGACTGCAGCCATGAAATTAAAAGACACTTGCTCTTTGGAAGAAAAGTTGGGACCAAGTTATGTTTATCCTGCTATTCTGTGCTATGCTTAGTCACTCAGTCGGGTCTGATTCTTTGTGACCCCATGGACTGTAGCCCGCCAGGCTTCTCCGTCCATGGGGATTCTCCAGGCAAGAATACTGGAATGGATTGCCATGCCTCCTCCAGGGGATCTTCCCAACCGAGGGATCAAACCCAGGTCTCCCGCATCACAAGCAGATTCTTTACCGTCTGAGCCACCAGGGAAGCCCATGTCTATCCTAGACAGCATATTAAAAAGCAGAGACATTACTTTGCTAACAAAAGTCCGTCTAGTCAGAGCTATGGTTTTTCCAGTAGTTATGTAGGAATGTGAGAGTTGGATCATAAAGCCTGCTGAGCACTGAAGAATTGATGCTTTTGAACTGTGGTGTTGGAGAAGACTCTTAAGGGTCCTTTGGACAACAAGGAGATCCCACCAGTCTATCTTACAGGAGATCAGTCCTGGGTGTTCATTGGAAGGACTGATGCTGAAGCTGAAACTCTAATACTTGGGCCACCTGATGTGAAGAACTGACTCATTTGAAAACAACCTGATACTGGGAAAGACTAAAGGTGAGAGGAGAAGGGGACAAAAGAGAGTGAGATGGTTGGATGGTATCACTGACTCAATGGACATGACTTTGAGCAAGATCCAGAAGTTGGTGATGGACATGGAAGCCTGTTGTGCTGCAGTCCATGGGATCGCAAAGAGTTGGACATGACTGAGTGACTGAACTGAATAGTTTCTTCCTCCATAAAATAAGACTAAAAGTAGTATTAACTTCATGTTGATTAAGGATTTAGATAAGTAAATATAAATGTGATATTCACATAACTAGCTTAGATAAGGGCTTGACAAAGAGCAGACACCAATAAATACAAGCTAGTGTTGTTGAAAATTATTATTAATCTAGTTGATTCTATCCCTGTTTTTCTAGACTCTATCTTAGGTTTGCTTGAATCTTCTAATCCTATTCGACTAACTTTATAGGATGAACTAGAAGAAAAAAAAAAAAAACGAGCCACATGGAGTTAAAGATGTCTAATCCTTCTTACCGTGGTGTCAACTCTCTTTAAAAAAGGTAGCCTGATCCATTAGTTACTTGTATCAGACAACCTCAGTCATCATTGATAACTCCTTTACACTGCTCACCCCTTTCAATCAGAAAACAAGTTCTATATATTTTACCTTTAAAAATATTTTAATTTCTTCTCTTTCTTCATCTCCACTACTGTTACCATTATACCACCAACTACTGTCATTTGTCTTCTGTTCTCAAAATCTTTCATACTCACCAGCAGCCCATGACAATTAGCATAAACCACACAATCCTTCTAAGATTCTATAAATGCCTGCATGATCTGGCCCTCATTCAGCACCCCTGCCCCAACCTCATCCTCCCTACTCTACTCCTCATTCACTAGGTTCCAATCAAAATGATTTCCCTTCTGCCTCTGGAATGATTTTGAGTACCTTCCCACCATCAGTTGGCTTCCCTGATAACTCAGTTGGTAAAGAATCTGCCTGCAATGCAGGAGATCTGGGTTGGATTCCTGGGTTGGGAAGATTCCCTGGAGAAGGGATGGGCTACCCACTCCAGTATTCTTGTGCTTCCCTTGTGGCTCAGCTGATAAAGAATCCACGTGCAGTGAAGGAGACCTGGGTTTGATCTCTGGGTTGGGAAGATTCCCTGGAGAAGGGAAAGGCAACCCACTCCAGTATTCTGGCCTAGAGAATTCCATGGACTGTATAGTCCATGGGGTTGCAAAGAGTCAGACTGACTGAGTGACTTTCCCTTTCCCACTTTGAAGCATCTTCCTAATCTTTGCCTGGAATACCTCCTCTTACTTTCTTTGCCTAAATTCAACCTTCGGGTCTCATCCTATTCTTTTTGTTTTTGTTTTCTCTTGGAAGAATTTCCTGAAGCCTTCATTCACATTATGTACTCCTATTTTCTGCTTTTCTGGAACACTCTATTTCTCTTTCCTAGAACATAATATGGGTATAGTGACAGTGATATTGCTTCAATGATTTATGGAACGTGCATTCTGCTGACCAAACAAGACATTTCTTAAAGCTTGTAGTATGTTCTTTTCAACTACATAAACATTAACAGGCACATCACTAGTGCAATAAATATTTCTGAATTAATGAAAACTCTTTGCTTTACTATCAGAAGTCCCTCGTTTTAATGAGTGCCATTTTGTAAATCATTGTCAGAACTGCCTCACCTTTGGTGTGGAGTCACGTGGTACCCTGAAGAGATGCATCAAGGGCTTGGGTTATAACCTTAATTTATGGCATATGCAAACTTCTCTGAGACTCAGTTATATCAGCTGCAAAATGTATGGCTTACATTAAAAAGTCTTGGTCTCTTTTAGTTCTAAAAATCTAAATTTTTATTTATGAACTTGACTCTTTAATCTCCAACTAATCTCCATCCTACCCATGATTACCTGTTTTACTATAAACTTTTTCTGTAAATTGCATATTAGTAATTGATTTGTTTAGGGTTGGTTGATAAAATGTACTATGATAAAATGTATATAGTCAATGCATATTTATATTAACTATGAGTCAATAACTTTGAGTTAACAACATATTTGAATGAACTTTTATTTAACTCGATGGTAGCTATATTTGAAAAACTTGCACATCAGTTCAGTTCAGTCACTCAATCATGTCTGACTCTTTGCAACCCCATGAACCACAGCACGCCAGGCCTCCCTGTCCATCACCAACTCCCAGAGTTTACCCAAACCCACATCCACTGAGTCGGTGATGCCATCTAACCATCTCATCCTCTGTCGTCCCCTTCTCCTCCTGCCTTCAATCTTTCCCAGCCATCAGGGTCTTTTCAAATGACTCAGCTCTTCGCATCAAGTTGACAAAGTATTGGAGTTTCAGCTTCAACATCAGTCCTTTCAATGAACACCCAGGACTGATCTCCTTTAGGATGGACTGGTTGGATCTCCTTGCAGTCCAAGAGATTCTCAAGAGTCTTCTCCAACACCACAGTTCAAAAGCATCAACTCTTTTGTGCTCAGCTTTCTTTATAATTCAACTCTCACATCCATACATGACCACTGGAAAAACCATAGCCTTGACTAGACAGACCTCTGTTAACAAAGTAACGTCTCTGCTTTTTAATATGCTGTCTAGATGGGCAAAACACAGTCAAGGGGCAAGACACTTATGGTACTTAGAAACTCTAACCTCTCTGAGACCACTCTGCTCCCTTTTCCTAACCTTGTCTAACAAGTTAGTTTCTCACACTTCTCAGACTTACCAGTCCTCATCCCTGCTTCCAGTCTGTGCGCCATCCATCTTTGGAGATGTGCTCTGTATTCGGTTCCAACAATCCGGTGTTTAGATACTAGCATTATCCTCCCATTTTACAGATGACAAAGCTGAGCCATAGGGACTTGGGTAAGTTGCCAAAGGGTGCATTAAGCGGAGACAAATAGAGCTGGCTTCTCCGCTAGGTACAGTGAGCACAGTACCTAGGACTCAAAGAAAAAAGTTCTAATTTATTTAAAAATCAGAAGAAAAATATGAATTTTTAGGTTGATGAAAATGTCTTAACATGTTAGTAGTCATTTTATAGCAACATGATTGTAAAATGTAATTTTATTGTATTAAGACTGTGTGCATGTGTGTATTTATATATAGAGAGAGAGACAGAAAGACCCAGGGGCCCACAGTGCTAAAGTGCCTAGAAGCCACTAGAACCTCCTTGAATTTTGCAATTGTACCTTCCCCCCGACACACTACTAAACAATAACAAGTACACTAGTGGTATAATGCATAAATTTCTACAATGCTAAAAATAGTGTAGCCCCAGGATCAGGATTTTTAAACACAGCTAATGTAACTCCACTGTTATCTGTCCTAACCTTGGTGTCAAAGTGCTGAGTGAGGCCAGAAAACTTACCACATACACACAATCAGAAGGAGTTCATGGATACATATGATTTCTAGGTTTCTCCTTTAGACCCATATCACTCAGTATTCCTCCTTTTGCAAGATCTGAAAATGATTCAAGTGAAGTTTCTGAATTAGAATTCATATGTAAAGTAATAAGAACTGTTATTCACTTGGGTGTCTGTGGCTTACAAACCACTTGTTCGTACACACTGGTCCACATTTCAGTACCCCTTCATGCCTTCCTCCCCAGTTTCTACCCTTGAGGATTTATACATAGTTTTTCTTCCACAAAGACATTTTATTCCCTAAAGACATTTTCGCCTTCTTTCTGCCTCCTACTATTCCGTTTAATTTTTACGGCTAACCACGAGTATGAATTGATAAAGTGGCTGATTTTATACTTTGGTTTAGTACTTGAACACATCTTTCAAATTATACCTAGAAAGCACTAGTTTTTAAAGGGTTTTATGTAGGTGTCTTTCATAAGATATTGAATGTTGTGCTTTTGTTCCTAAATAAATCAACTAGCTATTCAGACTAGTGGGGGAAATGAAAAATCTTCTGTTCGCAAGCAGCACGTGCCTGTTGTTATTCACCTTCCTAAGATCTGTTTCTAAGAGACCATTGCTATTGAGATTGTTAGCAAGTTCTTGAATGACAAATTGTTTCCCGTAATATGATCATAATACACTGGATGATGGGTTGATGCAATATGGAATTTAATTAATATGAAATATTTTTATAAATCCCCTTTTCTCTCAGGAGCTTTACAAAAATGATGTCTTGAAAGGCAGAACTGCCATGTATAACAATGACTTAATTCCACCTTCTGTTATCGCTGTTTGAGGTGATTTCCCTTCTTTTCCCCTGTCTGTTTCTTATCTATCTACTAATATTATTTGTAGCAGCAGTCATTATAGAATCAGAGACTACATGAGATAAAAGGGACTTTGAGAGGTCACAAAGTGGAAGTACTTCATGAGCTCTCTCCTGAAAGATAGCTCTGTCTTTAAATTTTGCAAAAGTGAAAAGCCCATTTGCTTTGTTATTCATTTATATGAGGCACCGGGCAAGCCTTCATTTTTTTGACCTGCTCTTGCACCCTCTCCCCTGTTCTTTCTCAGTTCAGCCTAATGCCTTATATTGTCTCTATGTACATTCATTCAAGTTTGGATACTTTTTCTTAAATTTCTACAATGCCAAAACACCTGGGAAAACAATGACATTTTTAAGTAAGTACCAAGCTGTGTGACCTTGCACGGTATTTGCCACCACTTATTCCTTTTTTATTCCTTTCCAGAATCATGTTTGCTATTATTTGTTTGTTTATGCTGACAACTAAAGTCCTGTCATTTGCATAAATGGAAATAAACCAACGGAGATAAGTACTACCTCCTAGGACTGTTAAAAGGGCTAATTGACACCATTTATCTAGCACAGAGACTGATGACTGGCAAATAGTTTTATTTTATTTTTTTGATAACTATTTGTCATTAATAAACTGTTACATTAATCCAGGAAAGAGTAAGCTTAATGCATTGAGAATATAAGAAATATTAGCTACACATTTTAATAATCTCACGTGCAGTCTGGAGAGATACACAAATTATCAAGATATCTTTGTTAAATAACTGTGTAGGATGCCAACTTGGCAATTAATTTCCTCTGTTAGCACCTAACATAAGCTTGATGGGTCTAAATTACTTTTACTTCTTGGGTTATTGTGGTGGCTATTAGTTGTATTATTATTTTTTTTTTAAACAAACTCCAATGTGTACTTTGAGACCTATTCAGTGTACAACTGTTTGAATAATCAAGTAAGTATTACTTCTTAGGACTTGTGTGGTATGTTTTTGGGAAGATAGAATTGCTATATATCAATATATCTCTTTCTCTATTTTATCTATTGTAAACCCAGGTCTCAAAAAAATCATGTAAATAAAAAATATTATGCAATGACTAAAGCAGCATATAAATTACACACACAAATATATATTTCCTGCTACATTAAGTGTTCATATGGCTTAAATTACCAGATGTTGCAATATCTTAGACAGACTTAGATTCAGCCCACATAGAAATACAACAAATTCTCTGAACCCTTTTCAAAGATTTGTGTAAAAATTATTATTCTCCCAATTTTCTTTGCCAGAAATATATTAGTGATAAAATTTTGCCCTGAATCCCTTTCTTAATTTTTTCTTCTAATATACTACTTTTCTTTTCTCCTGACAATTTAAATACATTGATCAAGAGTCACCAGAAAATGTAAAACTGTCTCAGTGTTAGCCATTAAACTATATATCTTCCCTTCAAGGTATAGAAATAAGAAAGAACCAGTTTTTGGAAGAACATAATGATTTTTTTGGGCAAACTAACCATACTGTGCCACTATTTACCTACTATCTCTGGTACAACTTTGTGTGATTATCTAGAATTGAGTAAGGGGTTCCAAAAATATGTCAATCTCACTTCCTTAGCCAGGCATATGAGGACTGGAGAGAAGAGGCCATCTGTTCTAAAGGGTGCTCTGCTCTCAGAAGAAAGCTCGGTTTCACCTTAGATTTTCCTCGAAAGAGAAGTGAACACAGAGGAAGGAAACATGTACAAGATGGGGGAATAGAAACAGTAATTAGTGATGGCTAAACTGGTTATTTTTATAAATATTTAGGACAGAAGCTAAGGTGATTGCATGTTTGGAAGTAATTGTATAGAAAACGAGGAAGACAAGGAGTCGGGGTGTGATTGTCAGAGACATGATATAAGGGGAACCAATTGGTTCCAGAGTTCCAAGAGTTCAAGATTCGAGTTTTCTACCATAGATTAAAAGTGACTGAGTTTTTATCTACCAAACAAACAAACAAACACACACACACACAAAAGTCTTTATAATTAGCCCGTGTAATGATGGAGGGAGTCAAGTTTTATTAGTGCTTTCCTCAAATGTCTAACCTAGGGAAGAATTTGTACATTATACTCATTGAATCAAATTGGAATAAATAATTCACAGTGGAGCATAGGTATCCAACTCTTATCTAACCAGAGAAACAAAGAAAATCAATAGTCCCTTATTTTGCTTTTCTAGATATTTTTGTTCTGTTTTTCCTGAGTTTTTTGAGATGTGATTAATGCAAACCTCAGGTAAATCAAAGATTTCTCTGTAAGTAACAGAGAAATTTAGTTTTATTTGCATCCTGTTATTCTCTGCATCTTAGTCTCTGACATTTTTATTTTGTTTTTTTTTTTCTTTTATTCATATCAGAATAAATTCCTCCTCCAAGTAATAGTAGGTTTCTTTAGTGAAAACTAGATATGCACAAAGAGAAATCATGCAAGTGAATCTTAGTCAATAATGATTTAATTTTCAAGTAAATACCTTTTTAAAGATATGGTCAATATTTAAAGTAAATATACATTTTAAAGAATATTTAATTTTTGTGCATTAAATTGCTCAGTAATCATAATACTTTGTACATTTCTCTAGTGTTTTACTAAATAATTTATGCTATTTTGTGACTTGTATGCTAAGTCTCTTCAGTCATGTCCAGCTCTGTGTGACCCTATGGACCATAGCCAGCCAGGCTCCTCTGTCCATGGGATTCTCCAGCAAGAATACTGCAGTGAGTTGCCATTTCCTCCTCTAATTTTATGAGTTAATTGACAAAAAACAATTTTCAAAGCCTACCATTTGTACTGCACTGCAAATATGAGAAGTTTTTCTTTGTTTGGTTTTTGTATGTGAAAGCAAAAAAGCAGATAAGCAGTAGGTAGTTTGAATTCTGGTAGAGATAGTAGTGTGGCTGATAGACATTATAAATGGTATATATTAAAAACTACCTTATGTTAGGAGAAGGCAGTGGCACCCCACTCCAGTACTCTTGCCTGGAGAATCCCATGGATGGAGGAGCCTGGTAGGCTGAAGTCCATGGGGTTGCTAAGAGTCAGACAGGATTGAGCGACTTCACTTTCACTTTTCACTTTCCTGCATTGGAGAAGGAAATGGCAACCCACTCCAGTATTCTTGCCTGGAGAATCCCAGGGATGGGAGAGCCTGGTGGGCTGCCATCTATGGGGTCGCACAGAGTCGGACATGACTGAAGCAACTTAGCAGCAGCAGCAGCACCTTATGTTAAGGGTCTTGAACAGTTCTTTACTTCCATAGTTCAGAATCTTTAAAAGGCCTTAACATTAGATTTAAATATAGTTAGAATACTGTCAGTACTTTCTAAGTCCCTGCCTGGTGCCAGCTACCTTTCTATTTCTTTAGTATCAGGTTGAGTTGGGGACTTCTATCAGTTTCCCAGGGCTGCCCTAACAAATGATGAAAAATGGGTGGCTTAAAGAACAAAAATATATCACCTCAAAGTACTGGAGGCCAGAAGTCTGACATCAAGGTGGCTGCAAAGCCGCACTCTCTCTGACGACTCTAGGGGAGAATCCTCCTGGCTGCTTCTGGTGTTTGTTGACCATCCTTGGCTTGTGGGTTTGGCACTCTGGTCACATGAACATCTCCTCCCTTGTACTGTTTCATTCTGTACATATTTGTTTCTGTGTCCAAATTTCTCCTTTCGGGGGTTGGGAAGCAGGCAGCATCTTTCAACTCGTAATAGGACTCAGTCATCTTCAAATAGAAAAAGTTGCTCAAGCTTTTATTTGCTGGCACTGTATGCCCTGAACACTCAACAGTTGAGTGCGTCCCTCTATTTGCCTGAGGTTCTCTGTGGCTCCGTGGTTGTTATTATCTCATTATGTTTTCTAATATAGTATTTGAGAACATTTTAGCTCTTCCACTAGATTTGATGCTCGCTCAACAAAGTAACTATGGCTTGTCCGTCTTTGTATCCCTCCAAACCACCTACCTCTGAGTCTTCAAAATAGTATGAAAGCAGTAAACATCTGTGTTAAACTGAATTTAGGAATAGGGAATTCAACAGTGTTATTAAGTTTGCCACACTTAACAAGCAGAGCAGTTACATGGGAAACAAAACCTTCAGATGGCCAACTTTACACACACAGACTAAATTAGAAAGATAAGGAGAGGCTTTTTTATTAAATATATTTCTTTAGGAACTACCACTAGAATTTAATAGTAACTGTATCAGTACTACTAATAAAGACAATAGCCAAGTGTTTTGAATGTATACTGGGCTGTGGGCCAAGTGACTTACTATGCATGACCTCATATAATTCTTGGGACAACTTCGTGGAGTGAAAACATTTAACAGTTAAGAAACTATAGAAATATTACATTTTTAAAAAAGAATTAATTAAGAAATGACAAAACTAAAATTCAAGCCTGTGGTTTTAACTGTTCCACTGACACATAGGGTAATTGCCTGTTCTGTGAGATGTCAAAGAATCTAAATTTTGTAAGTGTATTCTATTTTCAACATTATTTAATGATATACATTAGCTATATGTTAAAGGCAACATAGGAAAATACTTTGTATCTTCCTATAAAAACAAAACAAAACAATTTCCAGGTGGTTAATTTAAAAATAGCATTTTTCAATGAAGGAAAGATGAACCAAAAGAAATTTTAATTTACTTTAGAAATGAACACATTGATTCCCAAATCCATTTAAAATGATAATTCCCTGAAAAAAGTCAATTGTAATAAAAAATCTTAGTACATCTTTAATAAGGTCAATAATGAAACCTATAGAATTACTTTATGAGTCAGTTATGGGATACATAACGAAAACAGCTTCTAACTATTTGATGTATTATATAATATACTTAAAGCATCACTTGTCCTTTAAGTTGTTAAGTTTTTGCAGGTATTTGTAGAAGATGGGGAAACAACTTTTAACCTTTAACTTTGTTAAACAGAGACCACAGATCTCCATATCTGACTGATATTTTGCCAAATTTCCCAAACAGTATTTAAGTGCTAGAAATATAAGATGCCAAAACACTGTAATGTCAGCATATGAAAATACCAAGATCATGAACACTAATTATACTTTTAATAAGTTTATTTTAAATGACAATTATATTTAAATATGCTTTAAATTGAACTCTGCTGTAACATTAAACATATTTCATCCAAAGTAATGAAGTGTGTACAGTAAAAAATATATATGATACCTAAAAATCTTAGTATTTACCTGGTATATGGCAGTCAGTTGCCATTTCCTTTTCCACCAACAAATAGGATTTAAACTTCAGTTATAAGTAAAATACTTTCCATTCATGTCATACTAAACAAGATCAATTTAGAAGAATCTCTGCATAATAATGACCAAAGTTGTCTTTATTAGACAATACATTTTTTAAATCTGATGGAGAAAAGTGTAAATTAATTGTTATTAAGAGAAATAGTTGAATAGTTAAATAATTGAACTGATACTTTTACTATGTTGTAAGTTTTAAAGAAGATCAACTTGTAAATCACTTTCAATACACAGACAACAAAAGAAAACATTGATAAATTAGATTGTTTTGAAAATTTTTAAATTTGAATCAAAAGAAACTTATCAACAGAGTAAAAAGAGAACCTACAGAATGGGGGGAAATATTTGAAAATCATATATCTAGTAAGAGATTAATGTCCAGAACATAAAGAGAACTCCTAAAATTCAATAATAATAGTAACAATTTGATTTTAAAATGGACAAAGGAAAAGACATTTTTCCAAGGAAGATATACTGGTGGCTAATAAGCACATGAAAAAATGCTCGCCATCACTAGTAGAGAAATATAAGTAAAAACAACAAAGCAATTTCCACTTCATACCCATTAATACAGTTACTACCCCAAAACAAAAATAGACAAAGAGGCAGAATAACAAATGTTTGCGAGACTGTAAAGAAATTGGAACATTTGGGCACCATTAGTGGAAAAATGGTACAGATGCTGTGGAAAACAACACAGCAGATAGTCACAATGTTAAAAATAGAATTATGATCCAGCAAAGATCCTTTCACATATCTTGTCACGTTTCAGCTGGGACACACAATAAATATTTCTGGCAGTATTGAACATCACTTTGGACACCAGAGGCATCCCCAGATATGTTGCAAAAGATTCTACCCTCCCAACATCCAGAGTCACTCCCTAAGAGAGCCAAAAGAAAGACTCAGACAAGTCCCTCAAGAACTGGCAGCAGTCAGTAGGACCTTAGCCACAATTAGGATGTGACCCATAGTTTTGTCTTGGCATATTTTTGGATCCCCCAACCTAACAATTTTCAAGCCAAGTTTTCAGGACACAAAAGACAAACAAGAAGGCCATAGCTATCTCTGGAAGTGAATGAGCAATCAATGGGTAGGCAAAAGCAAATTCTTAAGTCATAGTTCAAAGATCTAAGTCTTACAAATGTGTTTTGTCTGCTAACCTGAATTTGGAATAGAAGGGACAACGTGAAGTTTTACCTTTCTCTCTCGAGATCTGGGTAGTTGACTTTGGTAATAGTTCTTATTCTTTGCTGGTTTCTGCAAATAAGAGTGAGCAAGAGACGAGCTGAAAGAAGAGTAATTTATGTAAAAAGAATAATTGAAAAGGCCCAAAGATTTAAAAAAAAAAAAGTCCCATTCAAAGAATCAAAAGCAGTACAAATTTGTCTTCCTCTTGATCCAGTAACTTAGGTTACATGGCCCAAATTTAGTTATGCTTCTTAGCCCTGTGCCATTTTGAGTTACTCTTGGAAGTGTAGCTCATGGGGAACAAAGAAGGTATAAACCTAGACACCATATTAAAAGCAGAGACATCACTTTGCCACAAAAGGTCCATATAGTCAAAGCTATGTTTTTTCCAGTAGTCATGTACAGATATGAGAGTTGGACCATAACAAAGATTGAGCACTGAAGAATTGATGCTTGCAAACTGTGATGCTGCAGAAGACTCTTGAGAGTCCTTTAGACAGCAAGGAGATCAAACCAGTCCATCCTAAAGGAAATCAACCCTGAATATTCATTAGAAGAACTGATGCTGAAGCTGAAGCTCCAATATTTTGACCACCTGATGGGAAGAGCCAACTCAGTGGAAAAGACCCTGATGCTGGGAAAGATCGAAGGCAGGAGTAGAAGAGGATGAGATGTTTAGATAGCATCACCAACTCAATGGACATGTATTTGAGCAAACTCAGGGAGATGGTGAAGGACAAGGAAGCCTGGCAAGCTGCAGTCCATGGGGTCACAAAGAGTCAGACATGACTTAGCAACTGAACAGCAACAGCAAAAGTAAAGAAGGTATGGTGACTATCTGAGTGGGTGGGGCCAAGGAGAAGAGGGAAACTAGAAATGAAGACTCTGAATTGTGATCCCATCATGCCAATGGAGAACAAAAGACTGGAAGAGAAAAGAAAATTGAAAGGAGCAAGCAAAGAAAGAAGACTCTAGGCCTAAGACAAAATGCAGGGGAGCCAAGATTGTCAGAAAACTACAGGCGACCCCATATGAAAGAACTCCCAGGATTTACACAGAACATGCACTTTCTAAAGACACTTGGTGTCTGCAGGTACAACAGACAGGGAACTGAAGTAAGAAGGAGGGCAGAAGCAAGTTCTGGGCAATGTCATGCAGATAGAGTTGAAGATAAGAGGCAGTTTAAGGCACAGTCACACTTTCATTTGGAATGGAAAGTGAAAGAAAAGGATTGTCTTCCTGCTTCTCAAACTAAAGTTAAATCACAAAAATAAGATATTGTCTAACAGTAGGAGCCACCAGGAGAAGGAGAGAAACCTGCCTTTATTATTTAGCATATAGCTTAACTCACTCAAGAGGCAGAGAACAATGAGACTTTTTAAAAAGTCTATGGTTAAATTATATACACAAAGTACCTGTATTTTGAAACAGTTTTCTTAACACAATTATATGTATAGTTTTAAGATTTCTATATTAATATTTCTATATTAATCATTAATGGTTAATGATTACCTTGGGTTATCCTGATAGAATTATTTGACTGTTTTGCTCAAGATTCTGTGAGTTTTCAGAAAAGAAAAACTCAATTTAGATGACTACATTCAGGTGGTGTTTTCAGGAATAGTTGTTCAGTATTTGGGAGCTAGCCAAACTCTGTTCTAAGAGGTAAAACATAGATAGGGTATCTAATCTAGATCCTCTACTCATATTTGTTCACTCGGTTCTTTCCTACAAATGTGTGGTTGTATGGTGCTCCCATGTGAGGAGCATAGGTGCTCCTTAGGTTCAAACTGGGGGAGGAAAGTAAAAAACATCCTTTGTTCTCACTATTTTTACTCTATGTAATGCTTCCAAAGATCTTGAGGCCCTTGACTGCCACATACAGGAGTAGAATAAATGCATTGCTGTGGAAATATAAATGAACTGTTTTGATAGAGCATATGGGAATATTATACTTTATTAAATATGTAACATTCATTCATTTAAGACGTATTTTTTGGGGAAAAAAAAAGAAAAAAACAAAAGTATTTTTTGGAGTTCCTTCTATGTTCTAGGTACTGTTGAAGGCCCTGAGAAATCGCCAGGCAGGCTGTGGGAGTCCCTGAGAGTTTACATCTTAAATAGGTAGAGGGAAAAAAGATGACAAAAAAGTGAAATTATATCAAATGTTGATCTCTGTAAGAAGAAATAATAATAAATCAATATCAAAGTAATATAAGTGCCAAGGTAGAATGTTTTCTACAGACTGCTTTATGTAGAGTAGTAAATGTGGGCCTCACTGATAGGATGATATTTGAACAGATACCAGAAGGAGGAGAACAGGAGGACCACCAAGGATATCTGGGGTATTTGAACAGATCCAGAAGGAGGAGAACAGGAGGACCACCAAGGATATCTGGGGTAATATTTGCATCACCATTAGCCATCTCATTAGCCATCACATAAGATATAATTTGAATTTACCTTTTTGGGCATTACATTGAGCATCGTTTCATATACACATGGGACAATTGTGTTTCTTTGTTTTTTACTTCCTTTGATTATTTTTACAATTAGTCTTAAAAGGAAAAGAAACAATGTAATCAAATTTCTGGAGCTAGAAATGTGTTTGATATGTTTGGGAGGAGTAGGGGAGTTAGTCTTTTTGAGCAGATTAATACAAAGAGGGTAGTGGTCACAGATGGGATGAGAGAGGCAGTGGAGGTGAAAATGCAGAACATCTTGTAAACCAATATACAAACTTCTACTTTTTTTTCTCTCTCTCTCTCTCTCTGAATGAGGTACAGCGTTAATGGAGAGGTTTAACTAGGGAAGTGGTTGAAGTTATGGTATGTATTTATTTATTTTTGAATAGGCAACACATGTAGATTGTTTGCACTTTCAGAACCATTTTTATTAGCTTGTATAAGTTTCAGTTCAGTTCAGTCGCTCAGTCATGTCTGACTCTTTGCGACCCAACGAAGCACAGAACGCCAGGCCTCCCTGTCCCTCACCAACTCTCGGAGTCCACCCAAACCCATATAAGTTTATTTTCTGGCAAATAAAAATATTTACACATATATTTCTACCACCATTATCTCAATTTTTATACCAGTGTTTATCTACCATTTCTTGTAGTTTCATTTAACTGTGTGTTCTAGAGACTTTTACATGGATAAATAAAAATCAACATTTTTCATTTTTACAGCTGTATACTATTCCATTGCATGGGTGTACCACTTTAATCATCATTGACCTACTTCTTTCCACTTCAGTTGTTTCAAGTTTTTATTATGATAAATAATGTTGCTATTATAAATAATCTTGTTTTCAATTTTTGCTATTTTACCAATGGTGCAGAAAAACTATTTAATTTTATACATGTACAGTAGTTATATTCCTACAAATGAATACATACTCAGAGCTGAGGTTGTTCTGTGAGGTTACAGATATATAGTTTTGATAAAAAAAAATGCTAGATTCCTTTTTGGACTTGCATCATCTTTATACTCAAGCCATCACATAAGATATAATTTGAATTTATCTTTTTGGGAATTACATTGTGCATTGTTTTGTATACATATGGGACAATTATGTTTCTTTTGTTTTTATTTCCTTTGATCATTTTTAAAATTAGATTGATGGCTCTTTTCTTAATTTCAGTAACCTTTAATATATTAGGAAAAATAGGCTTTATTTTGAGTTATTTATTACAAATATGGCTTGCCTTTATTCTTGCCTTAGTTGTTAATAATACAATGTATGACAAACTTTGTAAAAATAATTTTGGCTGCTTTGCTTTACATAGATTACAAGTGGGGGTGGATGGAACAAGGAAGCAAGTTAATAGGCTATTGCAACAATACCAAAGGAGCAGTGATAATAGCTCAAATTAGCATGACAGAGGGGCTTCCCTGGTGGCTCAGAGGGTAAAGCATCTGCCTGTGATGCAGAACATCCAGGTTCGATCCCTGGGTCGCGATGATCCCCTGGAGAAGGAAATGGCAACCCACTCCAGTATTCTTGCCTGGAGAATCCCATGGACAGAGGACCCTCGTGGGCTACAGTCCATGGGGTCGCAAAGAGTCAGACACGACTGAGCAACTGCACTTAGCGTGACAGAGGTAAAAAGGATTAAAAGTTATCAGAGCTAAAGTGTACTTTAAACGTAGAGATAGCAGAAATTGCTAATGGATATGAGCTGTATGGAGGGGAAAAAGAAAAGTTGAAAATGAAGGCAGTGTTTCTAATCTGAGCAACTGAAAGATGAATTTGTTGTTGACTGATTCCTTGGACATAATAGGTTAAGGATGAGATTTCCAAAGGGAGAGGATGAGTAGACAAATTGGATAACCAAGGCTTTTTTATGGGGGAAGATGTGGAGGGGAGGTTACCAGTTTAGGGCAAAATGGCAACGATGTCAGGTTGGCTTATTATTTACCAGGAAAACCAGCCACCTCATAGCCCCTGGCATTAACAGCCAACATGTGGCAGATGTTTTCCCTGTGATGAACTACTATACTGGAACCATACTGAACTAAATTTAGAGCAATCACTGACTAGAGTGGCAGAGGCTAGGAGGAAGAGGGCAGGGGAGCACATAGGTAGTGACTGATTAAGCTCTATGGCTAAGAGGGAGATCAATCATATAAGTTCATTTGAGTTCAGTCACTCAGTCGTGTCCGACTCTTTGTAACCCCATGAACCACAGCACATCAGGCCTCCCTGTCCATCACCAACTCCTGGAGTATATCCAAACTCATGTCCATTGAGTCAGTGATGCCATCCAGCCTTCTTATCCTTTGTTGTCCCCTTTTCCTCCTGCCCTCAATCTTTCCCAGCCTCAGCATCTTTTCCAATGAGTCAGCTCTTCACATCAGGTGGCCAAATTATTAGAGTTTCAGCTTCAACATCAGTCCTTTCAATGAACACCCAGGACTGATCTCTTTTAGGATAGACTGGTTGGTCTTCCCTCATAGCTCAGTTTGTGAAGAATCAATCATACAGTAACTCTATTTTTAGCTTTTTGAGAAACATCCATACTGTTTTCCATAGTGGCTCCACCAATTTACATTCCCACTAACAGATGTTCAAGCTGGTTTTAGAAAAGGCAGAGGAACCAGAGATCAAATTGCCAACATCTGCTGGGTCATCGAAAAAGCAAGAGAGTTCCAGAAAAACATCTATTTCTGCTTTATTGACTATGCCAAAGCCTTTGACTGTGTGGATCACAATAAACTGTGGAAAATTCTGAAAGAGATGGGAATACCAGACCACCTGACCTGCCTCTTGAGAAACCTATATGCAGGTCAGGAAGCAACAGTTAGAAGTGGACATGGAACAACACACTGGTTCCAAATAGGAAAAGGAGTACGTCAAGGCTGTATATTGTCACCCTGTTTATTTAACTTATATGCAGAGTACATCATGAGAAACACTGGGCTGGAAGAAGCACAAGCTGGAATCAAGATTGCCAGGAGAAATATCAATAACTTCAGATATGCGGATGACACCACCTTTATGGCAGAAAGTGAAGAACTAAAGGGCCTCTTGATGAAAGTGAAAGAGAAGAGTGAAAAAGTTGGCTTAAAGCTCAACATTCAGAAAACAAAAATCATGGCATCCGTCCCATCACTTCATGGCAAATAGATGGGGAAAGAGTGGACAGTGTCAGGCTTTATTTTTTGGGGCTCAAAAATCACTGCAGATGGTGACTGCAGCCATGAAATTAAAAGACACTTACTCCTTGGAAGGAAAGTTATGACCAACCTAGACAGCATATTAAAAAGCAGAGACATTACTTTGTCAACAAAGGTCTGTCTAGTCAAGGTTATGGTTTTTCCATTGGTCATGTATGGATATGAGAGTTGGACTATAAAGAGAGATGAGCACTGAAGAATTGATGCTTTTGAATTGTGATGTTGGAGAAGACTCTTGAGAGTCCCTTGGACTATAAGGAGATCCAACCAGTCCATCCTAAAGGAGATCAGTCCTGGGTGTTCATTGGAAGGACTGTTGTTGAAGCTGAAACTCCAATACTTTGGCCACCTGATGTGAATAGCTGACTCATTTGAAAAGGCCCTGATGCTGGGGAAAGATTGGGGGCAGGAAGAGAAGGGGATGACAGAGGATAAGATGGCTGGATGGCATCATCAACTCAATTAACATGGGTTTGGGTAAACTCTGGGAGTTGGTGATGGACAGGAAGGCCTGGCGTGTTGCAGTTCATGGGGTTGTAAAGAGTCAAACACAACTGAGTGACTGAACTGAACTGAACAGTGTAAGAGGGTTCCCTTTTCTCAACATCTTTGCCAACATTTTGTTGTTTGTGTTGTATATAAAAATTTTTTTTTAATTCAAAGGAGACATATACTTCAATGTTCATAGCTGCATTATTTACAGTTATCAAGATATGGAAATGATCTTAAGTATCCATCAAGAAATAAAGAAGATGTGATACACACACACACACACACACACACACACACACACTGGAATACTACTTAGCTATAAAAAGGGAATGAAATTTTGCCATTTGCAACAACATGGATGAACTTGAAGGACATTTTACTAAGTGAAATAGGTAAGATGGAAAAAGAAAAGTGTTCTATGATGTCACTTATATGCAGAATCTTAAAAATACAACAAATTAACAAATACAACAGAGAGGAAGCAGACTCCCAGGTAGAGAGAGAGCAAGGTAGTAGTCACCAGTAGGGAGAAGAAACTGGGAAGAATTAATATAGCGGTAGGGAATTAAGAAGGAAAAGCTATTATGTATAAAATAAGGTATAATGATATATTGCACAATACAGGGGATATAGTCAAATTTTTATAATAACTATAAATGGAGTATAATTGATTTATGTAAAAAACAATCAGTCATGTGAGGAGTTCTATGGGAAGCAAGCAATATTCAGAGAGCAAGAGAAAAGCCATGTTGGATGGCCTGATAATGTAGTATTTTAATCATAATGATCCAGTAAAGAGGGCAATTAAATGGTTTAGAAGAGAAATATGTTGGTGCTATATCCTTGAGTTTCTAACATGACACTTGATTTATACCAAATCATACTGTTTTGTATTCAGTAGGAATCTGAAGCCAACAGGGTTGCATTTGCTCCTGCCTTACTCATCTGTACAGAGATAGCAGAATAAAAGGAGAATTAAATTGGACCAGTGTTTGGGCATTTCCAGGCAATTATGAGTGACAGGGGGATGGTGTTAGAATTGAGGTTAGAAATGAGATGATGGACTGTGGTATTCAAACTGGCTCATTATGAAGTTAGGACATGAAAGTGTGAAAAACAGTGCAAATGTGCTAGAATAATGGCTTACAGTTCTAAGATGGAATGGTAATTGTTGCAGCTGGGAAATTAATAAAATGATCTTGAATGATAGAAGATGATGTATGGAAAATTATAGAATGTCTGAAATGGAGGTAAAGGAGAAAATGTAACAAATGTTTGGAAAAAAGAAAACTAAAAGCTATTGGATAATATCACAGTGTACCATGACGTAGAGGATACTCATTAAAGAGAAGAATTTAAGGAACTGAGAACCAGGAATTTGGAAGGATTATCTGTGTGACTATTAAAATGATTCAAGAATAAAGCCTAGAGTAATAGTAAACCAGGTACCAAAATCTCCAAGGAATGAATGGAAATTTTGTATTAGTCAGTAAATGACAACATAAAGTTTTCCTTTCAATTTTCTTTACATAGCTTCAGTTTTATATCTAGAACATTTTGTTTATCATTAGTATCCAATAATACTTTAAATATATATATATATGAATCATCTAACACTAAAAAATAGTCTCAAAAACTGTAAATTGTATTTACTTTCTTCTTTGAAACTCCTATTTTTTTGTTTCTTTGTTTTTAGAAATTAGCATGCATGCTTTAACATAGTTGAATAATAGAGAATGGTATATGTTTTTTAAATTCCTACTCTTTACCTTCCATCTCATACTTCAGCAGTGCCTTTATTTCCTTAAAGTCCTTGCCCAGGAGAACCACTGAGTGTATGGTGTTTATATATTGTGTAATCTAGTGCCCTTATTTTATAAGTGGCAGAACTGAGGCCCACAAACAGTGTTGCTTGCTCAAGGACGCTTGTCCAGTTAGTGTCAGTTCCCAGTTGGGTCTTGACGCCAAGATTAATGTCCTGATTTCTGGTCTAAACTGACTTTATGTAGTAGTGTGGGAGTATGTCTGATGAGGTTACTCTAAAGATATAGCCAAATAAATCACACAGACTCTAGGATTTGGTTTTGACCTGCCCAATTTGCCCAAATGCCACTAGAAAAAAAAAAGATAAAATAGGAAAAAAAAAAGACAAAAACAAAAACAAAAAAGCTAACAATTTATAACTTGTTTCCATTCTGGAAAGGGAATATAAGGTATAAACTTTTTATATTTTTAATTTTGGCAGATTATATACTTTTGAAATACCCACAAAAGTACTCATAGTGACATCCAGATTTTATACACACTGACTACCATTTTTTTTAAATCAAGCAGTAGCCTACACTATGCCAGTCTTGGGTGTCATGAAACAGAAAAAAGAATACTGCCTCATCAGACCCTAGAGCAATTCTATAATGGAACTTAATTCACTAAATGAAAGCTAATAATTATATAACACATAGGTGGGAAAATCCACTTGAAAATAATCTTAGTATAAATCAATGTGACTATTGAATAGAAACATATTTTCAGTCTCTATTCAAAGGTATCTTATTTTAAAATGTATCATATCTTATTTCTTTGTCTTCATGTCATATACAAGTAGACAAAATCAGATCTATATTAAGAAAGTAAGGATAAGAATATTTTCCAAATTCCCATTTAAGGAAGGAAAGCTAAAAATAAAAATGACAGAATGTAGCAGGGAAGGAGGCCTACATTCTTAGATATATGTTGTTTCAAATTTCCAATATTAGTTCTCAATAACATGTAAGAATTGGATGCACAAAGTTTCTGAGCTCCTTAGTAAAATATGTAATTTATCACCAAAATGTTCATACCCACACCCACACCCCCACACCCACACACACCCCCACGCAACATACAAAGAGAAGCCTCTCAAAATTTTAGGCATCAGAGAGGACAAAGCAACAGTGAATTTTTTTCCACCCCATATTCAAAACATTTTCATTTGTATCATACATTTAGCAATTTACCTTTTTAAAAAAAATTATGTGTCAGGCACTCAACTCAATCATAGGGCAAGAATTATTCTTAGACTCTGTACTCCCATAGTGGTGAGTAGAGTGCCCTGCACAATGACAGCTCCACATGATCACTGCAAGCCAACAAGACAAACGATGGTCTAATTAGGAAAAGGGAATCAAAAGCGATACAGTAACACTAGAGAGACCCAGAATGATCATTACTCTTGAATTTGTTTCCTAATATTAAAATAGACATATTCAGATTTAGAGAAAAAGAATATCTGAAAATAGACTATGAATAAAAAAGAAAGCGTAGCTCTTTAGTTCTATATAATAACAAATTTATTCTAATATTCCCCTTTCAAAATATAGTTCTTAAAGACCAAAAAAAAGAAAGAGTTAGACTAGGAATGTTTTCAGTTACATCATCCTAAAATATAGTCAAGTGTATATTTTGCCTTTTATTCTTATTTCTGTGCATTCCCTATGTAAACTCTTAAGATGAATAAGAGTGATCTATTTCTATTAACTTTAAAAATAGAAAAAAAATAGGAAAAATTGGTAAATAAGGATAAGGAGAAGAGTCTTTGGTCTTTTCTTTGTTACATTGCCCACAAATATCTGAGAGGGGTGACAGGAGATAGGTCAAAAGACTGAGACAGACCTGAGTCCACCTTCATTGTTTCCTAGCTGAAAAAGAAATTGTTAGAAAGTCATTAGTTCTATACTTCAAATATACTAAGCATACAATGAAGTCATCTATTAATATTTTATGACTTCTGACACTATGGACAAGATACCATATTTTTGGATAATTCTTCATGTGAGAATATACTAGGAGGGTTTTGCTTTTTATTGATAGCATGATGGAATTTCATAGAACTTTACAGATACACTTTTGAAACCACTTCAAACTCTGGAATCACTACTTTTCCCCAGCTTCTCTTCCAACCCCAACTCCCTCAACTAACGTCACAGCCAGGACTGTATCAGGACAGCTCTGTAGCTCTTGCCATCGGCCATCTGCCACCTAGAACAGACTTCCAGGACATTCCATTCCATTAACACTCTTAAAAACTCAGCTAAAAATATTCTCTCCTTCCTTGCCTCACATATTTTAACTCCTCTCTACTAGGGATTTTAACATTGTATGAATGATTTTTTTTTTTTTTGGCCTTAATGTTTTCTAATATCAATATTCTATTTAACTGACCCCAAAGATGATAATATATTAAATATGCATATAATTAATTAGCTTTAGTTCATGATGTCAATGACTTATTTAAAACAAATAATTAACCATGAAATAACGTAGTCAGTGTTTTTCAGTTCAGTTCACTCACTCAGTCATGTCTGATTCTTTGTGACCCCATGAACCGCAGCACGCCAGGCCTCCCTGTCCGTCACAACTCCTGGAGTGTACTCAAATTTATCTCCTTTGAGTCGCTGATGCCATCCAACCATCTCATTCTCTGTCGTCCCCTTCTCCTCCTGCCTTCAATCTTTCCCAGCATCAGGGTCTTTTCAAATGAGTCAGCTATTCACATCAGGAGGCCAAAGTATTGGCGTTTCAGCTTCAGCATCAGTCTTTCCGGTGAACACCCAGGGCTGATCTTCTTTAGGATGGACTGGTTGGATCTCCTTGCAGTCCAAGGGACTCTCAAGAGTCTTCTCCAACACCACGGTTCAAAAGCATCAATTTTTCAGTGCTCAGCTTTCTTTATAGTCCAACTCTCACATCCATACATGACCACTGGAAAAACCATAGCCTTGACTAGATGTACCTTTGTTGGCAAAGTAATGTCTCTGCTTTTTAATATGCTGTCTAGGTTGGTCACCACTTTCCTTCCAAGGAGTAAGTGTCTTTTAATTTCATGGCTGCAATCACCATCTGCAGTGATTTTGGAGCCCAGAAAAATAAAGTCTGACACTGTCCACTCTTTCCCCATCTATTTGCCATGAAGTGATGGGACAGATGCCATGATCTTATTTTTCTGAATGTTGAGCTTTAAGCCAACTTTTTCACTCTTCTCCTCACTTTCATCAAGAGGCTCTTTAGTTCTTCTTCACTTTCTGCCATAAAGGTGGTGTCATCTGCATATCTGAGGTTATTGATATTTCTCTCGGCAATCTTGATTCCAGCTTGTGCCTCTTCCAGCCCAGTGTTTCTCATGATGTACTCTGCATATAAGTTAAATAAGCAGAATGACAAATACAGCCTTGACGTACTCCTTTCTCTATTTGGAACCAGTCTGTTGTTAGGTAGCTGAAAAGTATAAATTTGCAAAATAAACATGAAAATGACATTTCATTAAAGAATGTACTAAGAAAAATAGACATGTGCAATTAAGATTTAATTTTGAAATTAAATTTTGGATGAAAGTTACTGAGTTAGTCAGATACCTGACAACCACTTCTAAATAATCTGCTCTGTTCTAGTTATAGTGTTTAAAATTTAGAGAGTTGAAGACTCCAGGAAAATTATAAGATGGTAATACACATAAATGTAATATTAGATGTAAAGTAATTTTCAAGAAGAATAAAATTGGAAGTCTCACAGTCCTGATTTCAAAATTTAAGTAAAAAGTTACAGAAATCAAACAATGTGGCACTGACATAAAGACAGACATATGGACTTTAGGAATAAAATAGAGAGCCTAGTAATATGTCCTCATATCTGAATGGTCAAATGATTTTTAACATGGGTACCAAGACCATTCAACGTGGAAAGAACAGTGTGTTTTCAACCAGTAGTATTTGGAAAATTGGATGTTCATGTGCAAAAGAGTAAAAGTTGAACTCTAATCTTATACCACCTAGAAAAATTCAGTCAAAATGTGTCAAAGATCTGAAGAGTTGAAGCTATAAAAAACATAAGGGAAAAGATTCATCATATTGGATTTGTCAATGATTTCTTTGCTATGAAACAAGAAACACAAGAAACAGAGGGAAAACTACTAGAGTGAAAAATTAAAACCTTTTATATGTTAAAGAAGTGAAGTGAAAGTCACTCAGTCGTTTCCGACTCTTTGTGACCCCATGGACTATATAGTCCTTGGAATTCTGCAGGGCAGAATACTGGAGTGAATAACCTTTCCTTTCTCCAGGGGATATTCCCAACCCAGAGATTGAACCCAGGCCTCTCCCACATTGCAGGAGGATTCTTTACTATCTGAGCCATAAAGGAAGCCCAAGAATACTGGAGTGGGTAGCCTATCCCTTCTCCAGCAGATCTTCCCAACCCAGGAATCGAACCAGGGTCTCCTGCATTGCAGGTGGATACTTTACTAACTGAGCTATGAGGGAAGCCCTATGTGTTAAGGAACACTGATATAAAGTGAAAAGACAACCTACAAAATGGAAGAAAAATATTTGCAAGTTACATCTGATGAGGGGTTAGTATCCAGAATATATAAAGAACTCTTTATAACTCAACAACAGTAAAAAACAACCAAAGAAATTTTTAAAATGGCAAATAGGCATTTATCCAAAGAAGATATACTAATAATCAATAATAACATGAAGACAATCAGTATCATTAATCATTAAGGAAATTCAAATCAAAGACACAATGATACCACTTCACACATATTTAGATGTCTATTTAATTTTTTTAAAAAAAAAGCAAAACAGGAAATAGTAAGTCTTGGTTAGGATGTGGAGAAATAGGAATCTCTTTTCATTCCAGTTGAAAATGTAAAATGGTGTAGCCACTGTCCAAGTGGTTTGGAAGTTCCTCAAAATTAAACATAGAATTGTCAGATGATCTGCCAATTCTACTTCTGGGTTGTTTTTGTTCAGTCACTCAGGCATGTCCAACTCTTTGTGACCCCATGGACTGAAGCATGCCAGGCTTCCCTGTCCTTCACCATCTCCCAGAGCTTGCTCAAACTCATGTTCATTGAGTCGGTGATGCCATCCAACCGTCTCACCCTCTGTTGTCCCCTTCTCCTCCTGCCTTCAATCTTTCCCAACATCAGGGTCTTTTCTAATGAGTCAGCTCTTCCTATCAGGTGGCCAAAGTATTGGACCTTCAGCTTCACTATCAGTCCTTCTAATGAATATTCAGAACTGATTTCCTTTAGGAGGGACTGGTTTCATCTCCTTGCAGTCCAAGGGACTCTCAAGAGTCTTTTCCAACACCACAGTTCAAAAGCATCAATTCTTCTGTGCTCAGCTTTTTTTGTGGTCCAACTCTCACATCCATTCGTGACTGTTGGAAAAACCATAGCTTTGACTAGATGGAATTTTGTCGACAAAATAATCTCTGCTTTTTAATATGCTGTCTATGTTTGTCATAGCTTTTCTTCCAAGGAGCAAGCATCTTTTAATTTTATGGCTGCAGTTACCATCTGCAGTGATTTTGGAGCCCAAGAAAATAAAGTCTGTCACTGTTTCCCTTATTTCCCTATCTATTTGCCATGAAGTGATGGGACCAGAAGCCATGATCTTAGTTTTTTGAATGTTGAGTCTTAAGCCAGCTTTTTTGCTTTCCTCTTTCACTTTCATTAAGAGGCTCTTTAGTTCCTTTTTTGGGGGGGGATATGTTATTTTCCAACATATATTGAATATGTTTAATACATATTTAAATATATAAATTTAAAAGGTATTAGTTATATTCCTCGGAGAAGGCAATGGCACCCCACTCCAGTACTTTGCCTGGAAAATTCCATGGATGGAGGAGCCTGGTGGGCTGCAGTCCATGGGGTCGCTGGGAGTCGGACATGACTGAGAGACTTCACTTTTCACTTTCATGCATTGTAGAAGGAAATGGCAATCCCACTCCAGTGTTCTTGCCTGGAGAGTCCCAAGGACGGGGAGCCTGGTGGCTGCCGTCTGTGGGGTCACACAGAGTTGGACCCAACTGAAGTGACTTAGCAGCTTAGCAGCAGCAGTTATACTCCTGGAAAATAGATTTTGGGAATTTTAGTGGAAATACTGTGTATATAAATATGAGGAGAATATTTTACTTGATTTATACAATACCTGTCTGTGGCAGCTGGGTTAAGTTCCCAACTTGTTTACAATGATTTTCCTATATAAATTTGAAAATTTACCAAAACATTCATCAAACTCTTAAAAGGACAACTGATGCCTGAGTGAGGGTAAAATAATTCTGTCAATCAGAACTAAGAAGAAAATTCAAATATGTGCACGTTTTTTACTTCCAATAAAAAAAAAGTATGCAAATCCTTAGGAAAGTGGTAATATATAAATAAAGAGCATTCACAAGTGAAATACATGTTGTCCCTCTGAGATCTAAGCCATTTTAACTGCTAAGTCACACCTAGGGAGGGGATTACTTTCAAAGCAAATCATAGCCCCTAAAACAAAAAGTGGTGGACTATAATATCATTGCTTGACGATGTTTCAGGACTTAAGATTCTCTTCAAATATATAATTTATTAGGTCCATAGTAAACTTAAAATTAAACAAAATAATTTGGTGTTCAGTATTCATTTCAGGCGCAGACAGCCCTGGATAAAGACTGCGTAAAAGGATCTCCTTCCCTAAGTCTGCTCCTTAAGAATGCCAGGGTATTTCTGTTCCTAATCTTGACTACATAAAAAACAGAAATGATGATTAGGACTGTAACCAATCTGCATTGGCAACATTAGGCAAATTAACCCAAGTCTGAACTCTATCGATTGAAGTAATGGCAGTAAAATTGCTCATCCTATCATTATATTTATACCCTAATGGTTCAGACAATAAAGAATCTGCCTGCAATGCAGGAGACCTAGGTTTGATTCCTGCATCAGGAAGATACCCTGGAGAGGGGAAATGGCAACCCACTCCAGTATTCTTGCCTGGAGAATCCCACCAAGGGTTACAGTCAATGGAGTTGCAAAAAGTTGGACACAGCAGAGTAGCTAACACTTTCACTTTCATATTAGTACAGATTTCACTAAAAAAAAATTTAAAAATCTGTGAGATCCAGCTAGCTTAATATAGTATCAGGTTTTAGGAGGATATCCCAAACACCTCCAAAATATTGTGTATTGGCCAATTAGTACATAACACCATAGGCGTTAAGTACCATTATTCTGTTCTTATGGGAAATAATGCTGATGAAACAAAGGTCTTTGAAGACTAGGACTGCTTCCAAGCAGTAGTTATGCTGTCTATAGCATTAAAACAAACAAACAAACAAACAAAACCAAAAAACTTTCATTCTCTTCCATTTAAAAATGGCTTTCAAGTCTTAAGCGTTTTGTTAGATATGCCAAACTAGGAACCCAGAATGAAGGAGAAAGGGAAAGAAGAATTAGAGTATGAAGCTGTTAATATATTAGCTAGTATTTTTTATTAAGCATTTTGAAGCATAGGATATTAAATCACCTTTTCCTGTTCATTTCCTGTTCAGTTAGCTTTTGAGTCCAATAGGCTTCAAAGCCCAGATGGAAAAGTAAGGTCCAAAGAGACTGACTTATAAGCACACAGTTTAAAAATTCAGCAAAAGAAGTAGTGTTTTTTCTAAGATCTCTCATAGACTCTAGCTAGTTTCTGTGATGTTGTAATAAAAACTGAAAATAAGGAAAGACAGAGAAGGAAAAAAGAAGAGGGGAAAGAGAATGAAAAAATAAAGGAAAAAAATAGGAGGGAATCAAGTTTTATGAAATGACTTAAGTGGCTTTTTGAGGGTTTTAAAGCAACTACAGAAAATACCCTTCTTTTTTTGCTTATTGATGTGGCAGCAGCAAATTATAGGTTTGTTTTCCATACCATTATCCAATCAGTGTCAGTGACAAACCTCACCCCATAAGCTGCATTAAAAAATCTGATCTTTTTCATTCCTGACTGGAGTCTGTGGCCAAGAAGGAGAATTTGGAAGAAGCCCTGCCTTGATGGACAGAGGAACCTGGTGGGCTACAGTCCATGGGGTCGCAAAGAGTCGGACACAACTGAGCGACTTCACTTATTGACCCAATAGCTCATGATTGGGTATTTGTTGAACTGCTGACCTCACAATGGCTGCAGCTTTCAAAAGTGCTTAACTCAGTAGCAGAGAGGAACTTACCCCCTGGTGAAATCAGGATCAATACTTATTAAATACTTCATGAAGTCTATTCATTTCTAAAACAGCCACTTGTCTGCCCTTCTTGTCATGTTCTGAATTAATTTGATATGTAATACAATTCTTACATTTTATGTTAGGTTACTTATATGCTGAAAAGGGAAAGGCAAACCAGGGGTGATGGGGCAGAGAGGAGAGTTTTTTCCTTTCTCTTTTTTTGTGCATTAACTGTCTCTTCTCCCTTTTCTAAAAAGTTGAATATAATACCCTCCTAGACAATAATTCCATTCTTCCCTCTTCATTTATTTTAGTCTAAACCAACAAGCAAAACATTGAACATCTGCTACGTACTTCCCTCCTTGTTGTTTAGTCACTAAGTTGTATCCTACTCTTTTACAACCCCATGGACTATATAGCCCACCAGGTTCCTCTGTCCATGGATTGTCCAGGCAAGAATACTGGAGTGTGTTGCCATTTCCTTCTGCAGGGGATCTTCCCTACCCAGGAGACCTGAGTCTCTTGTATTGGCAGGTGATTCTTTACCACTGAGCCACCAAGGAAGCCCATACTTTCCTCCTAGTTCTTTGGGGAAAACAAAAAGTGAAGTGATTTCTATAAACAAAAATTAATCATTTTCCCCCAAGTACTCTATGTGTGGTTTGGAATGAATGAAACAAAATATAGGATATTAGAATAATTATAGATGTATTACAATTATCTCGAGAAGGTTTTAACTTCTATTTTTGACTCACAAGAAAAGAGTCAGCAGTACAAAATATATAATCTAGGAAATAAAGTCCTATATAACCTAATTTTTGAGAGGTAAAATGTTCACAATTTAGTTTGCTACAGAAGTTTCTGATATTTATCATTGTATTTATAATTGTATAATATATGTAATGTATAATTATGCTTCTCTGTAACTTTCTTTTTTCTTAACAGTACATCTTGGGCATGAAATTATTATTTTTTAAAAATTCTTTATTAGCATATAGTTCATTTATAATGTGTTAGTCTCTGGTGTACAGTGGGAATCTGTTATACATATACATATATCCATTGCTTTTTTAGATTCTTTTCCTGTATAGGTCATTACAGAGCATTAAGTGGAGTTCTTTGTGCTATATAGTAGGTTCTTATTAGTTATGTGTTTTATGTATAGTAGTTTGTGTATGTCAATCCCAATCTCCCAGTTTATTCTTCCCCTGTCCAGTTCCCTCCCAGTAACCATAAATTTGTTTTCTACATCTGTGACTCTATTTCCGTTTTGTAAATAAGTTCATTTTTACTATGTATTTGTTTTTTTTTTTTTTTTTTACATTCCATGAGCATAGAATTATTTGTCTCATTGTATGTCATTCCCCATATTGGGAAACTTTTAACACATTTCTTATTGATTGGCATTTGAATGTTTGAATGTTTTCTAAATTGTTGGTCATTTTAAATAATACTTCTGTAAACATTCTTGAATATCCTGGTATATGCCTATGTATTTGAGTATTTCCATTGGTGAAATTAATAGACTTAGACTTCTGGTTCACAGTATAAGTATATTTTAAAGGCTGTATCAATTTAGATTTCAACAATACTGTTATAAAAGTGTCCATTTTCCTTGGTCTGTACAAATAGCATGCAATACTAGCAATCTTTGAAATCTTCAACAATTGTACAGTGCCTTTTTATTGCTCTATTTCCTTGTGCAGTGCCACATGTTAAAATAATTTTATTATTGACAATAATGTACCTAAGTTCCTATGATAGAAAAAATAGAAATAAATACATTTGGTGCCTAATTATTCTAATTTAATCACTAACTCTTTCCTTGTATTTCTTTCCAGAATCTTATGATAATTCAGGAATACTCAAAATTTTCTAAATATTTTAAAAGCTTTTCTTAATTTTATAACATTCCAGTTTACTTTTATTTTTAAAGTGAAGCATGTCTTCATTAAATATTTTGTGTGAAATTATTTAACTTATGTAAAAAAAGCAAAAAACAAAAACTGAGTGCTTTATTCCTCTAAGTGTAAAATAACTAATAAAATATGATTCCTTTGCCTTTGAGCTAGATGTTTTGCTGTAAAATTTGAAGACCTGAAGTCTATTTTGTATACTATTTTTTTAGTTGTGTCATTTAAAGTATATTCTCTAGGGAAGTGTTGCACCACTAAATATTTTATGTCTAGAAAGTAGCAGAATTGTCTCGGTTTATCCTTATCTGTATAATATGCATCATATCTTATACTTTAAAATATAATATGATTTTGCATAAGTGACTTTCTACAATATGCTGTCTAAATTTAAACATGAAAATTTCATTTTGGGTTCTAATATTTACAATCATTTTGGATAATAAGATAATTTGATAAAAACAAATATAATAAAGTCAAATATAAAGTATTGCTTGGTAATTTCATCCAAATATTTTTATTTTAAATTTTTTCTATCAATGATATTTAAAATTATTATTCTAATTATTACTTTAATACAATGTTAAAATGTAATTAGTATAATCCTACCATAATTTGGGAGCTTCCCTAGTGGTTCAGATGGTAAAGCATCTGCTGTAATGTGGAAGACCTGGGTTTGATCCCCGGGTTGGGAAGATCCCCTGGAGAAGGAAATGGCAACCCACTCCAGTACTTTTGCCTGGAAAATTCCATGGATGGAGGAGCCTGAAAGGCTATAGTCCATGGGCTTGCAGAGTCGGACACAACTGAGCAACTTTACTGGTTCACTGGTTACCATAATTTGGGGGCTTCCCAGGTGGCTCAGTGGGTAAAGAACCTGCCTGCCAAGCAGGAGATGCCAGAGATATCGGTTTGATTCCTGGCTTGGAAAGGACCCCTGGAGGAGGGCATGCAACCCACTTCGGTATTCTTGCCTTGAGAATCCCATGGGCAGAGGAGCCTGGCAGGCTACAGTCCATAGGTCGCAGAGTTGGACACGACTGAAGTGACTGAGCACACTGCTATAGTTTTTAAACCAATTTTATTCACCTAGAAAATACTTTGTTCCAGTACTAAATCAAGCAAACAGAAATGTTTGAAAAATTATTTCTTCTTTATTTTTAAGAAGAATAGAGTATGTTGATATTCCCCAATGATAAGATTAGGTTTTCTCTAAGGGTATGATTGTGGTTGGCTTAGCTAACCATTTAAAAAAATATTTCAACAATTATTTTTGACTGATCAGGGCATATTGAAGGACTTTTTCCTACAGTTTTTCTTAAAAATGAATAATATTAAAGATTTTAAAATAATAATAACATTTCATTCTTTCTGATAATATCATGGGTTTGGTCTCTTTGTTACCTGTTATCTCCACTGTCTTTGGCTGATAATGAAGCATTATTTTTACTTTTTATATAACTGAGAAAGGTGATCCCCAAAGAGAATAAATGACCGCCAAGACTCCCAAACCAATAAATATCCAAAGTAAAGCAGAGTTTCCTTCAGAGTTAAATCTGAGAGAGAGACATGGAGAAAGAGTGTGTGTGTGTGTGTGTGTGTGCGCGCGTGCGCATGTATGTGTATGTTCATGCTAAGATAAACATTTGAGATGCCTAGAATGACCAAATTTTAAAATGCAGTTTTTTAAAGAAAAATAAAGGTATCATTTTTAGGGAAAAGGTAATATTTTGGAAATTTTACAGACCAAAAAAATGTGAATATGTGGATACCGTGGAACAAAGTGGACAACTTATAGTTTTGATCTGGGAGTGAATATAATTGGAATGTCAAATGAAATCATAACCTCAGTATCATTTTGAAACTTTCAAAAATAATTTGAAATTTATTCAAGGGTGATAATGATTGAGTAAAGATGGTAGATAAGAAGTCACTTGAATTTTGTACTTTACTCCAGTAATTTGATATCCATTTACCAATGTAGCATCAAGATTTTCTGCATGCTCATTCCTCCCTTTCAAATATATCTTTCATGACTCTATCACTTTATAAAACACATCTTTCATTCATTCATAGTCTCATAACTGCTCACTATTGTCCCCATGCTTGAGATGTCCTCTCTTTCCTTGAAGTGTTATATCAACTATTTTCAATGTTTTGAGGGCAAAAGCCATTTTCTTCTGTGTAGTTCCTTAGTCAGTGTCTTGCCCAAATAACCACAACTCATATAAATTAAAATAGAAAAATAGCCCTTATTTCCTAAGTGCTTACTATTTGGCTGTATCTTTTAAGTGCTTTTCTTATAATATCCCCTTTATTTCTCAGAAAAACACTGCAAGATAGGTAATATTTTGATCCACATTTTAAATATGACTACAGTGAGACCAGAGACTTTACATTTCTGAAAACTTACCAATTAGCTGTCTGAGTCTGCATTGTTTGGCCCATAACTACTTATTATTATTGCCACTTTTGATTCTCACTGACTCTTAACTGTTTCATCTTCTCAAAGAGATATGTTTTCCTTAAAGCTAACAACATAACTTGGATGTTTTCTGCGTTGGTCTTAACATGTAACAGAACTGGGACACACAGTAGGGGCTTCATAAGATATCAGGGGAAAAATTGAGTATGTTTTTAATATCAAGAACTCTGTTGAGATTTATTGAGGAGTTAAAAATATTAAAATACACATCTCCAGTGAAGTGGAACATTTAATCTAATTTAATTATGATCTTTATATGACAGAGGAGAAAAAAAATTGCCCCTAACAGCTGCACTATCCATAAAACCTTTGTCTAAAAGAATTGATTTCTTGTCTCTCAATTTCACTGTTTAATCTGAATCTTTTTGCTTGTTTGTTTTCACAATTTTTTTTAAATTCCAAAAAAGCTATTTTCACCCAAGTTAGCTTTGCTGATATGGTTTTAGTAGCTCCTATCTGAAATCATTCTCAGGAAACATTTTTTTTTTCTTTTTGGATATTTCAAAAAAGAAAAATACTTAATATCAGTATGAATAACACATGTGCTCATTGCAGCATAATGTTGGTGCAATCTGTGCTTGATACAGTTATAAATAAGTCTTTGAAAGCATTTTTCTGTATTTTAAATAAAGGCTATAGAAAGCCATGAGAAGGATCTAGTCTTGTTAATATCACAAGCTGTTTCCCCACCTGCACTCGGAGCAGCTTTAGTACAGCAGCTGTCTGGGTTTGTGTTGGTGCATCACTGTCTGCACAGGAACCCCACGGTTTACACAGAAAATGAATAGGCCACAGTTCCAATGGGGGTCTTTAATAATCCTTCCTCTATTGCTACCATGTGTGAGCACTGGGCTTTGAAGGGGTGTGAGGTGTGAAGTTTCAGGAGGATTATACAAAGCCACTCAATTTCGAAAGGTAGAAAAGAGCATTAGAAAAACCTGAGAGTGTTGTTGCATTCCTCCTGCATGTTGATCAAATGCAGTTCATACTGATTTTAGAGCTTCAGGTCCAGCATGTGATAGCAAGTGAAGGAATTGGTATAATTATGAGATTCACCCCATCCACCCCTTTAACATTGACAAACAAAACCCAGCACAGATGTTTCATTGATTTTATTTACCAAATATTAGCTGTCGAAATATTAACCTGATGGGAACAAATATCTATCCAGTAGTACCTGTGGAGATTAAACCCAGGGAGGACAGAATTTTGCATCGAGCTTACCTACGTATAGATGGGTGGTCATTGGGTTTTCAGGAACAAAGCAAGCTTTTTTTTTCTCTCCCTTTCTTCCTTTTTTTTTCTTTTCATGTCACATGACTTGTTGAAAGTATCTTCCATGGCATTCAATTAATAATGGTCCATTAGGTCATGTGGATACTTGCAAGTTATTTGTTGAATGGTGAGAATTCAAGAAAAACTGTGGACTACACTCCAATAACTGTTTAAGGTACTTTAGGGAACACAGCACTCCATTTTGAGATTATTCTGAGCATTTTTGTGGGGGGACACAGTATAATAAAAGTGAGACAATATAACCTATCACTTGGAAACATACTATGTGTGATTATAGAATCAAAATACTAGTATCTCATTAGTCACCAACTGCCTCATATTTGAATTTGAGTTCAGAGCATACTTAAGTACTGGGGATGTCCAATATTGAGAAACTTTTATTTTCATTAATATATGAAAAAGTAAATAAAATATCGGTATACTCAGTCCAACATGCAGTTCCTTTACAGATGAGGCATTGTGTTAGGCACTGCAGAATTGAAGGTGAATGATCCATGGGATTTAGGCCAAGAGATTCACATTCAAGGTGAGATTGTAGACATGCAAACAGACAAGCACACTTCTGCTAAGTCGCTTCAGTCGTGTCCGACTCTGTGCGACCCCATAGGCGGCAGCCCACCAGGCTCCCCCGTCCCTGGGATTCTCCAGGCAAGAACACTGGAGTGGGGTGCCATCGCCTTCTCCGACAAGTACACCAACAGACAGCTATAGAGGCATTTTAGAGGAGAGGGTGATTAACCCTTTCATGAAGTAAAGCAAGGAAACCCTCTGAGAATATAACATCTCAAAGAGGAATTAGAAGAACAAATAAAACTTTTTTAGGTGGATTAAAAGGCAAAATGAATCATATATGTAGTGTGTATTTGTATATAAAGTTTGGTGTTGCTAGAGCTTAAAAAAATTTGAGATAGGGTAGGAGAACTCAAAAGATGAATCTGCAAAATAAGCAAAAATCATGATCATGAAGATCATGAAGGATATTTTATTTTTCCTTAAGGATCTCAGAATGAAGAGCTATTGATGTGAAAAAAGTCAAAGGTTGGCATGGTTTGTATTTCGGATGAAGAAAATTGCTTCTGACAGAGTGCAGTGTGAACTGGAGGGAGGCCTAGGTATGGATAGCAGAATTTTACTATAGTATAAAGTCAGATTAGGGGAAATGGCAGGAAATGTGCAACAGGAATAACAAACAAGGAGGCATTTATGAGATGAGTTTGTCAGAATTCATTGAAGAGTTGATGGAGTAAGGAAGTGGGTAGCATATATCTGCGGAGAAGGCAATGGCACCCCACTCCAGTATTCTTGCCTGGAAAATCCCATGGGCAGAGGAGCCTGGTGGGCTGCAGTCCATGGGGTTGCGAAGAGTCAGACATGACTAAGCGACTTCACCTTCACTTTTCACTTTCATGCATTGGAGAAGGAAATGGCAACCCACTCCAGTGTTCTCGCCTAGAGAATCCCAGGGACGGGGGAGCCTGGTGGGCTGCCGCCTATGGGGTTACACAGAGTCGGACACAACTGAAGGGACTTAGCAGCAGCAGCAGCAGCAGTAGCATGTATCTGAGTTGACCAATCTTGTACGTCCTTTTTCTTACGATTCACAGAACATCAGCCCCTCTTGAGTTATGCAGACAACAGTGACTTCTCTGTCCACTGCTCTGGATTTTTCTAGCCTCTAAATATTCTTCTGATCTTATGCAACAGAACATAAACAAACTATAGCCCTGAGGACAGAACAACCAATGGCTGGTTCCAGTGGAACTTGACAAGTGTTTTGTGTCTGCCATGGCTTGACGATACAGTTTTTAGTCACAGACTGAAAATGATTGTAGCTAACACTGTCCTCCTTCAAGTGAAAACAGCATGCGGTATATTGCCCTAATGTCAAGAATCACAATTCCTTTCCCAGAAAGCTGCTCTAATTGGATTCAGTGGACCTTAGCTAGCTTACCACAGCTGTGTTCAGGATGAAGGTGAAATCTTTGAGGAGTATTTTCCTGAAATTAAGAGCTGGACATCTTTGATGAGGGCATTTAAGAGTACATATCTTAATGCAATTTTTATATTCATCTTCCATCATTTGTGTTTTATCACATTTGACAGTTGTCTAGAAAAAAAAAATTAAAGGTTGTGTTAGATCATCTAACACCCCAAACCCTGTGTGTATGTATTAATATTTGCATTTTTAAAGCTTATTGATTAAACTAACATAAAACTTGAATAAAATTATTTTTCTTCTGTATTAAAATCATAATTTTAAATTTGCAACAGGTGTGAAGTTGCAATTTAAGCTACACTGCTTATGAGGAATCTGGCATGTGTCCTGGGTGAGAACACACATAGGAGAGGAATCTCAATTTTGTAAGGTAAGTGCTCTCCTAAAGCTTCTAAAATCTGTGCAGTATACAAAACTATCATTGAAGGTAAGTATTGTTGGATTTTCCTTGATAAATCTGAAGAAAATTAATTTACATTTTTCATTCAGATTTCCTCAATTTATATCATGGTGGTAGAGCTATTGTCACTTTGAGATTTTATACAATTTACACACACATGTACGCATGAATATATACGTATATAAATAAGTGTATGAGTGCACACATATGTTAAATACTGAAAAACTTTATCAAAAGGTGTATCTGCCTAGGTTACCAAGCAGAAAGTGTAAACACTTTTTGAGGAAAAAATGTGAGTGCAGTATTTTTTTGATATCTTGATATCTCAAAATATAAAACCAGGCAATCCTAAAGTGTACAAATATGAAATTGTATGAAGCATTTGGTTTTAAGTCTCAATGAAAGGAGTGGCTATTGTGTACTTGGTCTATTTCCTAGGAAGCCACAGTGATGTGTAATAAATATTATGACATAGTTTGTCTCTTTGTTCAAGTATGTAGAAGCAGAAATGTATCAGGGAGAAACTTAAAGAGTGAAACTTAAAGAGTAGCAGGTCTGGGCATGAGAAGCTTAGCTCTCTAAACAGAAAGTCAGTGTTATAAGAGAGTGGAAGAGAAGACAATCAGAGTTGGTTTTGCTAAAAGAAGAGGCAAAAAGGGAGACACCTCTGACCTTTAAACTTCATATTAAAAAATTCTGCAGCTCACCTTTTACAAACCTGATTCCCTAACAAGCAGATTGACATTAAGTGCTCATCCTTTAGAAACTGTAATATTTGGCAAGTGTATGAGTGTGTCACCTGCAAATGTACAAAGCAGTTCTCAAGATACGGCACTCTGTGCCATTTTGGTCAAGGTATAATTCTTTTCCTTTTAATTAGATGTTTGATTATCACTGTGGGCCTGAGACAACCTGAATTCTGAGATGCTGTACAGAAACAACCAAAAAGCAGGCAGTGATTTTCAAGTAGATCGGCTTTCTGAAAGTGGTGTCACTTTCATCCGTTCCTGGCATTGAATTGTTTATGTGTCCCTTTATTAAGAAAGGGGAAGAGAAGAGATTGGAGTTTTATCAGATTTGTATAATTTTAGGTGCTAACTTGAACACCTTAAAGTAAGGGCATGTTTATGACATTTTACTGTGTTTTGTCTACTGTCTGAAAATCTCTCATTCAGGAATGAATTATGATAATAATGCACTAAGTGGGCTCAGTGTGAGGTTGAATAAGTGCTGCTCTTTTGAAAGATGCCAGACTTTTTGAGAAATAATTAAAATTCTACACTGATAGGAAAACTTTGGATGCTCTAAACTTCATAAAGAATCCCTTTTAACTACTCTTTACTCTGGTTCCATGATGGGTGGGTGAGAGTGAGGGAAGGAAAGTTTTCTTCTTCCCTGATTCAGAACCCTAAAATTTTTCAGATCTTCTTCCCTGTAATGTCTGATTAATGGCACCCTTGATTTTGATTTATATTATCCTATTACTCATTATATGGGAGAAGAAGAAGTCACTTTTTTTTCCCAAATTAATTTTAAAAATTAGGGCTAGCAGTGATGGAATTTAAAATCAAATTATCCTGTCAGAGTGACAGATAAATCTCCAGAGATTCTGATGAGATTTTTCCACTGGCATGATGCTGAATTTCTCCCTTTCCCAGACTCCTTCATTCCAGATTTTGACTGTGAGTGACAAGGAGCATCTGTGTTTTGAAACCTGTTGTTATTCGTGTCACTTTAGTTCTTATTTTGAAATTCTGGGGTGGCTTCCTTACTTGTTTACTCTAGGTTAAAGGGGAAAGTGTATACACAGTTGTCAGGTGGGTACCTCTTTTACTGTGGAAAGTTGTGAGTAATTACCATTTACTTGAACTTGGTTAAGTTTAGTAGGTTCTGCTGCTGCTGCTAAGGCACTTCAGTCGTGTCCGACTGTGCGACCCCATAGACGGCAGCCCACCAGGCTCCCCCATCCCTGGGATTCTCCAGGCAAGAATACTGGAGTGGGTTGCCATTTCCTTCTCCAATGCATGAAAGTGAAAAGTGAAAGGGAAGTCGTTCAGTCATGTCTGACTCTTAGTGACCCTATGGACTGCAGCCTACTAGGCTCCTCCATCCATGGGATTTTCCAGGCAAGAGTACTGGAGTGGGGTGCCATTGCCTTCTCCATTAGTAGGTCCACTTGCCTTTAAATATTGCTATTCTTACAGGAATTTCTGCCATGGAGATGGTATAGATATGACAAAACTTTCTTACTATAGTGCTCTTTGATTTTTTTTTCTTTTGTCATTATTCAAAATCTTAAGTTTCACAGTAATTGAGTAGACCTCTAGAGTTCTAGATTCAGTTAATGGTTTTTGTTTTCTGTAGTCATGGTTTTAGAGGCCCTATTTCTGATAGCTGAAAAGGAAACTGCTCCTTGCTGGTCTTTAAAGCATGGACCAAACAGCAATTCCTAAATGTAATAATGGATGTCACTTTATACATCTGCAAGGAAAAAAAAAAAAAAGCATAGCTAAGCAAGCAGTATATCCAGTGAAATTAGCTAAGTAACTAATTGTTGATTGATAGTTTAAGGGAGGACACAAAAGGATTATAGAAAAAAGTGATCTGTTATTAAGGAACCCTCTGTATTAAGAGATTGTCTTGAAGTGCCTAGAGAATGATCATTGCCATAGGAAGTTGCAGTGACTGAGCCTGTTCCCTATCTCTGATTAAACAAAAAGTTCAAGTTCATGGCATGTCCATAAGTTTCAGTTTCTCCATGCACAGGCCAGAGGTTAGACAAAAGTTCCAACTTTAATGCAAAAGTTGGCTTCTTCATTATATTTCTCTTTTCATGTTGTAGCAATCCCTCCAACAGAGGATATTAATGAGTAAGTGCCCCTTGAGCAGCTTGCTTTGGTTACTTGATTATTATCCCAAAATGAGGAATGGGGAGGACATTAGGTAATAATTCAAACAACAGATGATACTCAGAAGAAAATGTGGCAGGGCACCTTTGTGTAGGCCCTGAAGAGCTGCACATACTGTACATTAGTTAAGAGTCTTAATAAAAGAACAGAAGGAAGGGAAAATAACACAAAATGAAGAATGAATTACTTAAGATTAAATAGTTTCTATTACAGAAATAGGCTACATGTAGAGCTAATGGCAGGCATTTTCTACAGACAGATGGAATACTCTCATCTCCCAATGGTATTGATATGAAGTCTCTGTTAAGATTCATTTTTCCTGAAACATTTGCATATAAATATAAACATCATTACTAGGGGCTAATTGCCCTGTAGGAACTAAAATGTGGGAATTAGCATCTTTAGTCGTTTTTATTATTATTTTTTAAAGTATCTCTAACACGCATCATATTTGGTACTGCATGGCTGCAACAGATAATTACCACCATTAAGAATCTCAAACGCAAAATCAAAACCATTTGGAATGGCTTCCAGGGCAACCCAGCACAGTGAGTAGCCACCAAAATGAGTATATGAGGTTTATGTTCATGCATATTCATAAGGGTACTTAATTCGACATTCATAGTAGGGGGCTTTTGAAAGCTTGTCAAAAGAGCAGCCCCCAAATAAGAACAAACATCAAAGGTAAGAAGATGCACTACATCTCACTCCCATGTACATACAAATATCGCTTGCAGGAGGCAATGAATAACACTAAAAGAATTATTTATTTTAACTACTTAGAGGAGATGGCAACTTCTACGAAGATGTAAACCACAAGCCTCTGCCTTTATCATTCATTTTATTAATCAGAAAGGTCAGGAGTATAAGTTATTCAAAGGATGGATCATCGGCAACAGTTCTGTACAAATGGGCACGCAGACTTGTGTGATTAATGCCCCTTGCTTGCACAGAATATGAGGAAGAGTTTGACGGCACATCTTAAGGACAGAAAAAAGAACAGTGTTTATAAGAAGACAAGCGTGGCTGCCACACTGACTGTCTCTCAGACATTGCCCATTTTGTGGGTGGATCAGTGTATTTCAGCACACAGGTGCTGCCTTTTTCAACTGTTGTGTTCAGAGGCGATCTTGCTGACATTATACTTTTCAAAACCATTTCCATGACATTCAGCAAATGTTTGTTCTGGTGGAACAAATCTGTTAAATTATAGATTAGAAATAGTACAAAGAAACCTTTACAAATGTATCAGTTTCAGTTTTGCACAAACCAAACAGCATTATATTTAAATGAAACACTCCTTGTTAGAATGAAATATCTACATAACAAGATACTAGACTCGATTTCCTAATTCTCTCCTCCTTCTTGGATGGGTGTGGATGTCTGAAGTTGTGGAAGATAGATAGTATTGGAGGTGACATCTCCTCAGTCCCTTCCCAATGCCCACCTCTACGATTCTTTTCTGCTCACCTGTTGTTTTCCTATACATCTCAGTTCCCTTTTCTTAATTTCAATCCCTGCCTAACCTTTCCCACCTTGATTCTCCACTGTTCCTATGCTATGCTATGCTAAGTCACTTCGGTCGTGTCCGACTCTGTGTGACCCCATAGACAGCAGCCACCAGGCTCCCCCGTCCCTGGGATTCTCCAGGCAAGAACACTGGAGTGGGTTTCCATTTCCTTCTCCAATGCATGAAAGTGAAAAGTGAAAGCAAAGTCGCTCAGTCGTGTCTGACTCTTAGCAACCCCATGGACTGCAACCTACCAGGCTTCTCCATCCATGGGATTTTCCAGGCAAAAGTACTGGAGTGGGGTGCCATTGCCTTCTTCGCCACTGTTCCTAGGGATGTTCTGAATAAGAAATGATGATTTTTTTTTTCCAGAATAGTGGTCCCATATTATTTAAACAGCATTCAGTTCTGTGTAATGCTCCCTCACACTTACAGACAATCATTATTTTGGAAAAATACTGGAGAGTGACATACACTGGTTTTAAAAACATGCAAACATGCTGGGCCTGAATACTGGGGTACTATTAATACTAGACTTACCATAGGCTTCACGTGACCTATTTATAGATGTAGATCTATAAGCCAAATACTAAATTGTTTTATAGGTTAGAGAAGAGTAAAGTTTAATTTAGTGATTCTTTGCTAAAGATTTATTTTTAGGGCAATTTGTTATTTTATAGTATCTTAGCAATCATTATTTTACAATTTGTTTTAAAAAGGTTAAAAACATTTGTAATCCTTAGTGGTAATGAATGAACAAGTGACCTAGTTGAAGACAGAATGACAAAAAAAAATTTTCTTCACAATCAGCTGCTAAAAAGTAACCAATATGACATAAAAGAGAAATATAACTTAGGTGGCTCTGGCAAGTCATTTAAAATGTATTAGTGTCTAAACATATCATAAAGACACAATACATGAAACAGCAGTGCACGCAAGAATATCTATCAGTACATACAAGATAGATAAATGGACTGAACAGAAAACACAGAAATATATATATATATATATATATGTGTTCTATGAAGAATTCAGTATATGTAGAATTAATAAAATACTACAAACCATTTGCAAAAGGATTATAAATGGAACTCGAATATTGGCTATCTTTAGGAGAGGACAGTAATACAGATCCCCATTTCATATCATATACCAAAATATATTCAACAGGGAAATTTAGAAGCTAAATCATAAATTAATGGAAAGTCAATTTAGGGTAAATGTAAAGCTAAAATTATAATGAAATGACAATTTGGGTAATTACTTTGTGTGATCTGTAGACTTCTAAGCATAACAGATTTTTAAAGTATGAAATCAACAGAGACAATCACCAAGGGTAAGATCAATACACTTGAATTAAAATTTACAAGCATTTATACATCAAAAGTCATTATTAACAAAATTAAATGATAAATAGTGAACTGGGGAAATACTTTCCAAAATTCAGAAGTTAAAGAATTTTGAAAACTCTAAAGTCTCTCTTTTTTTTTAATGGTCAACAATGGTAAAGAGATTTCAAAGTATAAAAACTACAAAAGAATAATAAGCATATAAAAATAGTTTAATTTCAGTCATAATATAAGGGAAAGGAAACTAAAAATATATATATAAAGGAACCTTTTTTTTCTTTCCAAAACAGAAAAAAATTTAAAAGATGAAATCCTCCCTGTTTGTTTTGGTAGAAACAGGCAGGCTCATAAACAGTTAGTGTGTATTTTAATTAGTATGAACTTTCTGAAAAGCAGTTTTACTACCATGCAATGAGACCTTGACAGTCTTACAGAAAATACACCACTGGTTCACACATATAGGACTATTTCCTATGTCAATAATTAGAAATTCAGAGAATTACATAGAATCAAAGATTGTCATTATGAAAAAAATTCAATTATTTTTACCCTAAGATTTTTAAATGTTTCTATTATTAGACAAAGTGAAAGTGAAAGTTGCTCAGTTGTGTCTGACTCTTTGCGACCCCATGGCCTATACAGTCATGGCCTTTCCCTTCTCCAGGGGAACTTCTCAACCCAGGGATTGAACCCAGGCCTCCTGCCTTGCGGGCAGATTCTTTACCAGCTGAGCCACAAGGGAAGCCTTTTGACAAAGTAGTATAAGAAATATAAGATGTTTTCCCTTTATATTTACACTGATTGGAAGTTGCTGGTCCCAGTCTTCATCTATTACCTGCCTCCAGAATCCCAAGGTATGTGTAGCTGACAGACAGAAATCTCTGTCACAGGGATTTCTTCAAAAATGTCCCTGTCTTCCATATCAGTCAGTAGAGGGGAAGACCAGGGATATCAGGTTTCTGTGCAGGAAACAGGGTGATGGAGAAGGCAGAAGAAGTTTAGTCCAAGGTTACCTGAAGCAGTGCAACCTTGGAGATAGAGGAGAAAGGTATTTAGTAACTAATGACTGCACCTTTTGTTGAGCTGGTAACATGTATTCATGTTTTGTTACTATTATAGTAAGTGAAAGTGAAAGTGATGTCGCTCAGTCATGTCCGACTCTTTGCGATCCCATGGACTGTAGTCTACCAGGCTTCTCTATCCATGGGATTTTCCTGGCAAGTGTACTGTAGTGGGTTGCCATTTCCTTCTCCAGGGGATCTTGCTGACCCAGGGATTGAACCCAGGTCTCCTGCATTGCAGGCAGACGCTTTACCCTCTGAGCCACCAGGGAAGCCCATTATAGTAAGGTACTTAGATAAACTGATGAATCAAACATTAACTGTAATATCTGGAAACACATTCATGAATAGGAGAGGAATATGTGTTGTGTGCACATGCATACTTGTGTGTGTATATGTGTGCCCATACACACTTGCATATATATATGTGTGTGAGTGTGTGTGTGTATATATATATATATATTTACATACAGGAAATTCAGTATATTAAGGAAAGAAATTCTCCTCAGGATATATTGTATGTAATATAGATTTCTACTTCCACAGTTAGTTTTTATCAAGTCAAGTCACTCTGTTTACTTTTTTCCCTCAGAGCAACCTGAATTTACTTGATTTGCTTGTTTATTGTTTGTCTCCACACCAACCTAGCAACGCATGCATGTAGAGGGTAGAGGCAACTTATCTGATCTACTGTTGTGCTTTAAATACTTGGCACACAATAGCTCTTTAATAACAAATTTTTGAATGAATGAAAAATGAATTAGTATTTCTTTATGGACTTTTCTAGAGTATATGTAGGATTTGGACATAGAGAAAGAGGAGAAAAGTAAAGGGAAAAAAAAAAAAAAAACGTATAAGGCAAAGAAGAGATGAGGAATGACATAAGCAGAAGCAGAATGTGTGTATGCTTGCTTGCTTAGTCGTATCTGGCTCCTCTGTCCATGGGATTTTACAGGCAAGAATCCTGGAGTGAGTTGCCATTTCCTGCTCTAGGGGATCTTCCTGACCCAGGTATGAGACTCATGTCTTTTGAGTCTCCTCCATTGGCAAATGGATTCTTTACCACTTGTGCTGCTTGGGAAGCCAAAGAGAAGATATACTTAAAGTTTTGGAAGGAAAAGAGAGAGAGGTGTTCCAAAATAAGTTGTATGGGGAATCAGCTACAAAAGGGGATTTTTTTTTTAATTGATATGATTGCCTTATAGTATGAGCCTCTTTACATTTTCAAAATAATGTTCTGATTTTTCAAAGTGATGATATTTTTTATTCTCATCAGTAGTATTTAGCTGAAGAGCTCAGGTTGGCTCACAAACTGACAAGCAACTGTTGATATTGTCATATTTCTCAATTTTATGACTCTAATAGGCAAAAAAGTTGGTAACTGTAAAGCTGAAATATAATAATAATAATATAATAATGAAATTTAGACAGTCAGTTGTGTGACCTTTGGGTTTCCAAGCCTCAGTAAATTTTTTAAGCATGAAGACCACAGAGAAATTGTTTTCATCTTAATATTGCTATTCTTTATTACAGTTGTGTAATCTAATTTTTATCATTTTTATCTTCTTTAATATATATGTAATCTAGAAAAATATTGATTTACTACCTAATTTTGAGGGTTTTTTAGTATAAATAGTTTTTCAGTACTTTGCAAATATATTCCAACATTTATAACTTTATTTCTTTTTCCTTAAATAATGTTTCAAGAAATATATGGTTTTGTTGTGGCAGTTACTTTTTTTTTTTTGCACTGTTGTAGTTTTACCATGGTTGCTTTATATATATATTTTTATTGTGTTCTATGGATTTTGTTGACAAATTCTTACATTCTCTGAGGTCATAAAGATATTCTCCTACATCTTCTGTGTAAAGTTTTACAGTTTTGACTTTAAACATTTAGAGTTTTTATTTATCTAGGATTGATTTCTCTGTGCAGTAAGAAGATTGGATCTAATTTCTTTTTTTCTAATGTGAATAAACAGGAGCTCCTACACTACTTATTAAATAGGTCCTCCTTCCCCAGTGACAAATAATACCACCTGGAATATAAAGCAAATTGAAAATAGCATTGTGTCAGTTTCTAAGAGTTCTCTTTAGTTTCATTCATAGACAGATCACACTCCATTAGTGATTATAGCTTTATAATTATCTTGATTTATGGTAGGGATAATCCCACTTTATTCTTTTTACTCTGAAACACCTTAAAGAATTTTGAACCATACTTTAGGTTTACCTTGTATGCAAAATTGTTTACATACAATGATGCTTTAGAACAATACCCATTTACCTCACACTTCTATGGTAAGAAGTCCAGCATGTCATGATTGTGTTCCCTGCTCAAGGCTGAAATCAATGGCTCATCCAGTTTCAGTTCTTACCTGTAGTCTCCAGGGGAAAACCGGCTTCCATGCTCAGATTTACTGATGCTGTAATTCACTTCCTTAAGATTTTTTGACTCAGGTTCCAGTTTCTTTGCTGGTTGTGGTCTGGGGGTTTATATTAGCTGAGAGCAACTGTTATCAGATCCTTTCCAAGTTCTCTGATTCCAAGTCAGAAAAAATATGTCCATTCACCCCTGCTTCAAATCTCTGCCTTTCTCTTGTGCTACCTGCCAGACCAATAAAAAAAAAACTTTCCACTTTTAAAATGTCACATGTGATTAGGTTATATTCACCTTTTTGATTGACTTGAAGTTAGCTGATTAATAACCTTAATTACATCTGCAAAATACTTTTTACTGTGTAATATAATTGCAGGCATGAGATCTCATTATGAATTAGAGCAGAAAAAACTGGGGAAATATCTTTAGAGTTCTGCCTACCATGATTTCCGTGTAAGTTTTAGAAATAGATTCTCGACTCTTAAAAAAAAAATTCTTGTTTTATTTTAAGTTGAATTGTAAAGAATCTATAAGGTGATTGTGGACATTTGACATCTGTATAACACAGAGCTTTCTAATTTATGAATTTGGTGTGTCTTTCTATTTGATTTTGAAGATATTTAATAAATGTTGATATTTCTGTTGTCAAAAACAGTGTGATTCTTGTATATTGATTTTGTATAAGCTATTTTGCAAGCTCTAATCACAATAATTTATATTTTATTTTGAATTTTCTGTCTATTCGTTTGTATTACCATTATCCATGGGATAATGAGTATTATTTCATTATAATCATACACATATTTTTTTCTTCTTTCATGTTGATTACTCAATTTAGAACATGTTTCATAGAATTAGTGAGTTAAGTTTTATTCCTAATTCAAAAGTGAATAGTTTCAAACTTTCACAATTATGAAAAAATTTGCTCTAGATTTTTCATAGATATTTTGTTCCAGTACCAGGGTTCTAAAACTGATTGGGTGTCCTGAAACTCTACCCACTTTTGATAATCATATCCCCAGATTCTACCACTTAAAGAACAAGTTCCCTATCAGGAAGATTTTTATGTGCTGTGCTGTGCTGTGCTGTGTTTAGTCACTCAGTCATGTCCGACTCTTTGCGACCCCATGGACTGTAGTCTGGCAGGCTCCTCTTTCAATGAGGATTCTCCAGCCAAGAATACTGGAGTGGGTTGCCATGCCTTCCTCCAGGGATCTCTCTAACTCAGAAATGGAACCAGAATCTCCCTCATTGCAGGTGGATTCTTTTCCAACTGAGCTACCAGGGCAGCCCTTTTATTTTCTGTTAGTCTTTTATCAGATATTAAAGTCCTTCTCAATTATATTTTTCTCTAGACATATTATTTTACTCTTGTTTTTATTTCCTTGTAGTAAAATGGTTACTTCTCTACTACGAGAGTTATTATATATTACATTTATGTCTATTTGTTAAGAACTCTTTTATTCTCCTTATATATAAATTTAGTTGGTTATAGTATTGCTTCTCTAGAACTGTGCCATCTTATATGGTAATCACTAGCCACTTGGGGCTGTCAAGTACTTTAAATGTGGCTTAGTTCAAATTTAGATATGCTGTTGCTGCTGCTAAGTCACTTCAGTCATGTCCAACTCTGTGTGATCCCATAGACGGCAGCCCATCAGGCTCCCCCGTCCCTGGGATTCTCCAGGCAAGAACACTGGAGTGGGTTGCCATTTCCTTCTCCAATGCATGAAAGTGAAAAGTGAAAGTGAAGTTGCTCAGTCATGTTTGGCTCTTAGCGACCCCATGGACTGCAGCCTACCAGGCTCCTCCATCCATGGGATTTTCCAGGCAAGAGTACCAGCGTGGGTTGCCATTGCCTTGAAATTAGTGTAAAAAAATGGATTTTAATGGTATAAAAAAGTAAAACATCTCATTAATAATTTTTATTTATTAATATGGAAATGATAATATTTTAGATATATTGAGTTAAATAAAATGTATTAGTAAAACTTTTTTACCTATTTGCTTATTTTTTGTTTACATGACAGAAAATTTACAAACACATATGTAGTTTCCAATATACTTATATTGGACAGTGCTGCTGTATAAAATTTGTGGTAACATTCTCTACCTTCCCCATGAAAATTTACTATCTAACTGAACTTGTAAGCTAAAGCTTTTATGACCTTCTATATTTCATCATTCCATTCAAATCTTCTATTTATTCTTTTAAACTTGTATTCCTTTTCTCCACAGTGGCTTCAGTATTGAGCTTATCTCAAAATGTTGCTTTTATAAGTTTCCTAAGCACCAAAATTGTTCTCAGAGTTTTCTTCTTTCACCACCAACATCCTCTCAATATAGCAATGAATAAAGCTTCCAAAGGGGATTAGAAGACAGTTAGGTTAAAGGAAGGGATGGGGAACACATGTATACCTGTGGCAGATTCATTTTGATATTTGGCAAAACTAATACAATTATGTAAAGTTTAAAAATAAAATAAAATTAAAAAAATAAAAAATATTTAAAAAATTAAAAAAAAATAAATAAAGGAAGGGATGGCATGGGAAAAGAATTGGAGTATAGGCTTGTCTGGTAAAATACAGTACACAGTTAAATGACAATTTCAGATAAACCATGAATAATTCCTATTTTATTATTTATATTTATATTATCATGTATAAACAACAGATGAATAAGGCATGAACCACACTCTTGCTAAAAATAAATTGCATTTGCTACTTATCTGGAATTAAAATTTGAGTATCCTATGTTATTTGCTAAATCTGACAATCCTATTAGTATTAAGGTAGAGTCCGACATGACTGAAGTGACTTAGCAGCAGAGACTATCACTGGTTTCTTCATGGGTGGGATAGGGGACGTGATTAGATTTCAGGGACAGAAAATGAAATATCATTTTCTTCATTTTCTAGCACACAGTGATGATTATTCTGTGAAAGTTCTACCTCTTGTTTGTGTCTTTATTTTATTCTTTCATTATTTATTCATTTATTAGTTCAATCATTCATTCAGTTTTATTGATGCCTCAATCCTATTTCCATCCTTATCCTCCATAGGCATATATTCTAAGTTATTTGACATGTTTTCAGCCTTGTGTGTTTTATTTTTTGTATCAGATCCCACCTCTTTCAATTCCCTTGTCTCTATGTTCAAGTCACCTTCTCAATAAATCTCAGTCTATTAAACTGCAAGTGACATCCAGGGGCTTCTGTGGTGGCTCGGATGGTAAAGAATCTGACAGCAATGAAGGAGACCTGGGCCAAGAAGATCCCCTAGAAAAAGACTTGTCTACCCACTCCAATGTTCTTGCCTGGAGAATCCCATGGACAGAGAAGCCTGGTGGGCTCAGTCCATGGGGTCACAAAGAATCTGGCACGAGTAAACAACTAACACTCTGCTGCACTTTAGCCTCCAGGTACTTTAAACTTCCACCTTCCACCTGCTGCTTCTGCTGCTGCTGCTAAGTTGCTTCAGTCATGTCCGACTCTGTGTGACCCCATAGAGGGCAGCCCACCAGGCTCCCCCATCCCTGGGATTCTCCAGGCAAGAGTACTGGAGTGGGGTGCCATTTCCTTCTCCAATGCATGAAAGTGAAAAGTGAAAGTGAAGCTGCTCAGTCGTGTCTGACTCTTAGCGACCCCATGGACTGCCACCTACTCAATTTTAAATTATTTCTTTAACATTTATCATTCATGCTTATTTATTTGCCTATGGTTAATAATTTGTCTTGCTTAAGCTACACTGTATTATTAAGGGCAAGGATCTTTATTTTTTTCACTGTCCTATCAGGCACCTAAAACCATGGCAGTCATATTATAAATGGTCAACAATGTAAATTAGAATAAATAAAAGCACTGTTGCTTTCTCCTTTCATATTTGCACTTTGTATATACACTTTTTTGTTTTAAACCTCCTTCTATTTGTTTTTTAACCAGCAATCTGTTTTAGATAGATGCCTATGTGGGGCACATTCAATCGTTACATCTCTCTATCCTCTACAAAGTATTCTGTCACATCTATCTGCCACATCATGCATTTCTGTACTCACAGTCATGGACACTGGAACTGCTTCCTTGTTTCTCTCCACTCTATGACACGGTTTTGCTTTCAACTTTTTCTTTTAACATTTTTTCATCACCATCTTAAAAACCATTATTTCCCTTTTTAAGAATCATTGCTAAAAGGGAAGGAGTTATCCCTTCACAATTTCTTAACAGATTTCTGTTCTATGCATTTTGTTACCCATGAAAACTAGAGAGTTCCATCTGTTAAACACCTTGATATCTCATATTAATTAAGAAAAGAAATTACAGGTATAAATACATAGAGATAGATGTAATATTTTATGATACATGTCCTTGCTTAGAGCCAGGGAGTAGATGGTTGGTGAGATACTCTAATATTTCAAGGTCAGAATAAAGCTTGTTTAATAGAAGTATACTAAGTCTGTATAGTAAAAATTGTTATTTATTTCAATATTGAATTGGCCAAAGAGTTTTTTCCATAAAACCTTACAGAAAAACCCAAATGAATTCTTTGGTGGGTGCGTGTATATTCAGTCAAATCTAACTCTTTGCAACTCCATGGCCTGCAGCCTACAGGGTCCTCTGTCCATAGAACTGTCCAGGTAAGAACTGGAATGGGTTGCAATTTCTTCTTCCAGGATCTTCCTAACCCAGGGATTGAACTAGCGTTTTCTTTTCTCCTGCATTAGCAGGCAAATTCTTTACCACTGAGCCACCTGGGAAGAACCAACTCTTTGGCCAAGGCAAAATATTCAATAATAAGATGAATATCATTACTATCATGGAGAAGAGTACAGTTTAAAATTTTTCTACCCATTCCAATATGCTCCTAATACATTTTTACCTTGAGACTTCTATATGGTTACTTATACGTAATAATTTAACTCTATATTTTCTCCATATACTATTTTTACAAATAGGGCTGTAATATTATTATTTTGTCACTCAGTTTTAAACTTATTCATATCATATCAATAAACTATTTTGAAATCACTATATTTGATCAAAAAGCAATAACTTGAATTTGTAAATTTTTTTCTACTTGCCATAGCGCTCTACATCTTACTAAGCATTTAATAGGAACTTAAGAGGCTTATTTAATTTAGTTACATGTTTATAAAATAAAATAAAGCATATTAAGAGCATAGAGTTTGGATTCAGAGAGATTTTGAATTGAATCACAACTTTTTTGGTGAAGTCATATAGCTTTAAACAAGTTTCCTAATCTACTTTCATTTTACTTTTATTTTCTATAAAATTATTTCTCTAAAAATAGTAACTACCTCATTGGGTAATTTTAAGGAATGTTAATTTATAAACATTTAAAGGTCTTAGTACAAGCCCTGATATATTATACATCCTTAGTAAATTTTGACATATTACTAATGCTAAAATAATTTTTGTCTTTTTCAAATTCAGAGACTTATTAAAGAAAATAGTACTAAACACTTTGAAGCATTTATTATCTTTTTGTTTCCCCTTTCTCATGAATAATTATTTTTCTGTGGTTAAAAAGTAGTCAATCATATGTATTACCAATGTGTTAATCACACATTATAAAACACTAATGAACATTGCATTGTATTTACCTTTATTGGTAAGATTTTATATGATCAATATGAATAAATAATAAGGAGCATGACTCTCCTTAATTTATGAAGCTTAAGACATTTGAGACTTCAGCATGAATGATAGCTAGGAGTGGAATGGATGACTATATGGTTTTATAATATCAAAATAAAAGGATAAACAAAGACATGAAATATTAAAAAGAAAGGGGTTGAGATTTTCTACATGAATGTTTAGGTACAGAAATATACAGGATGAATAAATAAAATATACAACTACAAAATTATTTAAGATAAAGTGTGAAATGTTTTATTCAGCTTTTCTAAAATCTTCATTTGCTGGTTTTGCTGTATATGAAACAAATAGCTGAAATTTTGGCACCATTTGTCAAAGAATATGTATTGAAATACTTACTTCAATGTTGACTGTAAGAACTATATGTGTTTCTCATCTTATTTGGAGAGATTTTTTTCTGTAATGAATAATTTGGATACATCGCAATATTCTACTTTCTGCTGAAACAAAATTCTCCAGTGTTCATGTTCTGTTTTATTCCCATAGGATGGTGAATATGTATGTGCTTACATTTATAAAGTAAATTATGTGCTTAAAGATATAATAGCCTTTGCTTTTACATAGTTGTTTTCTCAGAGGAATTCAACACATTTCACACTGACTTTAGAGAAAACACGTACTCATTCTTGACATACCATATTACTCTGGGAGTATTTATTTCCACTCTTCCCCCCCCCTTAAGGCTTTATAATAGATTGTAAGGAATTTAAGTTAAGAGAGACACACAGAAAAAAGAAGAGCATCTAACACAGATCTTAATACACTTGGTCAGAATCTTTAAATTCCAAACTCACCAAATGAAAATCAAAACCTTGGTAGAATCCTAGACTTCTAGATCATTGCTACCTCTCATAAGATAAAAAAAAAAAAATCAATGAGATTTTAAATATAATTGAGGAAAATACATTTTTAGAAGATCAATATTTTCTATTTGGAGGAATATATATTGGATTAAAAATATTTCATGACTTAGTTATTTCCTTTATTTTTATGTATCATCCTCATTAGGGTAACCGTTTAAAGTGGGTGTTCTGATAGAAATGAATTTTATTAGTAAGTCCATCTACACACTTCTCCCTCTTAACCAAGGTCATCCTTTTGCAAGGCTGCAACAAAATAAAATGTCCCATGTGGTCATTAAGTACATGACATCTGTAACTATGGAAATGTCAGCCTGAAATATTGAGATAATCTAAATTTTCTAACACTTACTGTGTAATATTGGGTGAGTTGACTAAGCTTTTTTTGTTTTAAATTTTGGCTGCACTGGGTCTTTGTTGCTTCCTGCGGGCTTTCTCTAGTTGCAGTGAGTGGGGACTACTCCGCGTTGCAGTGTGCAGGCTTCTCATTGAGGTGTCTTCTCTTGTTGCAGAGCACAGGCTCTAGGTGCACTGCCTCAGTGGTTGTGGCTCCTGGACTCTAGAGTGCAGGCTCAGTAGTTGTGCACTAAGGTGCACAGGCTTAGTTGCTCCAAGGCATGTGGAATCTTCCTGGAGCAGGGATTGAACCCATGTCCCCTGCATTGGCAGGAGGATTTCATATCCACTGTACTACCAGGGAAGTCCTGACTATCCTTTTTAAGCCTCTGTTTCCTTATCTATAACATGAATCTAATTATAGTACTTGTGGCTTATTTTCTACCAAAGATTTGCAGTGAAATTTGAGAGACCGTACAAAGGAATCTTATTAGACATTTGAAAGTTTAAAGGTTGTCATGTCTCTATTTTACCATTTGGGACCACTGTAGTTTTGCCCTATCTATGATTTTTCCAGTGGTCATGTATGGATGTGAGAGTTGGACTGTGAAGAAAGCTGAGTGAGGAAGAATTGATGCTTTTGAACTGTGGTGTTGGAGAAGACTTGAGAGTCCCTTGGACTGCAAGGAGATCCAACCAGTCCATTCTGAAGGAGATCAGTCCTGGGTGTTTATTGGAAGGACTGATGCTAAAGCTGAAACTCCAATACATTGGCCACCTCACGAGAAGAGTTGACTCATTGGAAAAGACTCTGATGCTGGGATGGATTGGGGGCAGGAGGAGAAGGGAACGACAGAGGATGAGATGGCTGGATGGCATCACCGACTCAATGGACATGAGTTTGGGTGAACTCTGGGAGTTGGTGATGGACAGGGAGGCCTGGCGTGCTGCAATTCATGGAGCCGCAAAGAGTCGGACACGACTGAGCGACTGAACTGAACTGACGGACCACTTGTGATTGCATTTCTGTCTTCTGTTTAACTATTGGTCAACTGTGCTATAGGAAAATGTGAGTTCTTAAGCATCTTGATTAAGCACTCAGATTCTAGACCAGAATACTGAGGCTTGAATTTTTGTTCAGCTTGCAGCTTTGAGTGATTTTGCTACTTCTTTGTGACTCAGTGTCCTCATCTGTTAAATATGAATAATCATACAGCTTACATCTTAGGATTCAACTAATAATCAAAGTTATATGCATAGAGCACTAAGAACAGTGGGAGACACACAGCAAATGGTATATGAGGATTAGTAGTTAATTATTGGCATATTAAGAAAAAGTGTGAATTGTTTTACTCAGCTTTTCCAAAATCTTTGCTAATTCTACTATGTATGATATAAACAACTGGAACATTCTTTCCCTTAAAAAGTACAAAAAGATGTTTATGAATCACATCCTCTTTTTTTGTTTTAACAAATACTCATCAATTTTAATTTTAAAGTAATATGTAAAAATGCCAATTCCCATTACTTTTTCTCTAATTTATTTTGCTAAAGTAATCTAAGAGAAATGATTCTTATTATGTTTGCTAGACCCTTCTAATTCCTACTTAAGATTGTATTCATAATGCCCCCATTGCATCATCAAGAATAAATGACACAATCAAATGTATAATTGCTCTTATAAAGGAATGCCAATATTGTCACAAACACTCAGATTTTCAGAGCAAAATTTGTGAGAGTAATAAATGTGTCCATTTCCATCAAGATACTTTACAAAATCCTTCCATTTAAAGTCAAACCCAGTGTTGCTATTAATTAAGTAAATTATATGTTTATAGGCATAGTAATTCAAATTAAGTATACTAATCTCAGGATTTCCCTGGTGGCTCAGATGGTAAAGTGTCTGCCTACAATGTGGGAGACCTGGCTTCAATCCCTGGGTCGGGAAGATGCTCTGGAGAAGGAAAGAAGAGTACTCCAGTACTCTTGCCTGGAAAATCCCATGGACGGAGGAGCCTGGTAGGCTACAGTCGATGGGGTTGCAAAGAGTCGGACACGACTGAGTGACTAAGCTTTCACACTAATCTCAAACATATATTTTCTCTAAACTGAGAATTCTTTTTGTTTTAAATTTATTTATTTTTGACTGTGTTGGATTTTAGTTGCAGCTCAGGATCTCCGCTGTGGCATGCAGGATCTATTTGGTGCAATGCATGGATTCTTTGTAGCTCTGTGTAGACTCTAAAGGTGTGGCTCAGGGGCTCCAGAGTGCTCAGGCTCAGTAGTCACAATGCAAGGGCTCAGTAGCCCCATGGTATGCGGGATCTTAGTTCCCTGATTAGGGATCAAACCCACGTCCCCTATATTGTAAAATGTATTCTTAACCACTGGACCACCAGGGAAGTCCCTAAATTGGGAATACTACTCACAGATTTTCTAAGTATTTCAGTTCATTTCTGCATGGCAAGGAAGATAACAAGATTTTTATATCATGGTAAATGAATAAACAGTCTTTCGCTTTACTAGAGTGGACATAACAGAATAATTATGTATTCATGATGATCAGTTTTCTATAAATATTAGAGTTCAGTAATTAAAACTGCCTGTTATTTACTCATTTGGAAGACTTATAAAAGTAGTTCATGCATATTCATCATCCTTTAAGTGACAAAAAACTGTTTGTTTTGGTCTTTGCGTTTGCTATAAGTATATTTTGTAGTTTTTGAAATATATCTGCTATCTTCATCACCTTGAGCTAGACAGAGAATGGAGTGCATTTTAATGCAGGAACAATTTATTTTTGATAGTTCTTCTCTTCCCAGTATTTCAAGACTTTTCTCTAACCTGTCACTCTATCCTTGCAAAAAAGATGGAACCAAGAAAAAAATTGCCTGTGCTTTCTCTCTCATTGTTTTAGTTTTGTTCTCTTTTTTCCAGCATTATTTGTATTTTACCCAAGAATGAAAAACATATAGAACTTTTAATTAAATAAATTTCCCCCATTAATATTTTCCAGGGCCAGTGTGGAATTCCATTACATTCCACCTATTTCATCTATACATGCTATTCCATCTATTCCATTGCATGAGATAGATTTCTAGAGATGAAAATTGGTTGTCTTCTCTCTCCATTTGGTTCTCATTTTGACAGGAAGTTCTAATGCTAGAAATGCAGATTTCTGTAATGATAATATTTTATATCACACAGAAGCCATCTCTTAGGCTTCAAATTTACCCAGGTTCATATCTGCTCACTTTGTTTGCTTAAAAGACAGGCTTTGATTTTGAGTCAGATTTTCATTTTGGAAATCTAAGAGAGGAAACCTTTTTGAACTCACATCCCTAGTTAACATCACATTAATTTACAAAGCACTTTTTGAAACAAATGCTATGGAATTCAGGAATGCAGAAGGCTAACACTATAAATATAGAAAGCTGAAGATGTAATGTAGTTTGTTCAGTAATTTGCTGAATATAAGGATGGAAATATTCACAGTTTAAAAAAATAGTTTCTGGCTCATTTAGCTCATCTTATTTTTGTGTATATTAACATTGAGTCAGATCTTCCAAATTCATGAACTACATTGGATTTCTTTCCCCTCTCTATTTAGATGTAGGACTCAGAATCATTCCTTTAGTCAGAGTTTCCCACAAATCCTCTGATAATTGACTAGATTAATACAAAACAATACCACAAAAGTCCATGTAATCCCTCCACAATAAAGATTACCAGAAAACAGGAGGGGAGGACTTGGCATTTTTTTCTCTACTGCACCTCTGCTCCCTCCCTTTTTATTATTAGCCCTTCTTATTATTATCCCTCCCTCTCTTCTTCCACCCTTTGCTCCCCCACCTTCTTTCTTTTTGTAAAAACACTTAATAAGAGATCAGACCTCAACAAATTGTTAAAAATGCACAACACAGTACTATATCTTTCGGAACAATACTGTAGAACAAATCTCTAGGATTTGGTCATTTTGCATAACTAAAATTATACCCACTGAAAACAACTCAACTCCCCATTTTCTCTTCTCCCCCATTCCCTGGAAACCATCAGTCTAATGTTTCTATGAGTTTGGCTACTTCAGATCAGATCAGATCAGTCGCTCAGTTGTGTCCGACTCTTTGCGACCCCATGAATTGCAGCACGCCAGGCCTCCCTATCCATCACCAACTCCCAGAGTTCACTCAGACTCACGTCCATCGAGTCAGTGATGCCATCCAGCCATCTGATCCTCTGTCGTCCCCTTCCCCTCTTGCACCCAATCCCTCCCAGCATCAGAGTCTTTTCCAATGAGTCAACTCTTCGCATGAGGTGGCCAAAGTACTGGAGTTTCAGCTTTAGCATCAGTCCTTCCAAAGAAATCCCAGGGCTGATCTCCTTCAGAATGGACTGGTTGGATCTCCTTACAGTCCAAGAGACTTTCAAGAGTCTTCTAAAACACCACAGTTCAAAAGCATCAGTTCTTCAGCGCTCAGCCTTCTTCACAGTCCAACCCTCACATCCATATATGACCATAGGAAAAACCATAGCCTTGACTAGACAGACCTTTGTTGGCAAAGTAATGTTTCTACTTTTGAATATGCTATCTAGGTTGGTCATAACTTGCTTTCCAAGGAGTAAGCGTCTTTTAATTTCATGGCTGCAGTCACCATCCAGAGTGATTTTGGAGCCCAGAAAAATAAAGTCTGACACTGTTTCCACTGTTTCCCCATCTATTTCCCATGAAGTGGTGGGACCGGATGCCATGATCTTCATTTTCTGAATGTTGAGCTTTAAGCCAACTTTCACTCTCCACTTTCACTTTCATCAAGAGGCTTCTGAGTTCCTCTTCACTTTCTGCCATAAGGGTTGTGTCATCTGCATATCTGAGGTTATTGATATTTCTCCCGGCATTCTTGATTCTAGCTTGTGTTTCTTCCAGTCCAGTGTTTCTCATGATGTACTCTGCATATAAGTTAAATAAACAGGGTGACAATATACAGCCTTGACGAACTCCTTTTCCTATTTGGAACCAGTCTGTTGTTCCATGTCCAGTTCTAACTGTTGCTTCCTGACCTGCATACAGGTTTCTCAAGAGGCAGATCAGGTGGTCTGGTATTCCCATCTCTTTCAGAATTTTCCACAGTTGATTGTGATCCACACAGTCAAAGGCATTGGCATAGTCAATAAAGCAGAAATAGATGCTTTTCTGGAACTCTCTTGCTTTTTCCATGATCCAGCAGATGTTGGCAATTTGATCTCTGGTTCCTCTGCCTTTTCTAAAACCAGCTTGATCATCTGGAAGTTCACAGTTCACATATTGCTGAAGCCTGGCTTGGAGAATTTTGAGCATTACTTTACTAGCGTGTGAGATGAGTGCAATTGTGCGGTAGTTTGAGCATTCTTTGGTATTGCCTTTCTTTGGGATTGGAATGAAAACTGACCTTTTCCAGTCCTGTGGACACTGCTGAGTTTTCCAAATTTGCTGGCATATTGAGTGCAGCACTTTCACAGCATCATCTTTCAGGATTTGAAATAGCTCAACTGGAATTCCATCACCTCCACTAGCTTTGTTTGTAGTGATGCTTTCTAAGGCCCACTAGACTTCACATTCCAGGATGTCTGGCTCTAGGTCAGTGATCACACCATGGTGATTATCTGGGTCGTGAAGATCTTTTTTGTACAGTTCTTCTGTGTATTCTTGCCATCTCTTCTTAATATCTTCTGCTTCTGTTAGGTCCATACCATTTCTGTTCTTTATCGAGCTCATCTTTGCATGAAATGTTCCTTTGGTATCTCTGATTTTCTTGAAGAGATCCCTAGTCTTTCCCATTCTGTTGTTTTCCTCTATTTCTTTGCACTGATCGCTGAAGAAGGCTTTCTTATCTCTTCTTGCTATTCTTTGGAACTCTGCATTCAGATGTTTATATCTTTCCTTTTCTCCTTTGCTTTTAGCTTCTCTTCTTTTCATAGCTATTTGTAAGGCCTCCCCAGACAGCCATTTTGCTTTTTTGCATTTCTTTTCTATGGAAATGGTCTTGATTCCTGTCTCCTGGACAATGTCACGAACCTCATTCCATAGCTCATCAGGCACTCTATCGATCAGATCTAGGCCCTTAAATCTATTTCTCACTTCCATTGTATAATCATAAGGGACTTGATTTAGGTCATACCTGAATGGTCTAGTGGTTTTCCCTACTTTCTTCAATTTAAGTCTGAATTTGGCAATAAGGAGTTCATGGTCTGAGCCACAGTCAGCTCCCGGTCTTGTTTTTGCTGACTGTATAGAGCTTCTCCATCTTTGGCTGCAAAGAATATAATCAATCTGATTTCGGTGTTGACCATCTGGTGATGTCCTTGTGTAGAGTCTTCTCTTGTGTTGTTGGAAGAGGGTGTTTGCTATGACCAGTGCATTTTCTTGGCAGAACTCTATTAGTCTTTGCTCTGCTTCATTCCGTATTCCAAGGCCAAATTTGCCTGTTACTCCAGGTGTTTCTTGACTTCCTACTTTTGCATTCCAGTCCCCTATAATGAAAAGGACATCTTTTGGGGGTGTTAGTTCTAAAAGGTCTTGTAGGTCTTCATAGAACCATTCAACTTCAGCTTCTTCAGCGTTACTGGTTGGGGCATAGACTTGGATTACTGTGATATTGAATGGTTTGCCTTGGAAACGAACAGAGATCATTCTGTCATTTTTGAGATTGCATCCAAGTACTGCATTTCGGACACTTTTGTTGACCATGATGGCCACTCCATTTCTTCTGAGTGATTCCTGCCCGCAGTAGTAGCTATAATGGTCATCTGAGTTAAATTCACCCATTCCAGTCCATTTGAGTTCACTGATTCCTAGAATGTCGACATTCACTCTTGCCATCTCTTGTTTGACCACTTCCAATTTGCCTTGATTCATGGACCTAACATTCCAGGTTCCTATGCAATATTGCTCTTTACAGCATTGGACCTCACTTCTATCACCAGTCACATCCACAGCTGGGTATTGTTTTTGTTTTGGCTCCATCCCTTCATTCTTTCTGGAGTTATTTCTCCACTGATCTCCAGTAGCATATTGGGCACCTACTGTCCTGGGGAGTTTCTCTTTCAGTATCCTATCATTTTGCCTTTTCATACTATTCATGGGGTTCTCAAGGCAAGAATACTGAAGTGGTTTGCCATTCCCTTCTCCAGTGGACCACATTTTGTCAAATCTCTCCACCATGACCCGCCCATCTTGGGTTGCCCCATGGGCATGGCTTAGTTTCATTGAGTTAGACAAGGCTGTGGTCCTAGTGTGATTAGATTGACTAGTTTTATGTGAGTATGGTTTCAGTGTGTTTGTCCTCTGATGCCCTCTTGCAACACCTACCATCTTACTTGGCTTTTTCTTACCTTGGGTGTGGGGTATCTATTCACGGCTGCTCCAGCAAAGCGCAGCCATTGCTCCTTACCTTGGACGAGGGGTATCTCCTCACTGCCGCCCTTCCTGACCTTCAATGTGGGATAGCTCCTCTAGGCCCTCCTGCGCCCGCCCAGCCATGGCTCCTTGGATGTGGGGTTGGTCTTCCCGGCCACCGCCCCTGGCCTCGGGTGTGGGGTTGCTCCTCCTGGCCGCTGCCCCTGGCCTCGGGCTTGGGGCGTGGTATATCTCCTCCCAGTCACTGCCCCTGACCTCGGACGTGGGGTAACTCCTCTTGGCTGCAGCCCTTCAGGCATGGGGTCCTCCCGGCTTCTGCCCCTGATATTTAGATAACTCATATAAGTGCGATCATGTAATATTTGTCCTTGTGTGATTGGCTTGTATCACTTAGCATACGATCTTACAGGTTCCACATTGCCACATATTGCAGGATTTCCTTCTTTTTGAATGTCTGAACAATATTCCATTGTGTGTGTGTGTGTGTGTGTGTGTGTGTGTGTGTGTATATATATATATATACACCTCATTTTGTTTATTCATTCATACACTGATGGATATTTAGGTTGTTTCCATGTTTCTACTTTTGTGAATAGTGCAATGAATATAGGAATGCTGGTATCTCTTTGACATCCTGATTTCAGTTCTTTTAGATATATACTTAGACATGAGATTGCTGGATAGTTCTATTTTTAACATTTTGAGGAAGCTCCATACTTTTTACCACAGTGGCTACACCATTATACATTCTTAGGAACAATGTACAAGGGTTCCAATTTCTCACATTTTCACTGACACTATCTTTTTTAGGAATCAGTATTTTAATGGGAAATGATAAATTATTGTGGTTACCATTTGCATTTTTCTGATGATTAGTGATGTTGAACATTTTTTCATATACCTTTCTTAACAGAAATGTCATTTGCATATTTTCTTTGGAGAAATGTCTATTCAAGCCCATCTTTAAATCAGGTTATTTGGTCTTTCACTATTGAGTTGTAGGAGTTTCTTTTATATTTTAGATACTAACTTCTTTTTGAATATATGGTTTGCAAATATCTCCTCCCTTTTTATGGCTGCATTTTTACTTTGTTGATTTTTCCTTAGACATGGTAATTTGCAAGTACCTTACAAATGAACACTAGTGAAGAAATCTGACCACAGTGACTCCTAATATAGTAAGCTGTTGTCTAGTTACCAAATGATCATTTTAAAAGCAGAGAAGAATAATTTCAAGTACAGCCATGTTAGATATTCCATCTTGCCTTTTTATTAATCAGCATTCTCTGAATGCTCTCTGACCATGGAGCTAATGGGAAAAAAAAAAATGAGGGCATATTATCCCTACAAAAATTAAAGTGAAGCCGCTCGGTTGTGTCCGACTATTTGCGACCCCATGGACTGTAGTCTACCAGGCTCCTCCGTCCATGGGATTTTCCAGGCAAGAATACTGAAGTGGGTTGCCATTTCCTTCTCCAAGAGATCTTCCCAATCCAGGGATTGAACAAAAATTAAAGTTGATTTTAAACATGCCCATGCTTGATGGTTCCCCAAAGTAATACATTTGGGTTTGAAATGTACTTTTGGTGGAAAATACAGCTAATTATCATCTAGTACTTTGAAGAAGGTAAATAATAAAAATGATTAGTAGTAGTATCACTAATAATAGTATAAGAAGTAAAAGAAAGTAGTAGTAGTGATCAGGGATCCTGGATTATTCACTTCTTGAAGATTCTGGTATTTTTTTTAGCATGTCATCATTCATATGTAATTTTCTTTATAGACTGTCTTCATTGTGTCTCAGTGGTAAAGAATCCAGCTTGCCAAGCAGGAGACCTGGATTTGATCCCTGAATGTGGAAGATTCCCTGGAGAAGGAAATGGCTATCCATTCCAGTATTCTGGCTGGGAAATCCTATGAACAGAGGAGTCTGGCAGGCTACAGTCCACTGGGTCACAAAGAGCCAGACATGATTGAGTGACTGAGTGCATACACACACACACACACACACACACACCACAGAGTTATAAAAATGAGAACAATACAAAGCAAATAACTGAAATTTCATGACACTTGATATAATTACCAATACAGTTTTCTCACAAACTCACTCCTAGTCTTTTAAACATTGTTATATGCAAATAAGCATTATTTTACAGGAAACACAGTTTCTTTCCAGTTTTTTTTTTAAACCATGTTGAATATTTTAATAAAATGTAGAGTAAAGGTGCATTGCATAAAACATAGAAGAAATAAAGGTTTCTATTCATTGGCTTTGAATCAGTTCCCATGAATCTTCTGCCTTAGGAAGTAATATTGTAGGACTTGAGTATTACTGGAGCTTTTTCCAAGAAACTAAGTATCATAGTTCAAGGATTATTTATGAAAATTTTCTTTCTGATATTTTACTCGATAATTTGAAATTAAGTAACTTTGTTCAAATATAGAGGATAAACTGTTATTTGAAAAATAAAAAAAAAAAAGCTTTCCTAGGGCTTATAGAACCTCATTATGATCAGAATCAGATGGAAATTCAGTGGAAAAATCTAGATTTTAATCTAGTTTCTTATACTTATCATCTGTAAGAAAAATAACTTGAACATCAATTTACTTATCAGTGTGAAGAAAGATAGTAAATTCTTTTAAAATGATTAATTTATTCACTTACTTTTGCCATATACTTTGGCCACTGAGGCTACTGTTGTTATACTTGTCTTCTGAATGAGCAAAACTGGTATCTTCTACAAGTTGGCTTCTGACATTTTATATCTCAAACTTTGTTCCTTTGTTGCTATCCACACACTTCAGGTGCTGGACTCTGTAGGAGATGTTAATTTCAGTATATAACATCTGCATGCATGCATGCTAAGTTGCTTTAGTCATGTCTAACTCTCTGTGACCCTATGGCCTGTAGCCTGCCAGGCTCCTCTGTCCATGGAATTTGAATTCTCCAGACATGAATCCTAGAGTGGGTTCCATGTCCTCCTCCAGGAGATCTTCCCAGTCCAGGGATTTAACCCACATCTCTTATATCTGTTACCTACATTGGCAGGCAGATCTTTTACCGCTAGCACCACCTGGGAAGCCCATAGAACATCTACCCTTTACTTTCAAGTCACAATAACACTATACCCTGTAGGGATATTACTGGAAGCCATTTCTGTATATTGACAGTTTGGAACAATGTTACCATCAAGGAAGTGACAGAAAACCGTATAAATAAGCTCCACCAAACCAAAACTATATATGCATACCCTCAATGCAACTTTCCCTTGAGTGAATTTCCAAGATGCCTTTGGTCATGCCAAATTATACCATAGAACTGTAAGTATGAGAAATGAGAAATCAGAATGAAAAGAGATGAAGAAATACTTCTATGAAGAGGTACATGATGCCATGAGATTATCATAGTATAAAGACCAGATTGGATCCTGTAGGTCAGAGAAACTTTCCCTAAATGGTTCTTCTTTTCTTTTTAAAATTTATTTATTTATATTTTTGGCTATGTTGGGTCTTCATTGCTGCATGTGGGCTTTCTCTACTTGTGGTGAGTAAGGGCTATTCTCTAGTTGTAGTATGTGGGCTTCTCTTTGCTGTGGCTTCTCTTGTCGCAGAAGTTGGGGCTCTAGGCAATGTGGGCTTCAGCAGTTTTGGCACATGGGCCCTAAGTGGTTCTTGATTTTAATAAGAAAGTCATCCTTAGCAACCAAGTTATGGTGGTGGGGGATAGGGGTAGACAAGATTCAAGGCATATTGAAAGAAAAGGCAAAAATGCTTTGAAGCAGAAAAAATACTATGAAGAGTAGAGAAACTGAAAGGAAATTCAGTATGACTGGAGCTCAAAAAGTGAGGATAAAAGGGTCATCTGGAATGAGATTTTAGAGAAAAGGATGGAGCAGATCCAATTTGGTCTGGGGAGGTTACATCAAGGTTGAGACTTTATTCTAAAGAAAAGGAGAAGTTATGAAAAGTTGACATTGTAAGATTTGCATTGATACCAGAATACTCTGAATAAGTGTGTGAAAAACAAATTGGACTGGTGAAGCCCAAATTGTTGTGGGGTTTCCACTAGCAAGCTGTTGCCCTCATGGGAAGAATTGAGCCAGAGTAAACAGTAGTAGTGGTAGACATAATATTTATTTTTTTCATTCATTCTCAGCAGTGATACGGACTTAACTAGATTTTTGCATCTATTACTTTTCTTTTTTGAGTTTGATAGGCATTGATTTCCAGTTGATATAAAACTACTGTAAAATACTGAAAAATATATATTCTACTGATATTAACTTTCCTTAATTGTTTCATTACTGAAATTTTGTATTAAGCTTTGCAGTCAGGTAGTATATAAGTCCTTCTACTTTGTTGTTAGTTTTTAATATTACTTTGGACATTCTAGTTACTCTGAATTTCTATATGGATTTTAGGAGTAACTTGTCAAATTCTATAAAAGAACTTGTTAGGATTATGATTACAACTGTTTGATTCTATAAAATAATTTAAGGAGAATTGATGTCTTAACAATATTTTCCAATCTATAAACACGAAATGTCTCTCCATTAATTAGATCTTTTAAAATTTCTCTCACCATACTTCTTGAGTTTCACTGTCAAAGTCTTGTATATATTTGTTAAATGTATTCCTAAGCATTTTGCTTCCTGATGCTAATATAAATGGAATAACTTTAGAATTTTATTTTCAAATAATATACTTATCATATATAAAAAATAATTGATTTATTATGATTACTTAACATTCTGTGACTGCTAAATTTACTTAGTAGTTCTTAAAGGCATGTTGTAGTTTCCTTGAGCTTTTCTATACCAGCAATCATTGTATATTGTTTATAAAGACAAATTTAATCCTTTATACTTTTTTTTTTGCCTTATTATAATAGGTATTCTAGTACAAAGTCAAACAGAAATTATAAGATTGAGTTTCTTAGCTTGTTTCCAATTTTAGGAAGAAAGAATTTAATATTTAAGAATTAAATATGTAAGCCACAGAAGTTTTGAAGATGTTCTTTTCCAGAATGTGGAAGTTATAATAATTTATTTTTCTAGGTTGCACATTTTTTAAATCATGAATTAAGTTGAATATTAAATTATTTGCACATGAAATGATCCTTCAGTTTTTCTCATTCTATTAATATGCTTAATTACACTGATTATTTTTTAAATGTTAAATTAAATGTCATACACCCTGGATAAATGCCAATTGGAAATGATGTGCCATACTTATTATATATTTCTGGATTTGATAGTGCGTTGTTTATAAGACATTAAACTCTAAATATATCAATAACCTCATATATGCAGATAACACCACCCTTATGGCAGAAAGTTAAGAAAAACTAGAGAGCCTCTTGATGAAAATGAAAGAGGAGGGTGAAAAAGTTGGCTGAAAGCTCAACATTCAGAAAACAAAGATCACGGCATCCAGTTCCATTACTTCATGGCAAATAGATGGGGAAACAGTGGAAACAGTGGCTGACTTTATTTTTCTGGGCTCCAAAATCACTGCAGATGGTGACTGCAGCCGTGAAATTAAAAGATGCCTGTTCCTTGGAAGGAAAGTTATGACCAACCTAGACAGCATATTAAAAAGCAGAGACATTACTTTGTAAACAAAGGTCTGTCTAGTCAAGGCTATGGTTTTTCATATGGTTTTCCAGTAGTCATGTATGGATGTGAGAGTTGGACTATAAAGAAGCTGAGTGCATAAGAATTGATGCTTTTGAACCATGGTGTTGGAGACGACTCTTGAGAGTCCCTTGGACTGCTAGGAGATCCAACCAGTCCATCCTAAAGGAGATCAGTCCTGGGTGTTCATTGGAAGGAATGATGCTAAAGCTGAAGCTCCAATACTTTGGCCATGTGATGTGAAGAGCTGACTCATTTGAAAAGACCCTGATGCTGGGAAAGATTGGAGGCAGGAGGAGAAGGGTACGACAGAGGATGAGAGTTGGATGGCATCATTGACTCAATAGACATGAGTTTGGGTAAACTCCGGGAGTTGGTGATGGATGGACAGGGAGGCCTGGTTGGTTGCAGTCCATGGGGTTGCAAAGAGTTGGACACAACTGAGCAACTGAACTGAACTGAACTGAAGAAAAAGACAATATGAGTTTTTGGTATTGGATTAGGCTGTCTTTGAAGAGCGAATTAAGAAGCACATTCTGTTGTATTTTCTGAAACAGTTTGTATAAGCCTGATAATTTTTTAAACATTTTTTGATTAAATATTTGAGGCCATTTAACAGTAAAATCATTGGGACTTGAACTGTATTGGAAGCTTTTGATAAGCGTTAAATTTGTCTTATAAACATAAGACGTTCAAATCTTTTTCTAGTTTGTTTTAGTAAGCTGTGCTTTTCAAATAATGTGTTTATTTTAAATACTTGATCAAGCTTCTTAGCATAAAATTTTTTATTATCTTTTTACCATCTGTAAAATCCAGTGATAACCCTTCTTTCATTTTCAAAACTGGCAATTTGTGTTCTCTTCTTCCTTTCTCATTCTTGCTGTTTATCCAATTCACTAGTATTTTCAATGAGATAGCTTTGACTTTTAAAAATTTCTCTGTTGTTTGCTATATTTAACTTATTTCTATTCTTTTTTAAGATTTTTTTTACTGTCCTTTACATACTTTGAGCTTACATTATTCCTATATTTCAGTTTTACTAAAGATTAACTTTAAGGTTACTGATTTTAGACTTTTGTTTAGTTGCTATTATAAGCATTTAATGCTTTGAAATGTCCTCCAAGTACTGTTTTAGGTACATAATTTGATATATTTTATAATGATTTAATAAGATATGTTTTATAATTTCCCATGTGATTTGTTATTTGATCAATGGCTTGTTTTAAAATGAATTCTTTAATTTCTAAGTATCTGGGTTTTACTTTTTTTTAAGAGATATTATTTTTTATTTAAAATTTAATTTTTGCCAAAGAATTTATAGTGTATGACTTTAGTCATTAATTTATTGAGTATATTTAATCACCCAAAATGTCATCTGTCTCTTTTAATATTCCCTTTTCACTGAAAATAATATGTATTGTGTTATTTTTTGGGTAAAGTATTCTGCAAATATTCATTAGGTTTAGTAGCCTGATACCATTACTCTAATATTCTGTATATTTCTTGTCTTTTTGTCTAACTGTTCTTTTAATTTTTGAGAAAAGCATGCTAAAATCTACAACTATGACTGTAGATTATCCATTTATTTCTTTAGTTAATTTTTGCTTAATATATTTTGAAGGCCTATTATTAGTCAAATAGAAATATATAATATCTTATTGAAGAATTGACTGTCATTTTGAAATCTCTTTGTTTATCTCTGGTCATATTATTCTCCTTGGTGGGTTACAAGATACATAGAGCTCTGAAAATTTCTTTTGTTTATTACTTACCTGTGATGTTCATGTTGTATTTACCCTATCTAGTGGGGTTTGATATATCTTTGTATTGACATAAACAAAGTTTTTCTTTTGTACACAGAATATACCCAGATCTTGCTTCTTTATGTCTTATTAAAATCTACCTATTTATTGCACTGCTTGTTTCATTCACATATATCATTTGGTACAATTTTAAATGGATATTATATTGCTGTTTTACATTGTTTTGTTTTTACATTTTTAATTATTTTACATATTTTTGTTTTATCTTCTTTATTTCTCTTTACCTGTATGATTTTGGGCTTTTATTTTAGAGTTTTAAATTTTAGATTTATCTTTGCATTCATTTTTTGTTGCTTTATTCAGTCGCTCAGTTGTGTCTGATTTTTTGCAACCCCTTGGACTGTAGTATGCGAGGCTTTTCTGTCCTTCACCATCTCCCAGAGCTTGCTCACACTCATGTCCATCCAGTCAGTTATGCCATCTAACCATCTCATCCTCTGTTGTCCCCTTCTCCTCCTGCCTTCAATCTTTCCCAGCATCAGGGCCTTTTCTAATAGGTCAGCTCTTAGCATCAGGTGCCCAAAGTATTGGAGTTTCAGTTTCAGCATTAGTCCTTCTAATGAATATTCAAGGTTGATTTCCTTTAAGATTCAGTGGTTTGATATCCTTACAGTCCAAGGGACTTTGGAGCATCTTCTTGAACACCACAGTTCAAAAGCATCAATTCTTTGGTACTCAGCCTTCTATATGGTCCAACTCTCACATCCATACATGACTACTGGAAAAACCATAGCTTTTTCTATACAGACCTTTTTCAACAAAAAAAATGTCTCTGTTTTTAATATGCTGTCTAAGTTGCTCATACCTTTTCTTTCAGAAGCAGTCATCTTTTAATTTCGTGGCTACAGTCACCATCTGCAGTGATTTTTGGAACCCAAGAATATAAAGTCTCTCACTGTTTCCATTGTTTCCTCATTATTTGCCATGAAGTAATGGGACCAGATGCCATGATCGTTGTTGTTTGAATGTTGAGTTTTAAGCCAACTCTTTCACTCTCCTCTTTCACTTTCATCAAGAGGCTCTTTAGTTCCTCTCGCTTTCTGCCATAAGGGTGGTGTTATGTGCATATATGAGGTTATTGATATTTCTCTCAGCAATCTTGATTCCATATGTGCTTCATCCTGCCCAGCATTTTTCATGATATACTCTTTATATAAGTTAAATAAGCAAGGTGACAACATGCAGCTTTGATGTACTCCTTTCCCGACTTGGAACCAGTCCATTGTTCCATGACCGGTTCTACCTGTTGCTTCTTGACCTGCATACAGGTTTCACAGGAGGCAGGTAAGGTGGACTAGTATTTCCATCTCTTTAAGAATTTTCCACAGTTTGCGGTGATCCACACAGTCAAACACTTTAGCATAAACACTGAAGCAGAAGTAGATGTTTTTCTGGAATTCTTTTTCTTTCCTATGATCCAGTGGATGTTGGCAATTTGATCTCTAGTTCCTCTGCCTTTTCTAAATCCAGCTTGAAGTTCAGGAAGTTCTCAGTTCACGTACTGTTGAAGTCTAGCTTGGAGAATTTTGAGCATTACTTTGCTAGCATGTGAAATGAGTGCAATTGTGCAGTAGTTTGAACATTCTTTGGCATTGATCTTCTTTGGGATTGAAATGAAAACTGATCCTTTCCAGTCCTGTGGCCACTGCTGAATTTTCCAAATTTTCTGGCATACTGACTACATCACTTTAACAGCATCATCTTTTAGGATCTTAAACAGGTCAGCTGGAATTCCATCACCTGTATAATGTCATGAACCTCTTGTTTTTCCTGTGGTCATGTATGGATGTGAGAGTTGGACTGTGAAGAAGACTGAGCGCTGAAGAATTGATGCTTTTGAACTGTGGTGTTGGAGAAGACTCTTGAGAGTCCCTTGGACTGCAAGGAGATCCAACCAGTCCATTCTGAAGGAGATCAGCCCTGGGATTTCTTTGGAGGGAATGATGCTAAAGCTGAAACTCCAGTACTTTGGCCACCTCATGGGAAGAGTTGACTGATTGGAAAAGACTCTGATGCTGGGAGGGATTGGAGGCAGGAGGAGAAGGGGATGACAGAGGATGAGATGGCTGGATGGCATCACTGACTCGATGGACGTGTGTCTCAGTGAACTCCAGGAGTTGGTGTTAGACAGGGAGGCCTGGCGTGCTGCAGTTCTTGGGGTTTCAAAGAGTCGGACACGACTGAGCGACTGATCTGATCTGATCTGATATGGCATTCTGTCTATCAGATCTAATCCCTTGAATCTATTTGTTACTTACACTGTATAATCATAATGGATTTGACTTAGGTTATAACTTTATGGCCTAGTGGTTTTCCCAACTTTCTTAAATTTAAGTTTGAATTTTGCAATAAGGAGTTCATAATCTGAGCAAAAATCAGCTCCTGGTCTTATTTTTGCTGACTGTATAGAGCTTCTCCATCTTCAACTGCAAGAAGGTTTGTTCATAGTGATGCTTCCTCAGGCCTATTTGACTTTACCCTCCAAGATGTCTGGTTCTACGTTAGTGATTACACCATTGTGGTTATCTGGGTATTTAAGATCTTTTTTGCATAGTTCTTCTGTATATTCTTGCTGCCTCTTCTTAATATTTTCTGCTTCTCTTAGATCCACACCGATTCTGCTCTTTTTCTGCCCATCTTTGCATGAAATGTTCCATTGGCATCTCTAATTTTCTTGAAGAGATCTCTAGTCTTTCCCATTCTGTTGTTTTCCTCTATTTCTTTCCTTGGTAAGGCTTTCTTATCTCTCTTTGCTATTCTTTGGAACTCTGCATTCAGTTGGATATATCTTTCCTTTTCTCCCTGATCTTTCACTTCTTTTCTCAACTATTTGTAAGGCCTCCTCAGACAACCATTTTGCCTTCTTACATTTCTTTTTCTCGGGGATGGTTTTGATCACTGCCTCCTGTATAATGTCATGAACCACCATCCATATTCTTCAGGAATCCTGTCTATCAGATCTAATCCCTTGAATCTATTTGTCACTTCCACTGTATAATTGTAAGGGATTTCATTAAGGTCATACCTTAATGGCCTAGTGGTTTTCCCTACTTTCTTCAATTTTAAGTCTGAATCTTGCAATAAGGAGTTCATGATCTGAGCCAAAGTCAGCTCCCAGTCTTGTTTTTGCTGACTGTATAGAGCTTTTCCATCTTTGATTGAAAGAATATAATCAATCTGATTTCAGTATTTGCCATCTGGTGATGTCCATGTTTAGAGTCATCACTCGTGTTGTTGAAAGTAAGTGTTTGCTATGATCAGTGCATTCTCTTGGCAAAACTCTGTTAGCCTTTGCCCTGCTTCATTTTGTATTCCAAGGCCAAACTTGCCTGTTACTCCAGGTCTCTTGACTTCCTCCTTATGCATTCAATCCCCTATGATGAAAAGGACATCATCCTTTGGTGTTAGTTCTAGAAGGTTTGTAGGTCTTCATAGAACCATTCAATTTCAGCTTCATAGACATTAGGATTGGGACATAGATTTGGATAACTATGATATTGAATGATTTGCCTTGAAAACAAACAGAGGTCATTCTGTCATTTATGAGATTGCATCCAAGTACTGCACTTCAGACTCCTTTGTTAACTATGATAACTACTCCATTTCTTCTAAGGGGTTCTTGCCTGCATTTCATTTTTTGAGTTGCTTTGAAGATTATAGTATGTGTCCTTAACATTTTATAGTCTGTTTAACACTGTATTTTTAAAATATAGTAAAGTTTCAAATATGTACATATGTATTATTTCTAATATTCACGCTGTAATTTTGTCTATTTTACATCTATAGACATAATATATAAATAATATAATATTGAATTTGTTATTTTAAATAGTCACATTTATTTTAAAAGCAAACTTGAGAAAAATAGTGGGTTTTTTTTAATACTTATATAAATTATTTCCGACGCTCTTTATTCTTCCTTGAAAATCTAAGATTTTATCTGGCATCCATTCTCTTCAGTCTGAAAAAAACTCCATATAGCATTTATGGTAGTACAAGTCTGTTGGAATCAATTATTTTAGCTTATTTTAAAAGAATGTCTATTCTGATTTTATTTTGAGACTATATTTGCTACATATAAAATTCTAAGTTGACAGCTCTTTTCTTTCAATATTATATACATGTTATTTCATTATCTTCTGTCTGCCATAACCTTTAATAAGATGATACCTAAATTTTATTTACTGTTTTCCTTTATATAATTCTTCATTTTTCTCTAATTGATTTTATGATTTATTTCATTGTTTTGATATTCACTAGTTTGACTATGATGGGTCTTGATGTAATTATCTTTTAGTTCAGTTCAGTCACTCAGTTGTGTCCGACTTTTTTGCGACCCCATGAACTGCAGCACGCCAGGCCTCCCTGTCCATCACCAACTCCCAGAGTCCACCCAAACCCATGTCTATTGATTGAGTCCGTGATGCCATGCAATCATCTCATCCTCTGTCATCCCCTTTTTCTCCTGCCCTAAAGCTTTTCCAGCATCAGGGTCTTTTCTAATGAGTCAGTTCTTCGCATCAGGTGGCCAAAGTATTAGAGTTTCAGCTTCAACATCATTCCTTCCAATGAACACCCAGATCTGATCTCCTTTAGGATGGACTGGTTGGATCTCCTTGCAGTCCAAGGGACTCTCAAGAGTCTTCTCCAACACGACAGTTCAAAAGCATCAATTCTTCAGTGCTCAGCTTTCTTTATAGTCCAACTCTCACATCCATACATGACCACTGGAAAAACCATAGCCTTGACTAGACAGACCTTTTTTGGCAAAGTAATGTCTCTGCTTTTTACTATGCTGTCTAGGTTGGTCATAACTTTCCTTCCAAGGAGTAAGTGTCTTTTAATTTCATGGCTACAATCACCATCTGCAGTGATTTTGGAGCCCAGAAAAATAATGCCAGCCACTGTTTGTGCTGTTTCCCCATGTATTTCCCATGAAATGATGGAACCAGATGCCATGATCTTAGTTTTCTGAATGTTGAGCTTTAAGACAACTTTTTCACTCTCTTTTTTCACTTTCATCCAGAGGCTCTTTAGTTCTTCACTTTCTGCCATAAGGGTGGTGTCATTTGCATATCTGAAGTTATCGATATTTCTCCCAGCAATCTTGATTCCAGCTTGTGCTTCTTCCAGCCCAGCATTTCCCATGATGTACTCTACATATAAGTTAAAAAAGCAGGGTGACAATATACAGACTTGACGTACTCGTTCCTATTTGGAACCAGTCTGTTGTTCCATGTCCAGTTCTAACTGTTGCTTCCTGACCTGCATATAGATTTCTAAAGAGGCAGGTCAGGTGGTCTGGTATCCCCATCTCTTTCAAAATTTTCTGCAGTTTATTGTGATGGACACAAAGGCTTTGGCATAATCGATAAAGCAGAAATACATGTTTTTCTGGAACTCTCTTGCTTTTTCGATGATCCAGCAGATGTTGGCAATTTGATCTCTGATTCCTCTGCCTTTTCTAAAACCAGCTTGAACATCTAGAAGTTCATGGTTCATGTATTGCTTAAGCCTGGCTTGGAGAATTTTGAGCATCACTTTCCTAGCGTGTGAGATGAGTACCATTGTGTGGTAGTTTGAGGATTCTTTGGCATTGCCTTTCTTTAGGATTAGAATGAAAACTGACCTTTTCCAGTCCTGTGGCCACTGCTGAGTTTTCCAAATTTGCTGGCATATTGGGTGCAGCACTTTCACAGCATAATTTTTCAGGATTTGAAATAGCTCAACTGGAATTCCAACACCTCCACTAGCTTTGTTCATAGTGATGGTTCCTAAGGCCCACCTGACTTCACATTCCAAGATGTCTGCGTCTAGGTGAATGATCACACCATCATGATTATCTGGGTCATGAAGATCTGTTTTTGTACAGTTCTTCTGTGTATTCTTGCCACCCATTCTTAATATCTTCTGCTTCTGTCAGGTCCCTACCACTTCTGCCCTTTACTGAACCCATCTTTGCATGAAATGTTTCCTTGGTATCTCTAGTTTTCTTGAAGAGATCTCTAGTCTTTCCCATTCTGTTGTTTTCCTCTCTTTCTTTGCATTGATCACTGAGGAAGGCTTTCTTATCTCTCCTTGCTATTCTTTGGAACTCTGCATTCAAATGAGTATATCTTTCCTTTTCTCCTTTGCTTTTAGCTTCTCTTCTTTTCACAGCTATTTGTGAGGCCTCCTCAGACAGCCATTTTGCTTGTTTGCATTTCTTTTCCATGGGAATGGTCTTGATCCCTGTCTCCTGTACAATGTCATGAACCTCTCTCCATAGTTCATCAGGCACTCTGTCTATCAGATCTAGTCCCTTAAATCTATTTCTCACTTTCACTGAATAGTCATAAGGGATTTGATTTAGGTCATACCTGAATGGTCTAGTGGATGTCTCCACTTTCTTCAATTTCAGTCTGAATTTGGCAATAAGGAACTTGTGATCTGAGCCACAGTCACCTTCTGGTCTTGCTTTTGCTGACCATATAGAGCTTCTCCATCCTTGGCTGCAAAGAACATAATCAATCTGATTTTGGTGTTGACCATCTGGTGCATTTATTCTATTTGAGGTTTCCTGAGTTTGCCAAATTTGTATCTCTAGTCATACTGGGGACATTTTCAGTCATTATTTCTTCAGATAAATTTTGCATTCCATTTTATCTTTTCTTTCATTCTCGGACATAAAATGTTCAGTTCAGTCTCTCAGTTGTGTCTGATTCTTTGTGACCGCATGAACTGCAGCAGGCCAGGCCTCCCTGTCCATCACCAACTCCAGGAGTTTACTCAAACTCATCTCCTTTGAGTCGGTGATGCCACCAACCATCTCATTCTCTGTTGTTCCCTTCTCCTCCTGCCTTCAATCTTTCCCAGCATCAGGGTCTTTTCAAATGAGTCAGTTATTTGCATCAGGTAGCCAAAGTATTGGTGTTTTAGCTTCAGCATCAGTCCTTCTAGTGAACACCCAGGACTGATCTCCTTTAGGATGGACTGGTTGGATCTCCTTGCAGTCCAATAAAATTTTAGGCATTCTAATACTGACCATGTGTTCCTGAGGCTCATTTTTATAGTTTTTATAAAGACTGGATAATTTGATTCTATTGATTGGTGATCAATTCACAGATTTTTTTTCAACATGAATCTGTAATTAACCTGATCTAGTGCATTTTAAACATTGTGTTTCAGTTTTTATTGTTTTTATTTATATTTATTTGTTTATAATTCTCAGTGGAGTGTTTCTATCCTATTATTCATTACAGACATCTTTTCTTTCAGCATAATTTTAAATATTGTCTTAACTTTTTTGTATATCATTTCTAATATCCCTGTCATTTGAGGTGTGGTATTTCCATTTCATGATTTGTCACATATTTCTGTTTCTTTAGGCTTCCCTTGTGGTTCAGCTGGTAAAGAATCCGCCTGCAGTGTGGGAGACCTGGGTTCAATCCCTGGGTTGGGAAGATCCCCTGGAGAAGGGAAGGGCTCCCCACTCCAGTATTCTGGCCTGGAGAATTCCATGGACTGTATAGTCCATGGGGTCACAAAGAGTCGGACATGACTGAATGACTTTCACTTCACTTCTGTTTCTTTATGTGCTATGCAATTTTAAATTAAATGCTGGACACTGAATGTTCAGTTATAGAGGTTCAAAATTTTGCTGTGTTCCACTGAAGAATGTTGATTTATAAAAATAGGCAATTAGCTTAATTGAACTCAAACTTGAAACTCTATCTCCACTAAAGTGATCAGCAGCTGAAGTCTCTCTTCAGTTCTTCAGTCTTCACTAAGGTTCTTAGATTATACCTTCAGGTTATACAATTTAACCTGGATCAGGTTAATTGTTCAGCCTATAGTTTGGGCAAAGATTAGACACAATACATGGGACTCCTAAACAGGGACACTCTCCCTGTTGGATTGCCTCTCTCACTTCCTAGCTGCTGTGTTTTCCCCAGATTCTTTCCTCCATTTCTTCAAGTTATGAGGCTCCAGCTTTTCTATCCTCACATTAAACATCCCACTTGGTGAAAACTAGAGCCTATCCTCAAAGCACAAGCTGAAAAAAAAATGTGAACTTCAAATAGGAACATTTATTTCTTCCTAATGTGAAGACGGCTGAGCACTGAAGAACTGATGCTTTTGAACTGTGGTGTTGGAGAAGACTCTTGAGAGTCCCTTGGACTGCAAGGAGATCCAACCAGTCCATTCTGAAGGAGATCAACCCTGGGATTTCTTTGGAGGGAATGATGCTAAAGCTGAAACTCCAGTACTTTGGCCACCTCATGTGAAGAGCTGACTCACTGGAAAAAACTCTGATGCTGGGAGGAATTGGGGGCAGGAGGAGAAGGGGACGACGGAGGATGAGATGGCTGGATGGCATCACTGACTCGATGGACATGAGTCTGAGTGAACTCCTGGAGTTGGTGTTAGACAGGAAGGCCTGGCGTGCTGTGATGCATGGGGTCGCAAAGAGTCAGACATGACTGAGAGACTTCCTTCACTTCTTCCACTTTCACGTGTACTTGAAACATACAGTGGAAAAATAACATTCTCAAAATGATATGAATTCTAAAGACAATTTATGTAAAGAAATAAGATAATTTAACAAGTTAATATCTTAGTCTAAGACACAAATAACATGTATAAATGCCAAATGAAGTCTAGAAATAAAATAGTATTAAAGATGAATCAGAGCAGAGCAATTGTTCTTCAAGTAGCTAGGTAATTAAGGTCCATCTGTTTTCTTCTGGCTTGAGTTGTGTGGAGATTTGTGTTCAGTTATGATTATATCAATCTTTCGTTTGCTTCTCCTTCAGAAACAGTTCATGTTTACTTTCAAATAATTTCAGCCTTTTATTCAGGAAATTAAGATTGGGGAAATACTTAGACATATGGACTGCCATTTAAACACAGAGAAGAAAGATCTCTAAATTGCTCAGAAGTTTTAGAAAGCACACTGTAGGTACAATAATTAAATTTCAATCAGCAGGTTGTTTAAAGTATTTTACTTACTATGTTGAATAAATTATGTAAAACATATAATCAATTACATAATTACAAGGGCCAATATAAATGTTTTACACTTGTGTACATTGAATAGACTGTCAGTATTCTCTTCAATAATGCATAAATCTATAGTGGTTATACAGAGAAAAAGTTGAATGTTTTACATATGTTCCTCTCAGATAATGATATATATTATTTCTGTAATGAAACATTCTTAAATCTATTTTATATTCTTTTGGACTAAAAGAAACTAATTTTAAATGCGTGATTACTGCAGAAGACTACAATTTGAAGCACATTGAACATTTTAAACTGAAGAGTTTCTCATCTTTTGTGACTATTTCTATTTAATTTTCACAAGCACTACCTTTATTTTTGCTGCAGTTTGAGTTCCACCGCTGAATAGAAGAATAGCTTGCTAGATATTTCTTCTTTCATAGCATATCTACCTCCATTTCTGTACTTATATTAAATCTTAGTTTTTTGTTTTTTGTAAGTGATTGAATTGAAAGTTCATGCAAGCAACTCCCTATGAAGGAACAGGTTCAGTTCAGGTCAGTTCAGTCACTCAGTCGTGTCTGACTCTTTGCAACCCCATGGACTGAAGCATGCCAAGCCTCCCTGTCCATCACCAACTCCCAGAGTTTGCTCAAACTCATGTCCATTGAGTCAGTGATGCCATCCAACCATCTCATCCTCTGTCATCCCCTTCTCCTCTTGCCTTCAATCTTTCCCAGCATCAGGGTCTTTTCAAAAGAGTCAGCTGTTCCCATCAGGTGGCCAAAGTATTGGAGGTTCAGCTTCAACATCAGTCCTTCCAATGAATACTCAGGACTGATTTCCTTTAGGATGGACTAGTTTGATCTCCTTGCAGTCCAAGGAATAGGTTACTACTTTATTAATATTTTAACATTTTTCTAAGCCAAATAGTAAAGCAATTGCTATTAAGTAAAGCATTCAGGAATAAACTGTGTCTGGATACAATAAATATAATCGTTGTCTAGGAAAGTTGCATTGCTTTGAAATATTTTTAGCCAAAATAGTTATTACTTACTCCATTGGAACCTTTTTTCAAAAATCAGTACTGCTTATTCAGTTGCTCAGGTGTGTCTGTCTCTGTGACCTCATGGACTGTAGCCCTCCATGCTCCTCTGTTCATGAAATTTTCTAGGCAAAAATACTGGAGTGGGGTGCCATTTCCTTCTCCAGGGGATCTTCCAATATATATATACTGGTGTGTGTGTGTGTATATATATATATATATGTATATATGTATATACATATACATGTATACACCTTGAAATAAGATATTTGGCATATTCCTATTAAAGAAGCATAGCAATATTAAAAAATATTCCTTGTGGTGATTTTTGAGAGTTATGGAAAAACTGCATTGTTGAAACATTAAAATGAAATTAAAATAAAAAGTTTCTTTTTGAATGAGGAAGTGTCTTTCATGAAGATAATTCCTACAGTTGATTTGCTTCACAGAATCATATATAAAAATTAAAAAGTATGCATGCATCTCTGATATTAGCCACATAAGCAGTATATATAGAAACTTTCTGTGACATAGAAAGAATAAATCAGTTAAATATATGTATGGTGTTTAAGCACATTAGTCAAGTCTCAGATAATTGCATTATTTTTAATGCCATATACTAAATCAGTTTTTGCTTAGTGGAAAGTAGTTATTTTCATTTTATTCTGTGTACCTTGGCAGTCTCTGCTACCTTGTAGAAAGAGGTATTAAAAGGGAAAAAAAAAAAAAAAAGACCAATGAAGTGATTGAAAACAGATTATTTACTCTCTGTGTAGAGTAGGAGAAGCAGTCCTTAATGCTACTTATGATTTACTTCCATCTTACTCTCCTATTTTAGTTCTAGTTTTACCTTCAATATTATTTGTGTAAATTTTGCCTGGTTATTTACTGTTATTATACTACTTCTCTCCTATCTTCAAAATAAGTTTATTAATAATGCCTATATGAGGATATTTATGGGAATTCAGTGAGAGAGTATAAAACACTTATCCTTATGACTACAGCATTGCACGTAAAGGAGACTGAAGAGAGATTGGTTCAAACATTTTTTTTAATGTATACTTTTACATTTTAGACTGTTTAAATCTATTGAAACACTCTGGAGGGAGAAATAAAGAAAAGAGATCTCATTCCCAAAATATACTATTTTGTTCCTTGTATTTGTGAGAAAAATATCTTTTATGGGTCAGTTCTGTGAAATTTGTGATACTGATCAGGGATATTGCCTCATTAAAGCCAACCTTGTTATGGTTTTCTTTGCTTTCTGTTAAATATTCCAGACTATTTTCAACCAGAGCACAGCTAATCTCATAACTAATAGAATAAAAGCTTGCTAATGTAATTAGAAAATATTAATTCAACACTTATTTGTTGAGTGTTTACTCCATGAGTAGTAGAATGCTAGTCATGAGTGGTACAAACAAGAATAAGCCAGCCAGAATGACATTTCAAATAAAAATTCAGCAGAGCATTGCTTCATTTTGACCCTCCCAGGGAACTCTGTTGTAATTTAGAATTATCCCAGTTTAAAAGTTAAGGATGCTGAGGTTTTCTTGTCTTTTAGGGCACAGCCATTGACTAAGGACTTTCCCAGAGGAAAGAAATTCCCAATAACTTTTAACTCTGCACTGTGTACAAAATTATTCCAATAGCCTTACCTCAATAGAAAAGTCACAGGTAAAAGTTTTTGAAGGCAAATTACATTTAAAGCTGTAAAAAGTGGCATGCAAAAACTATAAAAAATGATACAAGATGATCTGAAGGAACACCAGCTATTCCCCCTACACATTTCTAGTATATGTTTTATGATGCTTTAAAAATAAATTATCTACATACAGCATTTAACTGAGTTTCTAGCAATGAACAGAGAACTGTATAAGCATTATCTAGTTTTTTTTAGCATTTAGGGTAAGAAAGATCTGAAATTTACAGATGGTTGTCAAAACTAGCTTTGATAGAGGCAGGATCCCAGAAAATATATCAGGCAAATCTTCCCAGAGCAGTCAGAATCCATGCTGTCTCAACAACCCAGTAAATAGAACTATGGGGATTAGAGAAATGGAGTGAGGGATGGACAATGAGAATGAGAAAGGCAGAGAGAGCAGTAGGTATAGAAGTCAACCATAAGGAAGAAAAGTCATTCAAGGAATGCAGGTATTTCCATGTGACCTGAGCAAAATGCTGGGAGAGAGAAAATTTTTAGTTTAATGAGCCAGTCATGATAAGAATGTTTTATATGGGGTTTGTTTGTTTGCTCATTCATTTATTCCACAGTCATTCACTAATCAATGTTTCCTGAGGATCTCTTACACTTTTTAAAACAATGAATAAAACACATCAATAGAAATTACTGTGTTTGTAATTTACAATAAATAAGGAAACCAAGCAATACACAAGAAACAAAGTGCATAAGTAAATTATATAGTACATTTTAGATGGTGATAAATGCTTTGGAATAATGAAAAATAAGGTAGCTTAAGGGCATTAGATAGTGCGAGGTGTAAGGAGGAGAGAGGTTATAATTTTAAAGAGTGATCAGAGAGTATTTTGCCTATGTTCTCCTCTAGGAGTTTTATAGTTTCTGGTCTTACGTTGAGATCTTTAATCCATTTTGAGTTTATTTTTGTGTATGGTGTTAGAAAGTGTTCTAGTTTCATTCTTTTACAAGTGGTTGACCAGAGTTCCCAGCACCACTTGTTAAAGAGATTGTATTTAATCCATTGTATATTCTTGCCTCCTTTGTCAAAAGGGAACCCTCTTACACTGTTGGTGGGAATGCAAACTAGTACAGCCACTATGGAGAACAGTGTGGAGATTTCTTAAAAAACTGGAAATAGACCTGCCTTATGATCCAGCAATCCCACTGCTGGGCATACACACTGAGGAAACCAGAAGGGAAAGAGACATGTGTACCCCAATGTTCATTGTAGCACTGTTTATAATAGCCAGGACATGGAAGCAACCTAGATGTCCATCAGCAGATGAATGGATAAGAAAGCTGTGGTACATATACACAATGGAGTATTACTCAGCCATTAAAAAGAATACATTTGAATCAGTTCTAATGAGGTGGATGAAACTGGAGCCTATTATACAGAGTGAAGTAAGCCAGAAAGAAAAACACCAATACAGTATACTAACGCATATATATGGAATTTAGAAAGATGGTAACAATAACCCTGTGTACAAGACAGCAAAAGAGACACTCATGTATAGAACAGTCTTATGGACTCTGTGAGAGAGGGAGAGGGTGGGAAGATTTGGGAGAATGGCATTGAAACATGTAAAATATCATGTATGAAACGAGTTGCCAGTCCAGGTTCGATGCACGATACTGGATGCTTGGGGCTGGTGCACTGGGATGACCCAGAGGGATGGAATGGGGAGGGAGGAGGGAGGAGGGTTCAGGATGGGGAACACATGTATACCTGTGGCGGATTCATTTTGATATTTGGCAAAACTAATACAGTTATGTAAAGTTTAAAAATAAAATAAAATTAAAAAAAAAAATAAAGAGTGATCAGAGGAGGTGTCATTGGAAAGGTAACATCTGAGTAAGGCAACATCAGTGCTTTCCCAAGCAACTGACAAGCCTGATATATCAGGAGAGGAGCAAGGAAGATAGTGCTACTGAGAAGAGCAAGCACAGAAGAGAGTATTAATAAAGGTAACAATGAGGTAACAGGACTCAAGGTCTTGTAGGGCCTTGAAGATCATTGAAGGCAATTTGTTTCTTGCCCTGAATAAGATGAGGAGTAATTTCACAGGTTTGAGGAAAGGAGTGAGATGATCTGAGTTGTTTTTCAAAAGATTACCCTGAGAGTCCATAAGACTGTTCTATACATCAGTGTCTCTTTTGCTGTCTTGTACACAGGGTTATTGTTACCATCTTTCTAAATTCCATATATATGTGTTAGTATACTGTATTGGAGGGAGAGGGTGGGAAGATTTGGGAGAATGGCATTGAAACATGTAAAATATCATGTATGAAACGAGTTGCCAGTCCAGGTTCAATGCACGATACTGGATGCTTGGGGCTAGTGCACTGGGATGACCCAGAGGGATGGTATGGGGAGGGAGGTGGGAGGAGGGTTCAGGATGGGGAACACATGTACACCTGTGGTGGATTCATTTTGATATTTGGCAAAACTAATACAATTATGTAAAGTTTAAAAATAAAAAAAAAAAAAGATTACCCTGATAACCATATTGAGAACTGATAGGAGAATGGGTGGTATAAGCAGTGAAACCAACTAGAATCTTATTGCAATAATCAAGGTGAATGATGATGTTGTGTTGTTAGTCACTCAGTCCTCTCCAACTCTGCGACCCCATGGGCTGTAGCCCACCAGGCTATTCTGTGCATGGGATTCTTCAGCCAAGAATACTGGAGTGGATCACCATTCCTTTCTCCAGGGGATCTTCCTGACCCAGGGATCAAATCTGGGTCTCCTGCATTGCAGGCAGATTCTTTACAGTCTGAACCACCAGGATCAATGACTGTGCTTCAGAAATGTATGACAAGAAATGGTAGTGTCTTAATATATTGTGAAGGTGCACCCAAGACTTCCTGGTAAACTAGAAGTGTGTGAAGGAGAGGAGTCAAGAATGACTTACAATGTTTGGCTTTGGGAAACTTGAAGAATGGAGTTACCAATAATTAAAACATAAAGATTCTGAGTGAAGCCTGTTGGAAGCGGGTGGAGGTGGAATCAGTTCAATTTGGGATAAATTATGAATGAAATATGTTATCAGGCATTCAAATGGAATGTCAAGTAAATAGAAAGATATGTATTTTGATTCTTGGGATGATGTCTAGTTGAAAATGTAAATTTTGAAGTTGTTTACATATAGATGGTGTTTAAAACTGTACGACTAAATAAGATTACCATAAGAGTGAGTCTTGTTAGAGAAGAAAAGAGGTAAGGAGTTATGTAAAGACGTAACTGTTAATGGGATGTTTGTCAGATGGTGGCATAGAATAAACTTCTCTCCAGCTCTGATCATATCATCTTCAATATGTAAGTCAGAAAACTGACACTGGTAAACTCATGACTTTAGACAATTTGGTGAGTTTTCTGGGAAAAAAACCGCTAAGAATTATACCTCTAATCAAAACTTGCATTAAATATCTATTGCTGCATAAAACTTAGTTACTTAAAACCACAGACTTGTATTATCTGAGTTTGTGTGGATCAGGCTTAGGTAAATCCTCTGCTCCAGGGTCTCTCACAAATCAAGGTGTCAGCCAAGGTAATATTTTCATCTGAAGGTTCAACATGAAGAAGCTTCCAGTTTCCTTCGCCTGGATGTTGGTAGAATTTACTTCTCAAAGGTCTTTAGATTGGGAGTGTCATACCTTCCAGAGATCACCCTCAGCTCTTTGCCATACAGCACACATACTGCCTTCTGTAACTTGTTTAATTGGAGCAAGCACATGAGGGGAGAGAGAGAGAAGTCCTAGGACTTTTGTAACCTAATATAATCCAGCAAATGTCATCTCATTACTTCTGTTATACTGTGTTTATTAGAAACAAGTCAATAGGCCAGCACACACACAAGGGAGGGGATTTCACAGGACTTGAATGGAAGTGGGAGTATTGTAGACCATATCAGACATTCACTACCACACTACACATATTTTAAAATAGAGCTTTAAATATTATTAGCTATATTTACTAAGAAATTTAAATCCCTTTGTTGATCTCCTTTATGTACTCCCAGAAAGATTATCTTTCCTTTCCACAAACCATTTACTTGCTTCTTAACTCTGCAGTCAAGACTCATCATTTTAGTGTGTGTTACTAGTAGTCTCTTGCCAACTGTTGGCTAATACAGCAGTTTCAAACTCTTAATGTTGGTGCCAAGAACTATTTGTCCAAGGCACGTGTTGTAAGTTTTAGGAAGAACCCAAATGGGTAATCATTAGAAAAGTAACTAACCATTTAGGGATTTTTTTTTTCACCTTTGAAATAAATATGTATAGGAACTCAGGTAAAGGAAAGTAGAAATGTGTCTGATGGTTTGAAGTGAAAGAATCTAGCTTTGATTGTCTAGCAAGAATAATAGAATCTAGCAAGCCTCATTTTATTTCTCAGCACCCTCTTCCGCATATACCCCTGCACACTATAGCATTCCTTCGCATATAGATGTGTTTATGTTTGCTCTCTCAAGAAGAGTTAAAAAAACTCAAAAACTTAGTGTTACTGTAGGTAATAGACTTTACCAGTGAAAGGTCTGTTCTTAATTACTAAGCTCCCTCAACCAATTTGATTCTGTAGCCTCGCTCATTTCAGTTATCTTCTCTGATTATTTTTGTTTGTCGCTTTCTTGCTGCCCCCTTGTTTCAGACTCCCACTGCCAACAACTGAGATAATATCCTCCCACCCCAACATCTGGTTCCTGCCACCAAACTTTACCCCTGCGCAACAGCCAAATACAGATGTGTGTCTAATGATCTCTAATTATCAGTCCCGATATGCATTTGCATCTCAGTAGGTGACAGATTGGAGGAAAATTTGAATAAAATATCTATATTTATACCATGTTTTCCATCATGTCTATTCTAAAGAAATATCTTTTACATTCTATTACAGGGCTAGTTCCCATTTTTCATCACTATGTTGCCAAATTCTAGATAGGGGTATTAATAAAAAATCTTTCCATAAGTTCATTTGAGAATCATCAATAAGTTATGGAGTAAATGTACAATAATTTAAATTTTTTAAAATTATATAGTATAGTAATTGCAGAATTGTAGAAATTTGGCTTCCTTTCACTTAAATGATGAATCTAGGAGAAATTACCTGGCCATATACTTATCTGAAAAGTGTTCCAAAAAGAAAGAACAGCCAATACAAAGATATATTTTATAAATTGTATCAGTTGAAATATCTATATTTTAATAATACCACGTGTATAGAAAGGCCATTTTATTCTCCATAATCCTTCAAATGTACCTTGAAAAAAACATGCCATTTTATTTGTCTATTTTCTTCCTAACACAAGGATTTCTTACGGTTTTCCAAAACCTGTATCATTTGAGTCTGTCATTCATCATTGATGAATGTAAAAAAAAAAAAAAAAATTAAGAACAATTGAATCATAAAAGTCCTTATAAATATTTTCATGTTCATTAAAATAAAGACTGGTATATTAAACAAAGAAAATATCAATACTATTATATTTTAAATATGCTCTAATTGATCCTGAGAAAAAATATCCATATATGGCCTAAAAATAGGCTCTTCCTCCAAGTTTCCAAGGTTCAGTTCAGTTCAGTACAATTGCTCAGTTGTGTCCAACTCTTTGACACCCCATGAAACACAGCACGCCAGGCATTCCTATCCATCTCCAACTCCCGGAGTTCACCCAAACCCATGTCCATTGAGTCAGTGATGCCACCCAACCATCCCATCCTCTGTCCTCCCCTTCTTCTCCTGCCCTCAATCTCTTCCAGCATCAGGGTCTTTTCCAATGAGTCAGCTCTTCGCATGAGGTGGCCAAAGTATTGGAGTTTCAGCTTCAACATCATTCCTTCCAATGAACACTCAGATCTGATCTCCTTCAGAATGGACTGGTTGGAGCTCCTTGCAGTCCAAGGGACTCTCAAGAGTCTTCTCCAACACCACAGTTCAAAAGCATCAATTCTTCGGCACTCACCTTTCTTCACAACCAACTCTCACATCCATACATGACCACTGGAAAAACCATAGCCTTGACTAGATGGACCTTTGTTGGCAAAGTAATGTCTCTGCTTTTGAATATGCTGTCTAGGTTGGTCATAACTTTCCTTCCAAGGAGCAAGCGTCTTTTAATTTCATGGCTGCAGTCACCATCTGCAGTGATTTGGAGCCCCGAAAAATAAAGTGTGACACTGTTTCCACTGTTGCCCCATCTATTTCCCATGAAGTGATGGGACCGGATGCCATGATCTTCATTTTCTGAATGTTGAGCTTTAAACCAACTTTTTCACTCACCTCTTTCACTTTCATCCAGAGGCTCTTTAGTTCTTCACTTTCTGCCATAAGGGTGGTGTCATCTGCATATCTGAGGTTATTGATATTTCTCCCAGCAATCTTGATTCCAGCTAGTGCTTCCTCCAGCACAGGATTTCTCATGATGTACTCTGCATATAAGTTAAATAAGCAGGGTGACAATATACAGCCTTGACGTACTCCTTTTCCTATTTGGAACCAGTCTGTTGTTCCATGTCCAGTTCTAACTGTTGCTTCCTGACCTGCATACAGATTTCTCAAGAGGCAGGTCAGGTGGTTGGGTATTCCCATCTCTTTCAGAATTTTCCACAATTTATTGTGATCCACACAGTCAAACTTCCTGATGTTCAAGCTGGTTTTAGAAAAGGCAGAGGAACCAGAGATCAAATTGCCAACATCTGCTGGATCATAGAAAAAGCAAGAGAGTTCCAGAAAAACATCTATTTCTGCTTTATTGACTATGCCAAAGCCTTTGACTGTGTGGATCACAATAAACTGTGGAAAATTCTGAAAGAGATGGGGATACCAGACCACCTGATCTGCCTCTTGAAAAATTTGTATGCAGGTCAGGAAGCAACAGTTAGAACTGGACATGGAACAACAGACTGGTTCCAAATAGGAAAAGGAGTTCGTCAAGGCTGTACATTGTCACCCTGTTTATTTAGCTTATATGCAGAGTACATCATGAGAAACGCTGGAATGGAAGAAGCACAAGCTGGAACCAAGATTGCCGGGAGAAATATCAATAACCTCAGATATGCAGATGACACCACCCTTATGGCAGAAAGTGAAGAGGAACTCAAAAGCCTCTTGATGAAAGTGAAAGTGGAGAGTGAAAAAGTTGGCTTAAAGCTCAACATTCAGAAAACCAAGATCATGGCATCCGGTCCCATCACTTCATGGGAAATAGATGGGGAAACAGTGGAAACAGTGTCAGACTTTATTTTTTGGGGCTCCAAAATCACTGCAGATGGTGATTGCAGCCATGAAATTAAAAGATGCTTACTCCTTGCAAGGAAAGTCACGACCAACCTAGATAGCATATTCAAAAGCAGAGACATTACTTTGCCAACAAAGGTCCATCTAGTCAAGGCTATGGTTTTTTCTGTGGTCGTGTATGGATGTGAGAGTTGGACTGTGAAGAAGGCTGAGCGCTGAAGAATTGATGGCTTTTGCACTGTGGTGTTGGAGAAGACTCTTGAGAGTCCCTTGGACTGCAAGGAGATCCAACCAGTCCATTCTGAAGGAGATCAGCCATGAGTGTTCTTTGGAAGGAATGATGCTAAAGCTGAAACTCCAGTACTTTGACCACCTCATGCAAAGAGTTGACTCACTGGAAAAGACTCTGATGCTGGGAGGGATTGCGGGCAGGAGGAGAAGGGGATGACAGAGGATGAGATGGCTGGATGGCATCGCTGACTCGATGGATGTGAGTCTCAGTGAACTCCGGGAGTTGGTGATGGACAGGGAGGCCTGGCGTGCTGCAATTCATGGGGTTGCAGAGTTGGACATGACTGAGCGACTGATCTGATCTGATCTGACACAGTCAAAGGCTTTGGCATAGTCAATAAGCAGTAATAGATGTTTGTCTGGAACTCTCTTGCTTTTTTGATGTTCCAGCAAATGTTGGCAATTTGGTCTCTGGTTCCTCTGCCTTTTCTAAAACCAGCTTGAACATCTGGAATTTCACGGTTCATGTATTGCTGAAGCCTGGCTTGGAGAATTTTGAGCATTACTTTACTAGCATGTGAGATGAGTGCAATTGTGTGGTAGTTTGGGCATTCTTTGGCATTGCCTTTCTTTGGGACTGGAATGAAAAGTGACCTTTTCTAGTCCTGTGGCCACTGCAAGTTTTCCAAAGTTACTGACATATTGAGTGCAGCACTTTCACAGCTTCATCTTTCAGGATTTGAAATAGCTCAACTGAAAAAAAAAAAAAAAAAAAAAAGAAATAGCTCAACTGGAATTCTATCGCCTCCACTAGCTTTGTTCGCAGTGATGCTTTCTAAGGCCCACTTAACTTCACATTCCAGGATGTTTGCCTCTAGGTGAGTGATCACACCATCATGATTATCTGGGTCGTGAAGATCTTTTCTGTACACTTCTTCTGTGTATTCTTGCCATCTCTTCTTAATATCTTCTGCTTCTGTTAGGTCCCTACCATTTGTGTCCTTTATTGAGCCAATTTTTGCATGAAATGTTCCCTTGGTATCTCTAATTTTCTTGACGAGATCTCTAGTCTTTCCCATTCTATTGTTTTCCTCTATTTCTTTGCATTGATCTCTGAGGAAGGCTGTCTTATCTCTCCTTGCTATTCTTTGGGACTCTACACTCAAATGGGTATATCTTTCCTTTTCTCCTTTGTTTTTTGCTTCTCTTCTTTTCAAAGCTATTTGTAAGGCCTCCTCAGACAGCCATTTTGCTTTTTTGCATTTCTTTTTCTTGGGGATGGTCTTGATTCTTGTCTCCTGTACAATGTCACGAACCTCTGACAATCATTCATCAGGCACTCTGTCTTCAGATCTAGTCACTTAAATCTATTTCTCACTTCCACTGAATAGTCATAAGGGATTTGATTTAGGTCATACCTGAATGACCTTTTCATTCCAATCCCAAAGAAAGGCAATGCCAAAGACTGCTCAAACTACCACACAATTGCACTCCTCTCACATGCTAGTAAAGTAATGCTCTAGTGGTTTTCCCTACTTTCTTCAATTTCAGTCTGAATTTGGCAATAAGGAGTTCATGATCTGAGCCACAGTCAGCGCCAAGTCTTGTTTTTGCTGACTGTATAGAGCTTCTCCATCTTTGGCTGCAAAGAATATAATCAATCTGATTTTGGTGTTGACCATCTGGTGATGTCCATGTGTAGAGTCTTCTCTTGTGTTTTAGAAGAGAGTGTTTGACATGACCAGTGTGTTCTCTTGGCAGAACTCTATTAGCCTTTGCCCTGCTTCATTCTGTACTCCAAGGCCAAATTTGCCTGTTACCCCAAGTGTTTATTGACTTCCTACTTTTGCATTCCAGTCCCCTATAATGAAAAGGACATCTTTTGAGGTGTTAGTTCTAGAAGGTCTTGTACATCTTCATAGAACTGTTCAACTTCAGCTTCTTCAGCATTACTGGTCAGGATATAGACTTGGATACTGTGATATTGATACTGTGATATTGTTTGCCTTGGAAATGAACAGAGCTCATTCTGTTGTTTTTGAGATTGGATCCAAGTACTGCATTTCGGACTCTTTTGTTCACTATGATGACTACTCCATTTCTTCTAAGGGATTCCTGCCCACAGTAGTAGAAATAATGGTCCTCTGAGTTAAATTCATCCCTTCTAGGCCATCTTAGTTCGCTGGTTCCTAGAATGTCGATGTTCACTCTTGCCATCTCCTGTTTGACCACTTCCAATTTGCCTTGATTCATGGACCTAACCTTCCAGGTTCCTATGCAATATTGCTCTTTTCAGCATCAAACCTTGCTTCTATCACCAGTCCCATCCACAACTGGGTGTTGTGTTTGCTTTGCCTCCATCCCTTCATTCTTTCTGGAGTTATTTCTCCACTGATCTCCAGTAGTGTATTGGGCACCTACTGACCTGGGGAGTTCATCTTTCAGTGTCCTATCTTTTTGCCTTTTCATACTGTTCAACGGGGTTCTCAAGGCAAGAATACTGAAGTGGTTTGCTATTCCCTTCTCCAGTGGACGACATTCTGTCTGACCTCTCCACCATGACCTGTCTGTCTTGGGTGGCCCCACATGGCATGGCTTAGTTTCACTGAATTAGACAAGTCTGTGGTTATGTGATCAGATTGGCCTGTTGTCTGTGATTGTGGTTTCAGTCTGTTTGCCCTCTCATGCCCTCTCTCAGTGCCTACCATCTTACTCGGGTTTCTATTACCTTGGACACGGGATATCTCTTGACAGCTGCTGCAGCAAAATACAGCCACCGCTCCTTACGTTGGAGATGAAGTAGCTCTTCTCGGCCACGCTCCTGCACCGTCACAGCCTCCTGACTTCCCTGGTGGCTCAGAAGTTTCCACAAGATACTTGATAACTCAGTTTGTTTTATAGGAAGATGATATTAATTCTATAGAGAATTTTTCCAAATGGCATCTGCATTTAGATTTCCACCTCCCTCTTTGCATTGTGTGCTGTGTGTTCAGTCATGTCTGACTCTTTGCGATTCCATGGACCATAGCCCACCAGGTTTCCCTGTCCATGGAATTCTCCAGGCAGGAATACTGGAGTGGGTTGCCATTTCCTTCTCTACCCTCTTTGTATTACAGTCCCCAATATTAGAGCTCCCAACACATGATCCTATTGAATTTTTTTTTAATTTAATTTTATTTTTATAAACTTTACATAATTGTATTAGTTTTGCCAAATATCAAAATGAATCCGCCACAGGTATACATGAGTTCCCCATCCTGAACCCTCCTCCCTCCTCCCTCCCCATTCCATCCCTCTGGGTCATCCCAGTGCACCAGCCCCAAGCATCCAGTATCGTGCATCGAACCTGGACTGGCAACTCGTTTCATACATGATATTTTACATATTTCAATGCCATTCTCCCAAATCTTCCCACCCTCTCCCTCTCTCACAGAGTCCATAAGACTGTTTTTATTAAATGCATTGTAGCTGCTTGATGTTGGAGTGCTAAATGATTGATTGGGGAATTTGCTTTCTCTTTTTCAATGCTTTTCTGTCAAGACTCTCTTTCATTTTTTTCCTATGCACACTGGTGGTTTAGTCGCTAAGTCATGTCCAACTCTTTTGACCCCATGGACTGTAGCCCACCAGGCTCCTCTGTCCATGGGATTCTCCAGGCAAGAATACTGGAGTGAGTTGCCATTTGCTTCTCCAGGGGCTCTTCCTGACCCAGGAATCAAACCCAGGTCTCCTGCATTGCAAGCGGATTCTTTACCAACTGTGCTACAAGGGAAGCCCCTTTCTATGTACACTACCTCTTTTTTAATTGCCAGGAATTTTTTAATTCCTTCTATTCTAACTTCTATATCTGTTTTTTTTTGTTTGTTTGTTTTTCCTAACCAAAACAGCTTAATGATATGAGCAGAGATTGGGAGCCAGATAAAATATGTTTATCCTGGATCCAACACTTACAGATAATTTTTCACTTGTGGGAAGTTACTTACACTCTCTTATCCTCAAGTTCCAACTTTGTAAAAAGAGGCAACAATACCTTTGACAAAGGACTGTGGTTACCATTAAATGAAATGATGAAGGTGAACAGAATAGAGCTTGGTGTGTAGTAAGCAGTCAGTAAATGGTAGCTACTATGGTGATGATAAAAATGAGGAGGAATATAATGATGACACAACAGAAAGGGCTATTATCTGCTACCAGTAAAATCCTCCCATTTATAAAAAATAAAAAGGATTAGACAGCAAAGTTTGCATACTAAATCACTAAATGTATGCTAATGTGTCTAATATCTTGATCAGAATGAGACTCTAAATATGCAGATACCCATTGAACTATATGTGTTTCAGATTCAGTTCAGTTTAGTTCAGTAGCTCAGATGTGTCTGACTCTTTGTGATCCTGTGAATCGCAGCACACCAGGCCTCCCTGTCTATCACAAACTCCCGGAGCCCACCCAAACTCATGTCCATCGAGTTGGTGATGCCATCCAACTATCTCATCCTCTGTTGTCCCCTTCTCCTCCTGCCCTCAATCTTTCCCAGCATCAGGGTCTTTTCAAATGAGTCAGCTCTTCGCATCAGGTGGCCAAAGTATTGGAATTTCAGCTTCAGCATCATCCCTTCCAATGAACACCCAGGACTGATCTCCTTTAGGATGGACTGGTTGGCTCTCCTTGCAGCCCAAGGGACTCTCAAGAGTCTTCTCCACCACCACATTTCAAAAGCATTAATTCTTCTGCACTCAGCTTTCTTTATAGTCCAACTCTCACATCCATACATGACTACTGGAAAAGCCATAGTCTTGACTAGACAGACCTTTCTTGGCAAAGTAATATCTCTGTTTTTTAATATTAGTGTGCTTTTTTTACACATGTGTATATCATACCATTTACATTAAAATGTTCAAAGAAAGAAAATATATTATTGGTATTGTCTCCAAATGAAGCTATGCATACATTCAGATATGTCCTCATAGACATAACCAAAAGAAGATACTCATCATAAAGCCATAAACTTGTGTCTATGGCTTAGGCTTCTCTTGATTTCTCAAGGATCCTATCCCTAATTTAAAGTGAATAATTGATATTTGTTGAGTAACTTAGAGAAGTATATTTTTTATTACCAAGTACCCGTCCTGAAATTAATCTCTGTCCCTTTCCATACCCTTTCTAATTCTCTAAAGTATTCATGTTATCCATTTTTTGTGTGTCTTTGGCTGACTACTCTCTGTTACCAGAGACTCCTAGACATTAGATTTTGATTCCTTAGAGAAAGCTGAGAACAAACAAAATGAAACCATTATTTTGTATCTTTTGCCCAGTTACTCCCCGGGAGACAGTATAGTGTAGTGGTTATCAGCATGTGCTTTGGATTCAGATAGTAGTAATAACTAATAAAAATAACACATTTTTCTACAGTGCCTACTAGAGATCAAATACTGGTTTGGTATTTTGCAAATATTAAATACAAATATCATTCAATCCTTATGACCATCATATAAAATGTGCAAACAGAATCCTGCGGGAGAGAGGGGCAGGATTAAAAGCACAGGTTTAGATGTCGTTCAGCCAGGGTTCAGATCCTAGCCCCAGACAGAGCCTTTTGAATGACTGTGGACATGTTACTTAACATCTTAGGGCCACATTTTTTTCTGGTGCTAAATGCAGGTTGTTTTAAATTAAGGTTTGTTTAGAGAAGGTGAATTATCTGAGTGAAAGAGGATAAGTAATTAATAGGAATTAGACTTATGGGAGTAGTTTATATAAGCATACTGCCTCCAATTTTAGATCTGATCAGCTGTGTGGGCAGTCAGGAAGAAACGTGGACATGAATTAGAGGTGAATAAGGACAAACTGACACCCATGAGAAAAAACTGGAAGATACACGGTCAGTTGCTACCCACATTGATCTCAACCACCCCCAGCTTTGATGATATGGTTGACTTGCTGGAAAAATTGGTACCTGTCAAGATATTGCTGCACACACCTGGCTAAAGATTCAGAGAAGCCAAACTAGATTGACAGGAGCTGGACTAGCTGTACACCCTGGGTACTGCCCCTTGTCAACTCGGCGCTCTAATAGATCAGCCTGCAGAAGCACCTCGCCCCACACAGAATTTTCGACTGCAAAATGGCTGTAATTCCATTTCCACCTTCAAACTTCCAAATACATTTGTGTATGTGTGGCCAAACACAACCCAAAGCTATACGCAAGAAAGGATTGCAGAGGCAATAATAATAACCTCTCTAGACTGTTCTTGTGATAACAAGACAGTGAATGTAGAATCTTTAGTACAGTGCTTCTGTTTTCCAAATTTGCCCTGAGCAGAAAAGAGCTGACTCACCTAGGCAATGCTCTGCCTAATTTAACTTTTTATAAGCAGAATCAAAAACGGAAATGAGGTTCAGATTGCCAGCTGTAAGTCTCTTTGCCACTGTTTCTTTGCATTTGAATTTGCATGCAATGTTTTGTGTTATAACATGGATGTCCTTCTCCAGTAATACGAAAGATACATTAGAAGATACATGAACACTGGCAGTTCAGTAGGGGACTATCAAGAGTTCTGAGTAGAGACAACTTACTACCAGGAAGTGGTATTCACACAGAGCAACAAAAACACTACACCAGTCTTTGTACAAACACACAGAACTGTAAGACCCTGAATACAATCAGTTCAATTCAGTTCAGTTTCTTAGTCATGTCTGACTCTTTGTGACCCCATGGACTACAGCACGCCAGGCCTCCCTGTCCATCACCAACTCCCAGAACTTACTCAAACTCATGTCCATTAAGTTGATGATGCCATCCAACCATCTCATTCTCTGTCATCCCCTTCTCCCATCTTCAATCTTTCCCAGCATCAGGGTCTTTTCCAATGAGTCAGTTCTTCACATCAGGTGGCCAAAGTATTAGAGTATCAGCGTCAGCATTAGTCTTTCCAATGAATATTCAGGACTGATTTATTTTAGGATTGACTTGTTGGATCTCCTTGCAGTCCAAGGGACTCTCAAGAGTTTTCTCCAACACCACAATTCAAAAGTATCAATTCTTCAACACCTACCTTTCTTTATAGTCCAACTTTCACATCCATACATGACTACTGGAAAAACCAGAGCTTTGACTAGATTGACCTTAGTTGGTAATGTCTCTACTTTTCAATATGCTGGTTGGTCTTACCTTTTAGGTTGGTCTCACCTTTTCTTCCAAGAAGCAAGCATCTTTTAATTTCATGGCTGTAGTCACCATCTGCAGTGATTTTGGAGCCCAAAAAAATAGTCTCTCACTGTTTCCAATTTTTTCCCCATCTATTTGCCATGAAGGGATGGGATCGGATGCCATGATCTTAGTTTTCTGAATGTTGAGTTTTAAGGCAACATTTTCACTCTCTTTCACTCTCATCAAGAGGCTCTATAGTTTTTTGCTTTCTGCCATAAGGGTGGTGTCATCTGCATATCTGAGGTTATTGATATTTCTCCTGGCAGTCTTGATTCCAGCTTGTGCTTCATCCAGCCTGGCATTTCACATGATATATTCTGCATATAAGTTAAATAAGCAGGGTGACAATATACAGCTTTAACATACTCCTTTCCTTATTTGGAACCAGTCTGTTGTTCCATGTCTGGTTCAAACTGTTGCTTCTTGACCTGCATACAGATTTCTTAGGAGGCAGGTTAGGTGGTCTGGTATTCCCATATCTTTAAAAATTTTCCACTTAAGAATTTTCCATTTAAGAAAGGCAATGCCAAAGAATGTTCAAACTACCGCACAATTGAACTCATCCCACACACTAGCAAAGTAATACTCAAAATTCTCCAAGCCAGGCTTCAACATTATGTGAACCGTGAACTTCCAGATGTTCAAGCTGGATTTCGAAAAAGAGGAACCAGAAATCAAATTGCCAACATCCATTGGATCATTGAAAAAGCCAAAAAGTTAAAAAAAAAATCTACTTATGCTTTATTGACAATACCAAATCCTTTGACCGAATATAATGGAGATCATCATTTTAATATTCTGACTCACACTTACTCATTTTCTGTCTTATTTAAAAGAAAACTGATACACAAGACAGTTGAAAAATGATAGCTTTAGAGAACAAATGCTGCATGTGGTGGAAGTAGAATAAATATAATGACATATTCAGGCAAAGCCTGACAAACGTCACCACCAAAGATCTTCCAATAGAAAAGGAGGATGTTAAGAATTTCAGTGGTTTACTTCTAATTTATTTGAATTTTTTTTTAACATTTGCATTCTCTTTTGATCCTAAGTTTTAAGGATTTCCAATAAGGCTTAAGCTCTGTTACTTACAGAGAAATTCTATATAAGCTGGGATTGGAAGGTAACCAGAGACCAATTTTTAGTTCTCTCTCAGTTCAAGGGCTACTTCACTGTTCTGATCCCTGTATGGAAGTTCTAATCCTTCTCTGTGCTGACGTTATAAAGAAGAGGGAGTCTGTAAAGTATATTTGAGAAATCAAGGACTTTTGTATTTTTTACAAATTGGAGACTTAAAATATATATTGAAGGCAAAACATGGGGTTTAGATATTTTATCATGTGTGTGTGTGCTAAGTCACTCCAGTTGTGTCCAACTCAGTGCAACCCCATGAACTGTAGCCTGCCAGACTCCTTTGTCCATGGGATTTCCTAGGCAAGAATACTAGAGTGGGTTTCCATGCCCTTCTCCAGGGGATCTTCCCAACCCAGGGATCAAATCCACGTCTCTCCTGTCTCCTGCATTGGCTGGTGGGTCCTTTAAAACTAGCACCACCTGGGTAACCCATTTTATCATGTTATCAGTATTAATTACCAATCAATCATGGTGATGACTTTCCTTCTTAACATTCCTGAGATTTTCAGTGGAGTTCCCCAATACAGAAAGTTGGAAATATTTGATTACTTAGTAATGATTAAGGCACAAAAACATTGTATCCATGTTCACTCTTCAAAGAAAATATGACATATTTTAAATGAAAGAGTTCATCTTCTTTGGATTTTTAAAGACAGCATATTCTAGTTTTGGAATACCCACTTTAACATTTTCAACAATGGAACCATGCCAGTGATGAATTACCTTTCCTACCAACATACCCATGCTTCCTAAAATACACATTCAGTCTTTTTAACATTTCTCTCTCTCTCTCTCTTTCTCTCTCTCTCTCTATCAGGAAGAAAAGCATGTATTGTTCATTTCCATGATTTGTCAGTGAAATATAACTGCAAGTAGCTGAAATGATAGAATTAAGTGCACACACACACACATTTGTATATATATAGCCTGTTGCAGAAAGAATTTTACCCAAATGCTGTTTATTCAGTAGAAACTAATTTTATTCTTTCTGTTTACTCTTCATTAAAGATACTTTCCTGCAATATAATACAAAGAGTTTACTGCTAGTGAAAAGAAAACATTTACTTGCCTGAGATAGGTCTTACATTAGAATATAGAATGTTGATTGAAATACAGGATTTATATAGTTATCTTTAGTGAGATCATGGAAATAGATGGTTCTTCATTTTGGAGGAGCATAACATTTATGAATATTGAACTATATGCTTGTGGTATATCTTGCCATAAAACAAGCCTCGATTTGAACTTATGTAAAACCACGGAATCCTTTTTAAATGAAACAAGACAGTTAAGTGTTTTTTAGTTGTTTGTACCATGTCAACAAAATCTGTTCTCTTAAACTATTTACTTCAATTCAAAATATCTCTACCCCTCCCTGATGCTTCTGAATAAGTAAAAGTCTGGTCCTATTACAGGTCATTGTGTTGTCATATGCCACTCCTTCATCATTTTTGTCAGTTATAATTTTATATTTTCCTTTAATGTTTACTTAATGCCAGTATATGTAAGTTAATGCCATGACTATAAGCTCTGGAATGACAGAGATAGTGGCTCTTGGATTCACAATTCAGACCTTTGCTTCTAAGACAAGGGAAAACACATAGCAAAAAATAGTTATTCAATTATTTAATGTCACTATGGTATTTTCATCTATATTTTTACTTTTTGACATTTTATGTCCCATTAGAAGCAGCTTCAAAATGCTTGAGTCAAGGCAGTATCACAAACTCAAACTTAGAAGAGTATTTAGGAAAATCAGTTAAAACATTTGATGAGTAAAAGTCCAGTGGCCAGAGACCTGATGAGACAGAAGAGTGGACTGCCATCTACACTTCTACTGCAGTTCAGTTCAGTCGTTCAGTCAAGTCTGACTCTTTGTGACCCCATGAACCGCAGCACACCAGGCCTCCCTGTCCATCACCAACTCCCGGAGTCCACCCAAACCCATATCCATTGAGTCGGTGATGCTATCCAACCATCTCATCCACTGTCGTCCCCTTCTCATCCTGCCCTCAATCTTTCCCAGCATCAGGGTCTTCTCAAATGAGTCAGCTCTTCACATCAGGTGGCCAAAGTATTGGACTTTCAGTTTCAACATCAGTTCCACCAATGAACACCCAGGACTGATCTCCTTTAGGATGGACTGGTTGGACAAGGGACTCTCAAGAGTCTTTTGCAACACCACAGTTCAAAAGCATCAATTCTTCAGTGCTTAGTTTTTTTTATAGTCCATCTCTCACATCCATACATGACCACTGGAAAAACCATAGCCTTGACTACACGGACCTTTGTTGACAAAGAAATGTCTCTGCTTTTATAGTCTCACCTACTAATTGTGCCTCATTAATTCGGCAAGTTACAGAGCCATGTTGTACCTATATTTTTGCAGCCTAACTCAGAGAAGCTGGAATATATTTTTAATTTCCAAGCTGAGCTCCAAGATTTTTTCAGTGGTTCCCTAATAATCAAGTGTGTAGGGGTCTGCTTCCTTCCCTTCAGTTCAGTTCAGTCTCTCAGTATTGTCCGACTTTTTGTGACCACATGAATTGCAGCACACCAGGCCTCCCTGTCCATCACTAACTATCAGAGTTCACTCAAACTCTTGTCCATTGAGTCGGTGATGCCATCCAGCCATCTCATCCTCTGTCGTCCCCTTCTCCTCCTGCCCCCAATCCCTCCCAGCATCAGAGTCTTTTACAATGAGTCAATTCTTCTCATGAGGTGGCCAAAGTATTGGAGTTTCAGCTTTAGCATCAGTCCTTCCGATGAACACCTAGGACTGATCTCCTTTAGAATGGACTGGTTGGATCTCCTTGCAGTCCAAAGGACTCCAAAGAGTCTTCTCCAACACCACAGTTCAAAAGCATCAAATCTTCAGCACTCAGCCTTCTTCACAGTCCAACTCTCACATCCATATATGACTACTGGAAAAACCATAGCCTTGACTAGACGGACCTTTGTTGGCAAAGTAATGTCTGTTTCTTAATATGCTATCTAGGTTGGTCATAACTTTCCTTCCAAGGAGTAAGCGTCTTTTAATTTCATGGCTGCAATCACCATCGGCAGTGATTTTGGAGCCCAAAAAAGTACAGTCTGACACTGTTTCCACTGTTTCCCCATCTATTTCCCATGAAGTGATGGGACTGGATGCCATGATCTTAGTTTTCTGAATGTTGAGCTTTAAGCCAACTTTTTCACTCTCCACTTTCACTTTCATCAAGAGGCTTTTGAGTTCCTCTTTACTTTCTGCCATAAGGGTTGTGTCATCTGCATATCTGAGATTATTGATATTTCTCCTGGCAATCTTGATTCCAGCTTGTGCTTCTTCCAGCCCAGCATTTCTCATGATGTACTCTGCATATAAGTTAAATAAGCAGGGTGACAATATACAGCCTTGACGTACTCCTTTTCCTATTTGGAACCAGTCTGTTGTTCCATGTCCAGTTCTAACTGTTGCTTCCTGACCTGCATACAGATTTCTCAACAGACTGGTCAGGTAGTCTGGTATTCCCATCTCTTTCAGAATTTTCCACATTTTATTGTGATCCACACAGTCAAAGGCTTTGGCATAGTCAATAAAGCAGAAATAGATGTTTTTCTGAAACTCTCTTGCTTTTTTGATGATCCAGCGGTTGTTGGCAATTTGGTCTCCAGTTCCTCTGCCTTTTCTAAAACCAGCTTGAACATCTGGAAGTTCATGGTTCACATATTGCTGAAGCCTGGCTTGGAGAATTTTGAGCATTACTTTACTAGAATGTGAGATGAGTGCAATTTTGCAGTAGTTTGAGCATTCTTTGGCATTGCCTTTCTTTGGGATTGGAATGAAAACTGACCTTTTCCAGTCCTGTGGCCACTGCTGAGTTTTCAAAACTTGCTGGCCTATTGAGTGCAGAACTTTCATTGTATCATCTTTCAGGATTTGAAATAGCTCCACTGGAATTCAATCACCTCCACTAGCTTTGTTTGTAGTGATGCTTTCTAAGGCTCACTTGACTTCACATTCCAGGCTGTCTGGCTCTAGGAGAGTGATCACACCATCATGATTATCTGGGTTGTGAAGATCTTTTTTGTACAGTTCTTCTGTGTATTCTTGCCACCTCTTTTTAATATCTTCTGCTTCTGTCAGGTCCCTACAATATCTGTCCTTTATTGAACCCATCTTTGCATGAAATTTTCCCCTGGTATCTCTAATTTTCTTGAAGAGATCTCTAGTCTTTCCCATTCTGTTGTTTCCCTCTATGTCTTTGCATTGATTGCTGAGGAAGGCTTTCTTATCTCTCCTTGCTATTCTTTGGAACTCTGCATTCAGATGCTTATATCTTTCCTTTTCCTGTTTGCTTTTCGTTTCCCTTCTTTTCACAGCTATTTGTAAGGCCTCCCCAGACAGCTATTTTACTTTTTGGCATTTCTTTTCCATGGGATGGTCTTGATCCCTGTCTCCTGTACAATGTCACCAACCTCCATCCTTCCCTTAAACCAGCATAATTCCATCATTTTCTGATTTGGTTCTCAAATACTCCATATCTATATAGAAATATCTATGGATATCATTTTCTAGGTTCTGAAAATGGAGGAATATGGTCTTTTGCCTACCCTCATCACCTTAGGTGCCAAAAATGATAAAGGTAGCAGAGGATTTTATTTCTTTCTATAACTTCTAGCAACATCATTAACTAAACATTTGCCATGGAAATGTACACTTATGAATATGTTTGGATATTATGTATATTACACTATATGCACAATATGTTATAAAACCTATCCTGAAAAGAGTATTAAATCATAGTTTTTAAATGGGGGAGTTTTGAAGTGTAAGATGGCTAAGGAAGGGAAAGGGCAAAAGATAGTTGATTTCCCCAGCCTTATCCATGTAACCTTTATTCTAAAAGGAATATAAAGGTTAACAAGTGATTTTATATCATTTATACATAATCTGGATCTACATTTTCATGCCTTATTCTTAATATTTTGCATTTCTTGGTAGTATCTCTCAAGGAAATGAAATGATGAAAAATTGACATTATTTTGATATCTACATCATACAGTTTGTGCCTCAGTTATGTGTACAGAAAGCTGTGTTTCCCTTGCACAAGTTAAATAGGTGGTAGTACCCACTCTGACATATACACAGGAGGCACACATTGCTGATGATTAAATGAAGGGTTTGGGGGTCTAGGAGCAACATGCTGCAGGTCCACATTTCTGAAAGGCACAACACTCTAATCATCTTGGCTATTTTACTTTATAATGGAAAAGCTCATGGGTACAAATATATCCGAGGACAAACAGAAACAAACAAACAAACAAACAAAAGCACTTTCCTCCTTTTTTACCCCTGTTGTAATTTCAAACAACCTCAACACGTTCAAAATTTATGAACAGAATAGCCCATTACTATGCTTCCTTGGGCAGAGATAAGAAGTTGTAGTTGTTGAAACTAACCTTTCAAGTGATACTCATATCATCTAGAGATAAATAACTCAGTCTAGAAACCAAAACCTAAGTGTAAGGAAAGCTCTGTCTCATGTTTGAATTTCGACAGTCTCAACATTGCCACCTTTGTAGACAGGATGAGAGAGAAACAAGTAATACAGAGTTCATTAGAGATGGTTTTATAAGGATTTAAGAGTCTTATTTCCTTTCCACCAAGACCGAATGAGATGGGAGTTAAGTTCCAGGTAACAGCACAGATCTGTCATTGTCTAGTCACTAATTTGTATCCAGCTCTTAGTGAGCACATGAATGCCAGCAAGCCAGGCTTCCCTGTCCTTCACTATCTCTTGGAGTTTTCTCAAACTCATGTCCATTGAGTCGGTGATGCCATCCAGCCATCTCATCCTCTGTCACCCCCTTCTCCTTCTGCCCTCAATCTTTCCCAGCACCAGGGTCTCTACCAATGAGTCGATGTTTTGCATCAGGTAACCAAATATTGGAGTTTCAGCTTCTTCTTCAGTCCTTTCAGTGAACATTCAGGGTTGATTTCCCTTAGGATTGACTGGTTTGATCTTCCTTCAGTCCAAGGGACTCTCAAGTCTTCTACAGCACCAAAGTTTGAAAGCATCAGTTCTTTGGCACTCAGCCTTCTTTATGGTCCAACTCTCACATCTGTACCTGGCTCCTGGAATAGCCATAGCTTTGACTATAAGGACCTTTGTCAGCAAAGTGATGTCTCTGCTTTTTTAATATGCTGTCTAGATCTGTCATGGCTTTTCTTCCAAGCAGCAAGTAACTTTTAATTTCAAGGCTGCAGTCACTGTCCACAGTGGTTTTAGAGCCCAAGAAAATAAAATCTGTCACTGTTTCTACTTTTTCCCCATCTATTTGCCATGAAGTGATAGGACTGGCACCCTACTCCAGTACTCTTGCCTGGAAAATCCAGTGGACAGAGGAGCCTGGTAGGCAGCAGTCCATGGGGTCGCTAAGAGTCAGACACGACTGAGCAGCTTCACTTTAACTTTTCACTTTCATGCATTGGAGAAGGAAATGGCAACCCACTCCAGTGTTCTTGCCTGGAGAATCCTAGGCACGGGGGAGCCTGGTGGGCTGCCGTCTATGGGGTCGCACAGAGTCGGACACGACTGAAGCAACTTAGCAGCAGCAGCAGCAGCAGCAGCAGATAGGACTGGATTCCATAATCTTAGTTTTTTGAATATTGAGTTTAAGCCAGCTTTTTCACTCTCCTCCTTCACTCTCATGAAGAGGCTCTTTAGTTTTTCTTCACTTTCTGCCCTTAAAGTGCATATCTGAGGTTGTTGATATTTCTCCCTACAATCTTGATTCTATCTTGTGAGTCATCCAACCCAGCATTTCACATGATAAATAACTTCAGCATATAAGTTAAATAAACAGGGTGACAATATACAGCTTTGACATACTCCTTTCACAATTTTGAACCAGTTTGTTGTTCCATGTAAGGGTCTAACTATTGATTCTTGACCTGCATACAGGTTTCTCAGGAGACACATAAGATGTTATGGTAGTCCCATCTCTTTAAGAATTTTCCAGTTTGTTGTGATCCACACAGTCAAAAGTCTAGTGGGGTAGTAATAGGAAGTAAGTTTATTTTAGCCTTTATGGGATCAAAGTTCAAAAACTGAGCAAGTAAGAAACACTACAAATTTGAGAATTAGAACCTTAGATTTCTAAATTAAAGATATTATAAGATAAAGAGTTTAATCTCTGCTCTTTTGTACTAGATGTGGAATTTTGAGAACATGTTTAATCTCCCTTTGCTGGTTTCATCACAAATGAATAGAGGCATATCACTCACTTTTCCTAGTTGAGAGATAGATCATATAAGTTAAAGAACCAAGTATATTCATTATTGATACATAAAATATTTGCATTACTAATCTACTCAATAGATGCTAGAGATATAATGGTAAGATAGCACAAAGTCTCAGTTTTAGCAGATATTAAATTCTAATAAGGAGATAAATAAGAATTACAAGGGTTATATATATATTATATATGTATATATATGCAAATGTATAATATAAATAGGGGATGTGTGTTTGCCTAAGGGCTCAGAAGGTAAAGAATCTGTCTGCAATGCAAGAGACAAGAGATGCAGGTTCAATCCCTGGGCCAGGAGATCCCCTGGATAAGGAAATGGCAACCCTCTCCAGTATTCTTGCCTGGAAAACCCCATGGACAGAGGAGCCTGGTGGGCTACAGTCCAAAGGGTTACAAAGAGTTGGACATGACTGAGTGAAAGTGCACACACACATATGGGGAAATTAGAGAGATGATATTATTTTAGTACTATGAAAAGAAGATATATGATTCTGGAACAGTGGTAAGGACAGCATTTGAGTTCATACAGAATGGGAACAGAGCAGAGGTGGAGTAATGAAAAAAAAAAAATCCCTGCTGTAGTATCAGGTCAGAATCTGAAGAATAAGTTGAAGATATCTTGAACAAGCTTCTTGAAGTTGGAGAAGTGCAGCCTAAGCCCCAGTGGAAAAGAAAGGGGAGCACAAAAGGAAGAGCTTTGGCACAGGGGCTGTAGAAATTTAGTTGTCTTCTCCAAACTTCAAGAAAGCCAATGTGATTAGGGTGTGGCAAGACAAGTAGAGAGGATGAAGAGAAGACCGAGGCTCTAGTATAGCCCTATAGACCCTGCTATGGGTAGCCTTTCCCTTCTCCAGGGGATCTTCCCAACCCAGGGATCAAACCCAGGTCTCCTGCATTGCAGGAAGATTTTTTTCCCTGATGAGCCACAAGGGAAGCCCAAGAATACTGGGGTGGGTCACCTATCCCTTTTCCACCAAATCTTCCCAACCCAGCAATTGAGCCAGGATCGTCTGGATTGCAGGTGGATTCTTTACCAACTGAGCTATCAGGGAAGCCTGTAGACATGGACAGAAGCTTAATATTTGTTGTGATAATAATAGGGAATGGCAAACTTTTATCAGAATAGTTGTATTGTCAGCATGTATTTAAAAATATATATATTCACCCAGAGTGCTAGGAAGGGGGAAATAAGTGTGTGAGGCCTCATAGAGTCCAGTGGAGGAGTTCCCTCTGAAAGATAGTGGTAGATGAACTAGCAAGAAAAGAGCAGAGAAAAGTTGCAGAGGTAGAGTAGTATCTAGTAGCTACAACTCAGTGATGCAGAAAGGGTGATGGTGACCCAGAGGACCTCCTTCTTTTCCATCTCCCATACGACCAAAATTCTGGTAACTATAATTCTGACATTCATTATGATAGTCAGAGTCATCTCTACGCCAATACTGCATAAGGCTGTAGCATTGTGTGAATGGATTTTGCCAAATTCTATAATTAGTTTTGAGAACCATAGTTTCATTGGGGTGAAATGGGTACCAAATATTGGGAGATAAGACATTGTTTGGAATAAGAAACCAACTTTTCCTTAGAGTTTACCTATAACCAGTTATGTCCAGGAAGGATATAGAAAAACAAGTTTGTTGTTTATGTAGTTAATATTTAAATGATATTATGTGGGGTTGAGTATGAAATGCAATGGTTTATAGAAAAAAAAAAGTGAACTAGGGAAATTGATGGCATAAACTTCCTTAAAAACTTTGTAAGCATGAAAAAGGTAATAAGTGATTTCTTCAGACTATTTGCTATATTTCAGGCATCATAATAAATGTTTCACAGAAATTATTTTACTAAATCTGGCAGTAACCCAGTTGGATAAAGACATACTATTAGATTTAACAGATTGATCCAGGCCCTTAACTGGTACCAAATGACAGGAAACAGGACTTGAATTCAGAGTATGTGATTTTAACCTTTAAGCCACACTACCTACTTCTTTCAGTATAAATATCTTTAAATAAACCCATCTGCTCTGTATTCATAAGTGACCAGGGTAGCTGACTTAGTCTGGCTTTCAGCTGCCTTTCTCTCCTCTAACTTTAAAGCTCTCCCTCTCTTCTTCCTCCTTTCCTGAGGATCTTGCTCTTTTCCACCCCTTCCTCTCAAAATTGTTCTTGCTGTTTGAAGCTACCAAATTTTAAGTCCTCCTTTCTACTGCTTTGCAAGACATTTTTGTACCTCATTTCATCTGTCTCCCCTGATTGATCTTCCCTTCTCTGATTATGCCCCATCATCATCGGTTTTGCTTTCTAAGCGAGATGCTTCAATCATAGGACTTTCCCTCTGATGATCACTGATAGAAGTCTCCTTATGGTCACCAGTAGTTGCAAACTAAAGATTTATTCTTTCCTTGATCCCCATCAGTATTGTGAACTCTAGCTCACCTTTTTGAATATCTTTGACACTGTGGGTCAGGAATGAAAACTAAGCCCTAAGTTCTAGAAATATGTTTTAAGTCAAGATTTAAATACAATTGAAAAAGTCAGTTTTCAACTACTTGTTTCAACTATACTCAGTATTTTTTTTTTTGAAAGAAAAGACTTAGAGATTTTTTTAAATTTAAAATTACATTTTATTTTTGTATTTCATTAAAAAAAATGTCAAAAACTTAAAAAGAGTCAAAATGTTTTCTTATTACAGAAAGAGATTTATATATAAACTGGGAAAATATAGTATATAATTGGGAGAGAATTATAAATGGTCACTACTAAAGAGGTTTGCATTTTCTTTTTCATTAAATATACAGTATGAAGTGGTATTAACAAAGTAGTTTCAAAAACACCCAGCTAATTTATTCTGAGTGAGAAGATAAATCGTTATTCAAGTACTTTGCTTGTCGAAGTGTTAGAGAGTCTATTTCTCTCCTGTTCAAGATGGAGGCAGGTGATTCCAAGAAAGAAATTATAATGTACAATGAGCCAAGTTTTAAGAATAACTCAATAAAAATTCACACCTCTCCCCACTTCTCCAGTGAAGTTTGAAGCCACTTCATTTGACAACTTTATAATTTTGAGTACAAAACAATACCAACAGGAAGGAATGTGAAATGAACCCCAAACTGAGAGTTCAAGTATGGCTTGGCAATGCAATCGATATTTATCAACCCCTCGAGGAGTCGTAAACAAGCATGTAAGATGAGAAGGCTGTTAAGTTCTATACCATAAGCAGAATGTACTGCTGGATTCGTTTGCTTGTTTTTAGGCATTGTCCTGTGTTGATACTTTTCTTCATAGAAGTAAAACAAAAGTTTGTAAACGAAACTTAACCTTGACACTTGCATTTGAGATTCATAATAGAGAAAATATAAGAAAGAAAGGGAAGGGATAAGGTAGGGTGATGGGAAAACACTAGATGGATGGAAAGACAGAGTGGGGAGATAGAGGAGGCTAAGAGAACTATATCAGATAGCCCCACTAAGGGTGCACAGAAATTGCACCCTTATCTCTACCATAGCCCTTTTAAGGGTGCACAGGATTTTGCATGGCTATTTTGGCCTAGAAACTCTTCTGAATACTCATTCAAAGAGAAGATGTTCATTTACTTCTCAGCGTCTTCAGGTCTTTACATAAATATCACCTACTCAGTGTAATGTACCCTGTTCATGTAAGTTTAAAACTATAACTGGTATACCAGTGTCTGCTCCTACCATCCCAAATCTGTCAAACTTCTGACATCTTTACTCTATGCTATTTTTTTCATAGTGCATTTGCCTGATACATCATTTTCCTATGTATTATGTGGTGAATTAAAAATGTTCAGAAATAAATGAAGGAAAATTAAAATGGGAAAGATCAGTAGTGCTATCTTTACAATGTGAACAAAGAAGGACAAAAGGAAAAGAAGTGAGTTATTGTGTTTTTTAATTAAAAGATTAAAAAAAAGCAAAAGGTAGGAACATAAGAAATATAGTACCAGGAGATTTTTCTTAATTTCTGAGATTATGAAGAAGATATATTTGGAAACAAACTTGCTACTTTTTCCTAATGAGCCAACAATCAGTTCAGTTCAGTTCAGTTCAGTCTCTCAGTCGTGTCCGACTCTTTGTGACCCTATGAATAGCAGTACACCAGGCCTCCCTGTCCATCACCAACACCCACTCACATCCATCGAGTCATAGGTGTGGATAAACAATAAAAGTGTTTTATCAAATTTATGAAATTTTGGAGAGCAGTGTTTGTATCTCCTATATTAATTATATTCAGTTCCCCCAAATCAAATTCACTTCAGAAGTTCTGAACAGCTAAATCTCACCACTGGATGTATTTTGTTAGGTGATGATGGCAATTTTAGCCTAAAAAGCAGAGACATTACTTTGCCAACAAAGGTCCGTCTAGTCAAAGCTATGGGTTTTCTAGTAGTCATGTATGGATATGAGAGTTGGACTATAAAGAAAGCTGAGAGCCAAAGAATTGATGCTTTTGAACTGCGGTGTTGGAGAAGACTCTTGAGAGTCCCTTGGACTACAAGGAGATCCAACCAGTCCATCCTAAAGGAAATCAGTCCTGAATATTGATTGGAAGGACTGATGCTGAAGCTGAAACTGCAATACTTTGGCCACCTGGTGGGAAGAACTGACTCACTGGAAAAGCCCCTGATGCTGGGAAGACTGAAGGTGGGAGGAAAAGGGGACAACAGAGGATGAGATGGTTGGATGACGTCACCAATTCGACAGACATGAGTTTGACAAGCTCTGGGAGTTGCTGATGGAGAGGGAAGCCTGGCTTGCTGCAGTCCATGGGGTCGCAAGGAGTTGGATATGACTGAGTGACTGAACTGATACTGATCCTGATGGCAATTTTAAATGTAAAAATTGTGGAAGAAGGTACCTGAGTCTTAGTTGTGGCATATGAGATCTTTCCATGTGGTGCAAGGGCTCAGTAGTTGTGGCACAGGGACTTTAGTTGCCCTGTGGCATGTGGGATGTTAGTTTTCCCACCAGGGATCAAATTCATGTTCCCTGCATTGGAAGTCAGATTCCTAACCACTGGACCAACAAGGAAGTCCCCAATAGACTGCTTAACAACAACAACAAAAAACACACAAACGTATTTTTAATTGAAAGATAGTTGCAATATTGTGTTGGTTTCAGCCATACATCAACATGAATCAGCCATAGGTATACATATGCCCCCCTCCCTTGAATTTCTTCTCACCTCCCACCCCATCCTGCCTCTCTAAATTGTTACAGAGTTCCCTGAGTCATGCAGAAAATTCCCACTGGCTATCGATTTTACATGTGATAGTGTATATGTTTCCATGTTATTCTTTTTATTAGTTCAGTTCAGTCACTCAGTCTGGTCTGATTCTTTGCGACCCCATGAACCACAGCACGCCATGCCTCCCTGTCCTTCACCAACTCCCGGAGTCCACCCAAACCCATGTTCATTGAGTCGGTGATGCCATCCAACCATCTCATCCTCTGTCATCCCCTTCTCCTGCCCTCAGTCTTTCCCAGCATCAGGGTCTTTTCCAATGAGTTAGCTCTTTGCATCAGGTGGCCAAAGTATTAGAGTTTCAGATTCAACATCAGTCCTTCCAATGAACGCCCAGGACTGATTTCCTTTAGGATGGACTGGTTAGATCCCCTTGCAGTCTAAGGGACTCTCAAGAGTCTTCTCCAACACCACAGTTCAAAAGCATCAATTCTTTGGTCCTCAGATTTCTTTATAGTCCAACTCTCACATCCATACATGACCTCTGGAAAAACCACAGCCTTGACTAGATGGACCTTTGTTGACAAAGTAATGTCTCTGTTTTCTAAAATGCTGTCTAGGTTGGTCATAACTTTCCTTCCAAGGAGTAAGCGTCTTTTAATTTCATGGCTGCGATCACCATCTGCAGTGATTTTGGAGCCCAGATAAATAAAGTCAGCCACGGTTTCCTCTGTTTCCCCATCTATTTCCCATGAAGTGATGGGACCAGATGCCATGATCTTAGTTTTCTGAATGTTGAGCTTTAAACCAACTTTTTCACTCTCCTCTTTCACCTTCATCAAGAGGCTCTTTAGTTCTTCACTTTCTGCCATAAGGGTGGTATCATCTGCACATCTAAGGTTATTAATATTTCTTCTGGCAATCTTGATTCCAGCTTGTGCTTCCTCCAGCCCAGGATTTCTCATCATGTACTCTGCATATAAGTTAAACGAGCAGGGTGACAATATACAGCCTTGACGTACTCCTTTTCCTATTTGGAACCAGTCTGTTGTTCCATGTCCAGTTCTAACTGTTGCTTCCTGACCTGCATACAGATTTCTCAACAGACTGGTCAGGTGGTCTGGTATTCCCATCTCTTTCAGAATTTTCCACAGTTTATTGTGATCCACACAGTCAAAGGCTTTGGCATAGTCAATAAAGCAGAAATAGATGTGTTTCTGGAACTTTCTTGCTTTTTTGATGATCCAGCAGATGTTGGCAATTTGGTCTCTGGTTCCTCTGCCTTTTCTAAAACCAGCTTGAACATCTGGAAGTTAACGGTTCATGTATTGCTGAAGCCTGGCTTGGAAAATTTTGAGCATTACTTTACTAGCGTATGAGATGAGTGCAATTGTGCGGTAGTCTGAGCATTCTTTGGCATTGCCTTTCTTTGGGATTGGAATGAAAACTGACCTTTTCCAGTCCTGTGGCCACTGCAGGTTTTCCAAAGTTGTTGACATATTGAGTGCTGCACTTTCACAGCATCATCTTTCCGGATTTGAAATAGGTCAACTGGAATTCCATCACCTCCACTAGCTTTGTTCATAATGATACTTCCTAAGGCCCACTTGACTTCACACTCCAGGAAGTCTGGCTCTAGGTGAGTGATCACACCATCATGACTATCTGGGTCATGAAGATCTTTTCTGTACAGTTCTTATGTGTATCCTTGCCACCTTTTCTTAATATCTTCTGCTTCTGTTAGGTCCATACCATTTGTGTCCTTTATTGAGCCCATCTTTGCATGAAATGTTCCCTTGGTATCTCAAATTTTCTTGAAGAGATCTCTAGTCTTTCCCATTCTGTTGTTTTCCTCTATTTCTTTGCACTGATCACTGAGGAAGGCTTTCTTATCTCTCCTTGCTATTCTTTGGAACTCTGCATTCAAGTGGGTATATCTTTCTTTTTCCTCTTTGCTTTTTGCTTCTCTTCTTTTCACAGCTATTTGTAAGGCCTCCTCAGACAGCCATTTTGCTTTTTTGCATGTCTTTTCCATGGGGATGGTCTTGATCCCTGTCTCCTGTACAATAGCACAAACCTCTGTCCCTAGTTCATCAGGCACTCTATCAAATCTAGTCCCTTAAATCTATTTCTCACTTCCAGTGTATAATCATAAGGGATTTGATTTAAGTCATAACTGAATGGTCTAGTGGTTTTTCCCACTTTCTTCAATTTAAGTTTGAATTTGGCAATAAGGAGTTCATGATCCTAGCCACAGTCAGCTCCCAGTCTTGTTTTTGCTGACTGTATAGAGCTTCTCCATCTTTGGCTGCAAAGAATATAATCAGTCTGATTTTGGTGTTGACCTTCTGGTGATGTCCATGTGTAGAGTCTTCTCTTATGTTGTTGGAAGAGGGTGTTTGGAATGACCAGTTCTCTTGGTTTCATTCTGTACTCCAAGGCCAAATGTGTCTGCTACTCCAGGTGTCTCTTTACTTCCTACTTTTGCATTCCAGTCCCCTATAATAAAAAGGACATCTTTTCGGGGTGTTAGTTCTAAAAGCTTTTAATTGCTGGATCTGTAAGATTCCAGGGGAGATTCTGCAGTTTACAAATGGAATGAGTACATTCATAACAATAAGATAATTTCCTGAGCACATCCAACATCAGAGAAGCAAGCCCTTCCCTTGAACTAATCTATAGGCATGTTTTTAGTCTCCAACAGAATCCAGCAGACCATTTCAGTTCAGAGTCTTATAGAAAACCTATTTTTCAGTCTTGAAAGAGGTATCTGGAGGGAGAGATATATTGGAGGAAATCCAGCATTTTTCAGCTTTTCCCAAATTGGTGGCACATCTGTGATTTGATTTTTCTATTAATGCTGTAGCAGGTAAGAATACATACCCCCCCCTTTTTTTTCTCAACCTTTGATGAATGGGGATTTGATCTAAATTTCACCTCTAAATATATATGATGCTGCTGATTGGCCCTTTTTATTACATCACGAACCTTTGGTGCCCTTGTGTTAAGGCAAGATGTTACCTGGTAACAGCTTTTGATTAGATTCATTCTTTTCAGGCCTAGGTTTTGAAGTTTTTCTGGCTTTCAGTGACAATTCATAATTGTTTCAAAACAGCCATTTCTGTTACATTTGTAACTTAGGCCGAAATGACTATATCCACCTCAAGCTATAACTCCAAGTGAAGAGTATTCATCTGTATGAAAAAAAGAAGTTATTTTCCTCTGGTTGAAGCAACATCACCCTTTATATTTATAAATAAATGAATTTCAAAGGAAGAATGAAATCATGATTAGGGAATTTAGGCAAAGATGACACAAGCAGAAGAAAAGGCCTAAGAGACAGCCCAAAATTTACATTTTGACAGAAGTTAAATCAGTCGTTTTAAATGTCATTCCATAGAATGTCACTGAGAATGAATAAACAAGTTAATTAGTTTGGTTTTCTTTGTTTCTTCTTTTGCTAAATCCAGCCAAACAAAACATGATTCCGAAAGCAGAAATAAAGAAAAGGGAAGGAAAAAGCTGTTTTTCCCTCTTAATTCTAAATTTCCTGGTTTGGGGTCTCTCAGTTTTGATGTTTCTGGTAATGTGTTCATTCAAACCTAAATGCGATTGGCATCAAAGGCTTAACATTCAGATTAACCAGTTTTTGGCATCTCACCTCTTTTCAGTTTGAACTTGGAATCTCCTCCATGTGCAGACCACTAATGAGAAAATCCTTGCTTATGAATTCAGTTCAGAATGGGAGCTGTTTTCCCCCCCTCTCTCCTTTTGCATAATGTCGGCTTTGAAGTCAGGCAGTCCAAGAAAGTGATTGATCTTGCCCAAGTTCATAACTTTTTCAAAGTACTGCCGATATCATTAAATTTTAATTAACCCTTTGAGCTCCTTCTATGATGTAAAAATGAGGGAACATCAAAGGCTCCTGTGTTGGAGCAGCAGTAGCATCTTTTGTGCTCACATTGCTTTTTAGAAGATATCTCAGATGCAAATATTTCAATGGGGTCTTCAGCTTTGTTTGTGTGACATTGTTATGCTGTTGCAGGGGTAGAGCTGAAATCTATTGTTAGTCTTTCAAAGCTGGTTATTTAAGCATTGCTGTGTTCAGGACTTAGAAGAGGGGTGTCTTGCCACCTCTTCCACATAAAATGTTGGAATCAAGGAGTCCATTTAAAATGTCACTCGATTTGTATCTTTTTCTGTTGTCCTTCAACAGCTCTCATTCATAATTAATCTCATTTCCATCGTATGACTTAATGTGTAATGTTCTGCATGTGGTCTTGGAAAGTCACACGGTTGCATTCAGATCTGCGGGATGAAGAAGCTCAGTAGAAAGGGGAGCATGTACCGCCCGAGGTTGTAGGATTTGAGGCTGTAAGTGCAGTGTGTTAAAGAAGAGCTTTTCTTGAAGCATTTAGCAAATATTTATGGAGTGCACGCTCTGTGCCAAGCACTGTTTAAGTGTGTAGTCACTGCCCTTGTTAAATCCATATTCTAGTGAAACAGAGTTTGCAGACCTTGGCATTCATGCGCTGTGTTTCTTACTCTTCATAACAGTCACTGTCAAAAGGAAGAGTACTTGCATGCCACCTAGTCCACCGGGGATTTTTAGGCCCCTGGGCAATGTGAGCAAGTACAGAAAACTCCGCATCCTAACATCCTGCTCATATTGTTTGAAATCGAGCCTATCTCATGAGATGATAAGGAATGGAGAAACTTGTGTCATTGGACACAGGTCGACTTGCTCTCTTGTGTCTCGGTTTCTCTATACTCCTACCCATTTTCTACCTTCTTGATAAAGTTAAATGATTCATATACATGTGTGTTTTGAAATATGACTGTCTTAATAGTAGTAAGCTTAGTGGTTTTAAGCTTACTGTTTAGATGTAGGAAAAGTTGGCTAGAATACAATTCATTTCTTCTGGTGGCCATTGTCTCCTGCCATTTCTCTTTAAATGTGAATATCCACTACCCATGAATTTTCCTCCAAAGTTCTACAGGAGGGAGAAGTGCTAAAAGTCTTGATTGCTTCACTTCTTCAGAAGTAATGATCAGCTCATTTCCAAAGCCCAAACGCACATTTGCCCCTTTAGGGTCACTTTAATCAAGGCATTATCGCAGATGATGCGTGTCTACCAAAATGAGATTTTGTGACCTCCTGAAATGAACATGATCTGGGCTTGCATTGGGGGTATCTGACTTAGTAAGCTTCCTGTTTATGAGATTTAAATTAAACCTGCATAGATTATTAGGGGAAAATTCCACAACTTCACCAATAATTAAAAAAAAAAAAGGTTGATTTCCTCTTTCCTCCTAAATAGAATTTGATTCAATTGTTGTAGAGATAATTTAAACACTGGACTGCTAAATGTCCTAATGAATCTAGGATTCCTGAAAGGGATGGATGCATGTTTTAAAGATAAAGTAGGATTCTAAACAACATAACTGTTATTTGGGGGTTAAGATGTGCATGAATCCATGAGACAGATGCCTTCAATATAAACAACACATTCTGACTACAGTACAGTTTTTTCTTCTTTTCCCATATTTAAAGAGGACAGTAGATAAACTAATTTGAGAAGTATATATGTTCTAGATAAATTGAGAGGTGTACATGTTCTAGAAATGGAGGACAATTCAAATTTAAGTTTGGATTAGCAACAGATAAGAATTCACATGAAGGCTTAATCTCTATTACCCACATTTCATTTTTAAGCCACAGCTCCATTTAATGTTTAATGTCATATTGCTTTTAAATGTTACCTGCCTTTTTTCAAATTGTTAATTATTTGCAGATTCTTATATATTTGTTCACCATAGGGTATAAGGATAGTTATGTAGAATCAGTTCAGATTGTTTGAAAATAGTATTCTAAAAGCCAACAGTAAGAATATTGTGAAAAATAAAAACAAATTAGATTTAGAGCAGTAAAATGGTTTAAAGCTATACCCCTGAAAAGGTTAAAAACTGCATTTCTAGGGCTGCCATATAGATATATAAGGTAGAAATAATTTGGGGGCATATGTGCAAAAATGAGCTTAAAATAGGTTTTTATATATTTGATGAGCATATGGTGATCTGTGAATGCCATGGCAAATAGGATTCACTAAATAATATGCCCATTCCTCCGTTTCTCTCCAATTTCCCTGTCAAATGAAAGCCAGAAGAGATTAAGATTAAAGTTATTCTAAAGAAAAACAAAATTACAAGCTGTGGAATATAAACTGCCTTTGGTCTCTCCTCTCTGACTTCGCAAACTCTCTGTTGCTACTTGAAGGCAAGAGGGCATTCACGTTAAGGCAAGATGACCTCCCTCCCAGCCAAGCAGCTCTGCCTGCTAAAGAACAAAGGCTCAGTGACTTGTTCTAACAGGGGGTGAGTTTGTTTTTTAAATTAGTGATTACATCTCAGTGCCTATGTCTTCACCAAACAAATCTTCTGATTTTGATCATTATCATAATACTGCTGCTGCTGCTGCTAAGTTGCTTCAGTCGTGTCCGACTCTGTGCGACCCCATAGACGGCAGCCCACCAGGCTCCCCCGTCCCTGGGATTCTCCAGGCAAGAACACTGGAGTGGGTTGCCATTTCCTTCTCCAATGCATGGAACTATCATAATACTGTTGCTATGCTGCTAAGTATGAGAAATTGCATCTGAAGCTCTAAATACATTATTTCATTGATTATTTGAGTCACCCTATTATGTACATGGTATCATCCCCATTTTATATATTGAGCAACTGATGTTCTGAATAGGACAGTATCTTGTCCAAGGACTCATGGCTAATTAACAGCCAAGTTTGGATTCTTTAAACCAAGTTTTACGTGTCTCCAAATCCTTGGTTCAGTTTTTAGGGAAAAACTAAATTATATTGAGCTTGTCACTCAGTATGGTCAGCTTGCTGTGCTTAGTTGCTCAGTTGTGTCCAACTCTTTATGACCCCATGGACAGAGGAGCCTGGAGGGCCAAGTCCATGGAGATTTCCCAGGCAAGAATACTGGAGTGGGTTGCCATGCCTTCTTCCAGGGGATCTTCCCAACCCAGGAATCAAACCCAGGTCTCCCACATTGCAGGTGGATTCTGTACCATTTGAGCCTCCAGCCTAATATTTCATAAATAGGTCAAATTTGCTTTCTTCCCTTTTATTGGTTGCTTTTCCCATCTAAAATACCCCACTGCTATTGCTACTCATTCTTTAAAATATGACACAATTTCTAAATAATGGTAAGTCACCAGTTTTGCCTTCTCAGCTCCCCTAAGAGTCTTCCCCAAACAGACTCTCTTATGACATGGTTCAAGTGGGCCTCTGCCCTCTGAATGCCTCCTTCCTCTCTCTGGACTAGTTTTTCTCAGACATGTACAGAGACTGTCAGGGTCCTCCCGAAGATATCGGTATCATCAGAAAGACTTTTCTTTCTAGTGTGTGCGTGCTGTGCTCAGCACTTCAGTTGTGTTCGACTCTTTGCGGCTCCATGCATTGTATCCCACCAGGCTCCTTTGTCCATGGGATTATGCAGCCAAGTGGCTTGCCATTTCCTTCTCCAGGGGAACTTCCCGACCCAAGAATCAAACCCACATCTCTTGCGTCTCCTGCTTTATCAGGCAGATTCTTTACCAACTGCGCCACCTGGAAAGCCTGTCTAGTAGGACACCTTACCTTATAGACATCTTTCTTTGTTTTTTTCCTTTTTATAATATTATTTGTTTATTTTTGGCTGTGCTAGGTCTTCACTGATGCATGGACTTTTCTCTCGTTGCAGTGAGTGGCGGCTACTCTCTAGTTATGGTTGCTGGGCTTCTCATTGCAATAGCTTCTCTTGTGGTGGAGCATGGGCTCCGGGGAGCGTGGTCTCAGTAGCTGAGTCTCCTGGACTCTAGAGCACAGGCTCAACAATTGTGGCACATGGGCTTAGTTGTTCCGGCTCATGTGGAATTTTCCCAGACCAGGGATTGAACCCATGTCCCCTACATTGGCAGGTGGATTCTTTCCTCTAAGCCACCAGGGAAGCCCTATAGCCATCTTTCTTGACTTATAGAACATCCTCTGAAAAGAGTTGGCCCTCAGTATCCTTGGGTTCTATATCCAGGGATTCAACTAACCACAGATTGAAAGTATTTGAGAAAAAAAAAAAAAGAAATCCTAAAAGTCTCAAAGAGCAAAACTTGAATTTACTGAACATTGGCAACTAACTACAGAGTATTATATAGTATTAGGTATTATAAGTAATTTAGAGATGACTTAATGTATATGGGATGATGTGTGTAGATTATACACAAACACTGCCGTTTTATACAAGGGACTTAAACCATCCTTGGATTTTGGTATCTACAGGGATCCTGGAAGTAATCCCCTACAGATACTGATGGATAACTTTACATTCCAGTTCAGGGGAACTGGAGCAGGGGGTGGGGGTGGAGGGTGACAATCACAGACAAATCACAGAGAAACTTGTTAGATAAAATCTGTGCCTAAAGCAGAATCCTAATTATTTTTTTAGTTCCATTAAGCAAGTGAATATGCCACTTCTTTATTTTTTCCATAAATCTATATTGTCTCTGAAACTTCTATTGGTTCTGGTCAATGTTCTTATTTCTCTATTAAAGCTTTTATTTATTAATCATATTAATCACTATTATTATATCACTTTCCTGAATAGCCACAATATTTCTTTTTTTTTCTTTTGAATTTTTTCTTTATTTTTCTTTTGTGATTCATCTTTTATTTTTATATATATATATATATATTTTTTTTTTTACTTTACACTATTTCTCTACACATCAAAAAATGTCCCTAAACCCTATTTTCTTAAATTAATCACTTTGACTTTTATTTGTAATAATTCAAAATCCCAATAGACTCTAACCTCTAAGACAGCACAGGGCAGACCTTGTGCTTCTTCACAATCACTCATGCTACTAAGCATATAGTATCTGTTGCAATAAATTTCAATCAATGGTTTAAAACAGTGGTCTCAGCTGTAGAAGATACTGAGACCCAGGGCCTAGCTAGATGTGCTTAATATCAGTTTGTAGGATAAGAGAGAGGCAGGTCATATACAGTGTGTGAAGCAAATGACTTTAATACAGGCTAGACAAAGAGCAGGGAAAAAGAAGCTTATGTTTAATGAGTACTTATTATATGCAAAGCATGGTATAAGAGCTTGGCATGTACCCTCTTATGGAACCCTCAAAATCATACTAACAAGGAATTTTACACATTTTGATACTGAAGAAACATATTCAAAAGAAGGCATTATATTGACCAAATTGCAATTCCAGGTGGTGTGTGTTGAATGAGTGCTACCTCTGAGAGGGAAAAATGGGTGAGACTGAGTGACTCGTTTATTTAGGTTCTGGAAAAGCAGGGCTAGTGGCTGCTGAGTGGTTCTACCTGGAGTCAAGGAGGAAATGAAGTGTGGATGAAATGGTGCCCAGTGAGATCATGCCTGTGGAGCAAGATGGAGTCCAACTAGGAGAGGGATGTGGATTCAGAATCAAATGGGGGTGATGCATGACAAAATATCAGCACAGGCATTTCACATCTAAGGTTGTGAATGAGTGGCAGAGCTAAACTGATGTTGTGACTATGGGATTTGGGAATAGTCTTAGAGGCTTAAAATAATCCTGAGGAATGGACATACAATCACATGATTGACAAGGTAGAGAAAGAGGATTGACCACAGTGTTGACTCCAAAGTCCTAATTCTATTCTACTTATCCAATATATCTTGAATGCCAAAAGAGAAGTTCCAGGTGCTGAGGGAGCTCAAAGGAAGGTGAATATATTTAGAGAGATAGCAGGAGGCGGATTCACAAATGAATGTCAAGAGATGCCTCAGATTTTAACAAAAAGTGATACATAAAATAGAGACCATTTGTGGCAGAGAAAAATAGCAAGAACTAAGTATGAGATGTGCAAGGTGAGGAGGGGATGTGAGAGTTAGTTCAAGATAGCATTCCAGGGAAGAAAAATATAGTCTGCCTTCAAAAAGCTTAGGATCTTGTGGGTTGCATCACTTCAAAAATCACATTTATGGTTCTAAATCCTGTCTTATTCTGAAAATTTATGATTATTTTATCTTCACAATTGAAGTTGCCTTTGAGAATGCTTCTTTATTTGAAAATCTGCCATATTAGAGACAGGAGTTACAGAAAATTTTCAATTAAATTGATGAATTAAGAGTTGGGCCTTGGGTTAAAAGCGTATGGCCTAAATGTCGGACATGACTGAGTGACTGAACTAAACTGAGCTGAAACTGATTATAGTTTAGAAAAATTGTTTTCCCTGATTCTAATTAGAGAAACACTTCAGGAACTAAAAACACAGAGCTATATTTTGCACATTTTAAACAATCTTCATAACTCTGGAGTTAAAATAGAGGTAGTATCCCATAGTTCAGTTCAGTCACTCAGTGGTGTCCAATTCTTTGTGACCCCATGAACCGCAGCACACCAGGCCTCCCTGTCCATCACCAACTGCTGGAGTCCACCCAAACCCATGTCCATCTAGTCAGTGATACCATCCAACCATCTCATCCTCTGTCATTGCCTTCTCCTCCTGCCTTCAATCTTTCCCAGCATCAGGGTCTTTTCCAATGAGTCAACTCTTCGCATCAGGTGGTCAAAGTATTGGAGTTTCAGCTTCAACATCAGTCCTTCCAATGAACACCCAGGACTTATCTCCTTTAGAATGTACTGGTTGGATCTCCTTGCAGTCCAAGGGACTCTCAAGAGTCTTCTCCAACACTACAGTTCAAAAGCATCAGTTCTTCGGCACTCCGCTTTCTTTATAGTCCAACTCTCACATCCATGCATGACCACTGGAAAAACCATAGCCTTGACTAGATGGACCTTTGTTGGCAAAGAAATGTCTCTGCTTTTCAATATGCTGTCTAGGTTGGTCATAACTTTCCTTCCAAGGAGTAAGCATCTTTTAATTTCATGGCTGCAATCACCATCTGCAGTGATTTTGGAGCCCAGAAAAATAATGTCAGCCCCTGTTTCCACTGTTTCCCCATCTATTTGCCATGAAATGATGGGACCAGATCCCATAGTATCCCATACTATAGATGTAAAACCTGAGACTCAAAAAATATACATGATCAATTTATATAACTCAGTTTTCTTTTGATTTTGCCGCATTAGATAGATTAGATAGCATTTCCCCATATTTCTAACCTTCTATATTTATTGAGATCCCATGCTACCTGCTAGCTGGCTACAAAGCCAGTGCTGAATTTTATTTTATATATATATATATATATATATATATATATGTCCTTATATATGTGTGTGTGTGTGTGTGTGTGTGTGTGTATTTTAATAATAAAGAAAGGGTAGTGCTAGTGGTAAAGAACCTCCCTGCCAATGCAGAAAATGTAAGAAACACAGGTTTGATTCCTGGGTGGGGAAGATCCCCTGGAGGAGAACATGGCAATACCCACTCCAGTATTCTTTACTGGAGAATCCCATGAATCGAGGAGCCTGGTGGACTATGTCCACAATGAGTCAGATATGACTGAAGTGATTTTGCATGCATGCATACTTTATTATTTATATATACCTCACTTTTAGATTCCAATTTCTTTATTAGTTATCTTTAAACAAGGTTATGCTGAAGTATCAATAATCTCCAAGTTATCAGTAGCCAACAGCCAGGATGGTTGATTTCTTGCCCATGATATATGCTGCAGATCTGCTGAGGCTCTTCTCTGTAAGTCTTGCTTATCCTAGTACCCATGATTAAAAAAAGCACCTCATAGCTGGGATATGCTGGCCTTGTGACTGGGAGAAAAGAACTCTGGAAAAACCCATAAGGTCTTTCAATGCTTGTGTTGTCAATTAGTGATATGTTACTTCTGCTCTTATTTTCTTGGCCAAAGTTAATGGTATAGTCATACCCAGTGACAATAGCTTATGGAAGTGTAAACCTTCACGAGGTTAGTGAATGACGGAGATATGATACTAATTTTACCTATAATAGCTAAATATTAGTGCTTATTATAGGCAGAGTTCTAAGAATATTCCATCTATTTCTGTCCCCTATGAATAATCCCAGAGACTATGAATATGATGTATTTTACTCCAATGATTATGTTATATATATTACACAGTTTTAAGACAGGGAAATTAACCAAGATGGTCTAATCACATAATTCTTTATGTCTAAGTCTACAGACCAGCAGTAGAGGGAATGAGAGAATAGAAACATGGGGGATCCATTGGGAGAAGTTCTCAGTAGTTGGCTCAAGATGAAAGGACCACATGATGAAAAATGCTGGTGGTTTCTAGGAGCTATGAGAGGCCTCGGACAATAGCCAGGAAGGAAATGGGGATCTCAGTTTTATAACCAGAAGAATTTATCCTCAGTTCTACAACCAGAAGTAACTGAATTGGCTAAAGGCACTTCAAAGCAGATTTCTCCCCAGAGTCTGCAGAAAGGAATGTAGCCCCACTGATACCTTGGCAGAAGCCTAGTGAGATTCTGATCCCAGTCACCCTGTGCCCAGACTTCAAAACTCCGCAACTGTGAGCTAGTAAGTAGGTATTGTGTTAAGCCTTTTGGTGTTGTTTAGTCACTATGTTGTGTCAGACTCTTTGCGACTCCATGGACTGTAGCCCACCAGGTTCCTCTGCCCGTGGGATTTCCCAGACAATCATACTGGAGTGGGTTGCCATTTCTTTCTCCAAGGGATCTCCCCAACCCATATCTCCTGCTTGGTAGGTGGGTTCTTTACTACCAGGAGGATTTTTATGCAAAAATTGAATTGTGTTGCTGTTTAGTTGCTAAGTCCTGTCCAGCTCTTTGGGACCCCATGGACCCCAGCACACCAGGCTTTCTTGTCCTTCACTGTCTCCTGGCGTTTGCTCAAACTCTTGTCCATTGAGTCAATGATGCCATCCAACCGTCTCATCCTCAGTTGCCCCCTTCTCCTCCTGCCCTCAATCTTTCCCATCATTAGGGTCTTTTCCAATGAGTCAGCTCTTTGCATCACATGGCCAAAGTATTGGAGCTTCAGCTTCATCTTCAGTCCTTCCACTGAGTATTCAGAGAAAATTAAGGCAGTATTACTTTGCTACTTACTAGCCGTAGGACTTTAAGACAGTGTCATCACCTCTACAAACTATAATTTTCTCACATTTATCAATAAGGTATCTATGCCATGTGTCCACATTATTGAGATAATCAAATAAGATAGAATATGCAAAACTAAGAACAATATGCTACAAAACTCTAAGGCTTGATAATACACGGCAAATAAAATACCTGCTTCAATTTATAAAACAATGAAGTACGGGAATTATCTATTTTATTAAAATATGTCACCGAATTCAGAGAAAATAGGAGCATGGCTTCACACTGGCATGGGGAAGGAAATAATCATTGAAACTAGGGATTGAATTCAACTTTGCCATTGGAAAAGCTACAGGAATTTGCACAATATACTTATTTTCATTACCCTCAAATTCGTAAAACATTTTATATCCAAAAAGGGTTTTCTGTTTCAAGATTTAAGCTAACACATATACATTGTCCTCACTGTAGGCATGTACAATGCTCCTGATATTAATTCATATAATTTATAATAAAATAACTAACACTTTCTATAAAGTGTCAAAAACATAGTTAGTATAGCTCCATACTCATTCCCTTTGTTTCCCTGGGTCTTGGACCAGGTCAAGTTATCTGTTGAGGTACAAACTCAAACTGGAATCCAGCAGACTCTTGTATTTGCCATATTGGCTTCAGGATTAATCAGAATGGGAAGCTTCCTCATTCATCATATCCTAAGCTTTCAATTATGGGTTTTATATTAAAGTTCAATGAACATCACAGATAAGCTCTCTTGATTAAGATCATTAAATAATTCTTTATCTTTAGTTCAATGGCATCTCGCCTATGGATTTATTAGACTGCTTTTTTGGTACACTGCCTGTTTCAGGGAGAAAATATTCCACTACTACATACGGGCAGGATAAAGATGAAGCACAATTGCCAATTGCACATAAGGAGTCTGATGTGTTGCTATTACCAAAAGGGATCTGTAGAGTCTGATATCTAGGAATAGGAAGGAACTTCAGAAAATCCTTGAAACCAGCCTCCTGAACTGAGTCAGGTCAGGTAGTAAGGTCTGTTTCACACCTCCAGGCACTAGAAATGTGGGTGCTTTTTAGTGTCTTGTAAGTAGATTGTGATCTGACCCTCAGGGCCTGTGTTGTCCCTATTCTTTCATAAGTTTCATAATGCTTTTCTCCAGAGGGAATCTTCCATAGTCACAGGTTTGATAGATAATAATAAACTTTATTTTCCTGATATATATTTACAAAGTGGATAATTTACTGACAAATCAAATACTTATTGATTACCTAAGTGGGTGGAGCAGTTGCCAAAGCACTAAAAGGAAGCTAAGACATGTAAGCTACAATTTTTGCCATAATGCTGCTGCTGCTGCTGCTAAGTTGCTTCAGTTGTGTCCGACTCTGTGTGACCCTATAGATGGCAGCCCACTAGGCTCCTCTGTCCCTGGGATTCTCCAGGCAAGAATACTGGAGTGGGTTGCCATTTCCTTCTCCAATGCATGAAAGTGAAAAGTGAAAGTGAAATCGCTCAGTCGTGCCCGACTCTTAGCAACCCCCTGGACTGCAGCCTACCAGGCTCCTTTGTCCATGGGATTTTCCAGGCAAGAGTACTGGAGTGGGTTGCCGTTGCCATAATGGGAATGATAAATTGGTTGAGCCAAGAAAAAAGTCTTATGAAGTTGGAATTAAAATAAGTCACATATTAATGTCTCTTAGAGTGAGTTCTTTTGACCACTGGGGCATCAAAATCAACTGGCAATTCTTTCATAAATGGTACATTTGGAGAATTACGCTGATACAAGATAAATACCACTTAGGTAATAGAAAAGAAAAGTGCTATAGAAACAAAATGCAGGCATTAACATAAACAAGTACTCAATAATAGATGAACAAGTGAGTGAATTAATATATGAAGCAAAAATTTGATGAAATATCAAAATTAGCAGAGTTGATCAGGAAAGGTACCGATGGAAATATGAATAAGTAATTAGCTAGATTCATGACTAGCAGAACAGCATAGAAATTCTATGACATTAATAATGTTATTTTGGATGAGCACTTTTTATATATCCTGATTATAAAAATTATGGTTAAAATGGAGAGCCTGAAAGCAGGGACCATTTTTTTTAAGCATTCATGGGCATAAACTTTCATTTTCTGAGGATACATTAAAGGAAAATAGTGAAAGCTAAATGATGACATGCAGTTAAATTAACATATATTTTTAAAAGCCAAATGAAAAGAAACATGGTGTGTCACATGGTATTCCAGGTTAACCAGTAAGTTATTTCGTTGGCATGAAAGACAAACACATGCAGTTGCCAGCAAGACAATTCCTTTACCACTGATATACTAGAAATCCATTTTAAAAGCATAGACCTCTATAAGAGTTTTCCCTCCACCCTCAGATTGTCAAAATTTTAAGATTTCTCACCAAACACTTTAATCTGAAGCAGCAGTAGCTGAGTACTTTCTCAAAGAACATGCTGAAATTAAGAACATGTGAACTTGCTTTCATTTGTTTTTCTTTGTTTTGTATGTTTACATTTTACATTTTGCCAGAATAGAATAGTACCTTCCCTGGTGGCTCAGACGATAAAGCGTCTGTCTACAATACAGGAGACCTGGTTAGATCACTGGGTCAGGAAGATCCACTGGAGAAGGAAATGGCAATCCACTCCAGTATTATTGCCTGGAAAATCCCATGGACAGAGGATCCTGGTAGGCTACAGTCCATGGGGTCGCAAAGAGTTGGACACGATTGAGAAACTTCATTTTTACTTTCTTTAAAAAAGAAAAAAATTAGAAATTCTTATACACCACTATGCTGAATAAGAACACTTTATTTGTGAACTTCTGGTATCTGGATTTGATTTTTATATCTGCATTATATCTTGATTGTAAAAATAATGCATACACGTAAAAAATAATAAGTTCAGGCAAAATAATTTTGATCTCACCATAATCTCACAAGCAGAGGTAATGAATGTTCATTACTATTATATATATAAACATTTCACTATATATATTTATTAAGGAAAGTGGGATGTCATGTATATTCAACCTCTTGCTGTTTTATTCAAGTTTGCTTATATATATTGGACATCTTTCTAGAAGTATCTTGTCCCTCAGCCAAGAAAGAGGCTTGGAAAAGGATATGAAGTGGAAAGATTCATTATTATGTTTGATTGTAGTTTGGTTTAGTTGCTAAGTTGTGTGTGACTCTGCAATCCCCTGAACTGTAGCCCATCAGGCTTCTCTGTCCATGGAATTTCCCAGCCAGAATACTGGAGTGGGTTGCCACTTCCTTCTTGACCCAGGAATCGAACCTGTGTCTCCTGAATTGTAGGCAAATTCTTTACCACTGAGAATAAAGGGAAGCCTTATTCTATTATGAATTACACCTAACTCAGATTGGCCAGAAAAGGGAAGCCTTATTCTATTATGAATTACACCTAACTCAGATTGGCCAGAAAAGGGAAGCCTTATTGTATTATGAATTACACCTAACTCAGATTGGCCAGAAAAGGGAAGCCTTATTGTATTATGAATTACACCTAACTCAGATTGGCTAGAAAACAAATGGCTAGTTCACATTCATCTGTTGTGAATCCCAGAACTGGTTTCCTGCATTTATAGTGACTTCAGCACTGCTCCTGTGAAATCTCTATCCAACCCTAAATAATCGGCAATTCTAAATCTTTTTAATAGTGTTATTAGCTGCATTATTGTAAGCCTCAGTTCAATTATTAAGAAATATTAATAGGCTTATTGTAATAGTCATACTATTAAAATGATCCAATGCCATTATTGTAACAGCCAGCACTGTACTGGCAGTTTCCTAGTACAGAAACTGTAAAGCCTTACAGCATATCAACATTATTTTGTTCCTCTGAATGAAATTTTCCATGTTAAACTGGTTTCCTTCACATATAGACAAAATCTAGTTTAGTGATATGGTATAGTCATTAAGAAGTCCAAGCTATGGTTTTTCCATTAGTCATGTATGGATGTGAGAGTTAAACCATAAAGAAGGCTGAGTGCTGAAGAATTGATGCTTTTGAACTGTGGTGTTGGACTCTTGAGAGTCCCTTGGACTGCCAGGAGATAAATCAGTCAATCCTAAAGGAAATCAATCCTGAATAATCAGTTGGAAGGACTGATGATGAAGCTGAAGCTCTAAGACTTCAGCTATCTGATGCAAAAACCTGACTCATTAGAAAAGACCCTGATGCTGGGAAAGACTGAAGGCAGGAGGAGAAGAAGGGGATGAGTTGGTTGGAGGACATCACTGAATCAATTGACCTGTGTTTAAGCAAGCTCCAGGAGAAGGTGAAGGACAGGGAAGCCTGGCATGCTGCAGTCTGTGGGATTGCAAAGAGTCAGACATGACTAAGTGACTGAACAAGCACAATAATCATTAAAGGTAGACTCATTTTAAATAATAACAAATTCATTTTGATATTTGGCAAAACTAATACAGTTATGTAAAGTTTAAAAATAAAATAAAATTTAAAAAAAATAATAATAACAAATTAAAAGCATTTTATGTACTCAATGCATTATTCAACATATTAAATAAGGAGGAAAAATTGTATCCTTCTTTATGATTTACATATTTTCATATGTTTCATTTAATGGAAAGGATTTGGAAAACACAAGGAGGATGTTGGCATTGTGTTGGCATCGCTTGTGAAAAATTTAAGAATCATTGTTTTTATTCATTCACCAAATTTTGTTAACAATTTATAAAAATTCTAGGATAAATCCAGTGGTTCTTAATTGAGGCTGTACATTAAAATTACCTGGAAATCTAAAAAAAGAAAAAATGATGCCTAGACCACAGCACAGACCAATTATGATAAGCTCTCTGGGATTAGAATACCAGCACTGATAATTTATTCAGTTTGTCCAAGAAATCCATTGTGTAGCCAAGTTTGAGAATCAATAGTTTCCAATAGAAAAGCTGAGTATAAATATAAAAGCAGTTTAACCAGCAGTGAGCTACCATTTCACGCCAGTCAGAATGGCTGCGATCCAAAAGTCTACAAGCAATAAATGCTGGAGAGGGTGTGGAGAAAAGGGAACCCTCTTACACTGTTGGTGGGAATGCAAACTAGTACAGCCACTATGGAGAACAGTGTGGAGATTCCTTAAAAAACCGGAAATAGAACTGCCTTATGATCCAGCAATCCCACTGCTGGGCATACACACTGAGGAAACCAGAAGGGAAAGAGACACGTGTACCCCAATGTTCATCGCAGCACTGTTTATAATAGCCAGGACATGGAAGCAACCTAGATGCCCATTAGCAGATGAATGGATAAGAAAGCTGAGGTACACATACACAATGGAGTATTACTCAGCCATTAAAAAGAATACATTTGAATCAGTTCTAATGAGGTGGATGAAACTGGAACCTATTATACAGAGTGAAGTAAGCCAGAAAGAAAAACACCAATACAGTATACTAATGCATATATATGGAATTTAGAAAGATGGTAACAATAACCCTGTGTACGAGACAGCAAAAGAGACACTGATGTATAGATCAGTCTTATGGACTCTGTGGGAGAGGGAGAGGGTGGGGAGATTTGGGAGAATGGCATTAAAACATGTATAATATCATGTAAAAAATAAAAACTGAAACTCCAAAAAAAAAAATAAGTAATTTTTTTGCAGTAATGAAAAGTACAGTGTAAAATTCATTTTTACTGCATAGGATTAATTATAGCATAGAATTATTATTTCACTTGGTTTCCTGGTGACTCAGTGATAAAGAATTTGCCTGCCAATGAAGGAGTTGTAGGTTCAATCCCTGGGTCAGGAAGATCCCTTGGCAAAGGAAATGGCAACCCACTCCAGTATTCTTGCCTGGAAAATCCTAGGAAAGAGCAGCCATGGGCTATAGGCCATGAGGTCACAAAAATGTTGGGAAGAACTTGCCGACTAAACAACAAAATCTACAAGGTACTCTTTCCACTGCCGTTGATATTAGGAAAAATAATGAATGAGATAGATAGGCAGACAGGCAGATAGACATCCCCAGTAATGGCTAACTACCTTGAAATTTGCCTCCTCCTCTGTCGATCAAAAAAGTAAAGGAACCTAAATATAAAATCCATAAAGGATATAGATATTTGCTATATAAACTCAGAGGCTCATATTGAAAGTCACAAAAGCCAATATTCACTCTTTCCCTAAATCTTACCACTTATTAAAAGAAAAAATAAAAGCTTTTCCTTTCCGAAAGAGCAGTCTCACCATTTCTCTGTCTTCATCCACATATTTCTCCAAGTCACGCTACACCCTCGCATCATCTTCATGTAACCAACATCACACAGCTCCAAAAGTCTAGTTATTTTCTTGTCCTTGCTGTTTTATTTATTATAAAAATTAATCCTTTGAAGATTTTGGTATAGTAAGTGTTTAGTTTTGCATATTATTGACTGATATTAAGACAGATAGATTCGTTTGATACTGATGGTCAGATGGACTGATAGAAAAGAGTGAGAAGGGAAGGAAGGAGGAAGGAAAAAGGGATAAAGGAACAGATGAAGGGGAAAATCAATGAAACCACAGTCTCTTTTTCTGCTCCAAATGAACAATTGCTTTTCCTCAAAGCACAGTGAATCAAGTCTCTTTATTGCAATCCACAAACCTACATGCACAGATGTGGCTCTGCCCACATCTCCTACAGTGCCTCCTCATTCTACTTCAGTACCAGCCACTCTGGTCTCCGTTCTGGAGCACGCCAAGTTCATGACTGCCTCAAGGGCTTTGTATTTAATATTTCCTCTGTCTAGAGCTGTGCTTTTGAACTGGGGATGATTTTCCCCACCTTGGCTGTATCTGAAGACATTTTCTGTTGTCACAACAAGGAAGGTGCCATTGGCATCTAGTAGGTAGAGGCCAGGATTGCTGCTAACCATTTTATAATGCCTGGAATAGACCCACACAACAGGGAATTATCCACTTCCAAATATCAATAGCTCTGAGGTTGCGAAATCCTAGTCTGTACCAAAATCTTTCCTCTGATCTCTTTGATCTCTGTTCTCTCTTTTTTTTTTTTTTCCTGGTCTCTTCGAACTGGGGCCTGGTTAGGCGGGTATTTTCAGATTACCTTATCTGAAATAATAGCTTAAGTCTCTAACCTCTTAATGGGTTTACTTCATTTTTACGACACTTATCAACTTGTTATTGATGTTAAAAATAGATGTATGAGTCAAATAAAATAGTATGCTTACATTAAATGCCCAATAGTTCTAAGATGAATTCCATTTCCAAAAATGTTAAAATGTGAGAGAAAATAATACCATACAATTTAGGGTTGAGGAAGTGCAAAATCATCCAGACTGTACAGAAAACAAAACTGAGGCTTCAAGAGTTAAAGGAACTTGCCCAAAACCACATAACTATTTAATGGTTAAGCTAGACTTCTGACGGTTAGAGTCCTCTTTGAAGTCCCTTTAATGAGTTGAGTTGGGGCTGAGAATAGGATGATATAGAAAACTGTAGGGGTAGGAAAAGAAGAAAAAGAACGGGAAGGAAATGGAGAGAGAAAGTGTACAATCCAAATAAACTTGTTCTCAAACAACAAACAATTTCCCACACTCTAGGGCATAACATTTAGCTCATCTCTAAGAACAAATGACCAAGATGTTACTGTAGCACCGGTGTTCAAGATGTAAACTAGCAGGGTCAGTTGACACAACTATACTAAAGCGATCATAATACTTTAACTGTAAAACATTCTGCTGTAAAATGCAGCCAGCATTCGACCACTCAGCTAAGTATCCTCTCTGGACTAATTATTTTAAAAAATTAGACAGAAAACCGTTACAGTTTTAGGCAGTCTTGTCGACATAGGAGTAAAGCATGTTTCTGCAAACCAGAGGATGTGGGTTAAGGTGCTTAGCGTTCTTTACATTTTTTTTTTCTTAATAATATTCTCATCATGCTACCAGCAAGAGCTCTCAATGCAAAGATGCGAGGTGGTGCTAAGTGGGTTATGTGCACCACAATGTGTGATACTGTAGATAGTAAACGTTATATAAATGTCCTGGTATCAAAGTCCCCAAAGAAAGGGACAGGTTAAACATTCTCAGACTGACACTGAGAAGTAAAATGTGAATTTTGAAAGTTGAAATTGCATTCCTTTATTTATACAACTATAGATAGAGGTACTAAACAATCACATTGGAGGGCATTCTGAAATAATTTCATTCTGAGCATTACAAGACTACTAGGTAATTTGGGAACATTAAAATAGTTTTAAAGGAGCAAGTGCCAATAGAGGAAGAATAAACACATCAGTTATGCTGCAGGCTCCCTACAGAGGTTCTTTAGCAAGTGCTAAGGATTTGGAAGGAGACAACTTTCTTTGAATTCAGGTTCCATCACTTGGGCTAGTTCCTCAATTTTCTTTATGCCTCTATTTTCTGAACACTAAAGTGGAGATAATATTAATAGTGATATTAGCCTCACAAGTTTTGAGGGCTTTCCCAGTGGCTCAGCAGAGAAAGAATCTGCCTGCAATGCAAGAAACACAGGAGATGTGGGTTCAGTTGATCTCTGGGTCAGGAAGATCCCCTGGAGGAGGAAACGACAACCTACTCCCGTATTCTTGCCTGAAAAATTCCATGGATAGAGGAGCCTGGTGGGCTATAGTCCACATGGTTGCAAAAAGTTGGACATGACTGAATGACTAAGCAAGCACAAATTTTGATGAGGATTCAACACACATAGGGCTTCCCAGTTGACACAGTGGAAAAGAATCCACCTGCCAGTGCAGAAGATGCAAGAGACTCAGGTTCAGTCACTGGGTTTGGAAGATCCACATGAGTGGGAAATGGCAACCACTCCTGCATTCTTGCCTGGAGAATCCCATGGACAGAGGAACCTGGTGGGCTACAGTCCATGGGGAAGCAAAGAGTTGGACATGACTGAGTGACTGAGTGTGCACGTAAGCAACACACATAAGGCATGTAAGAATAGTACTGACACTCAGAAAATATTCAACAAATGGAAGTCTGATTGATATGAATGGCTTTTGCCTACTGCCTTGCAAGTTTCTAAAGTGACTCAATACAAATCAAAAGCATTTTATAGTCCTTGCCTGTCGATTTTCTTTTCTTTATTTCTTTTTATAATAAACTTTTACCACTGTGCAGAGCATATATCACTTAAACCAATGTTTTTGCAAAATTAACTCAGAATGTCAAACTTACCCATTTGTTCACAACAGAGTACCTCTCTTCTTTAGACTTTGTTAAATATATAAGTTGGAAATAGAAATTTTTCCTTATAAATTATTTTTTTCCCTACAATCTCTCCTCTTCCTCCCCTCCCTACATACAAAAGAAAAACCTCAAAAATGCAACAGTTGTTTTTTTTTTTTTTTTCTTTTCCTCTGTCAGATGTAAGTTTTGAAAACTTCACATTTATTGGTGGTCAGGTGGGAAAACAGCTTTCTAAAATGCAAACGTTTCTGAAAAGACCAGGGTCTCCTCTGGCAGCACGGGCTTCAAATGATCTGCCCACTGAGAGTATCTCAGTTTGATACATTCTGTTTCATAAAAGCTGATTCAGGCTTTAGACTCCTACAGGGTCTTCATAAAGTGGATATAAAATAATAATAAAAAAATAAGGCTATAGCTTAAAAATTTAATCTAAAAAACATTTATTTCTGATCTCAGCTCTCTCATTCTGGAAGAAACATGTTGATTTTCTTTTTCCAAAATATGTTTTACTTCCTTCAGTAAACTTTCTTCTGGTAGGATCCAAAGAAGAAATGGATGTGCTTAATTTGATCTTTGTAATTATACATCTGCTTCAGCAATAGAAACATTTTGGACTGAACTAATATTAATGTTAGTCTCACAGCTTTTGATGAGGATTCAACATATATAGGGCTTCCCTGCTGCCTCAGACAGTAAAGAATCCGTCTGCAATGCAGGAGACCTGGCTTTGATCCCTGGATGGGAAAGATCCCCTGGAGAAGGGAATGGATACCCACTCTAGTATTCTTGTCTGGAGAATTCCATGGACAGAGGAGCCTGGCGGGTTACAGTCCTAGGGATTGCAAAGAGTCAGATATGACCGAGAGACGAACACCAATTCAGACAAAGGGTCAAGATTTTTTTTTGTTTGGACCCACAGAAGGCCTTTAGGTCCATCATTCACTCTCAGACACCTTGTGACTCTGGTGGCTATAGAGATAGTAGTGTTCTTAGAAAAACGAAGCTTTGTTTTCTCATGAAAATTCAAATAGTATCCTGTTTCTCACGTATGCATGGAGCAAGTTAAGTAGAAATTTCTGAAAATGGTCATCATCTGACCTAAAATGCTTTAAATTATAGAGTTTAAATTTGAATGATGTGCTCTCTTTACCCCTTCCTAGAGAAGGGAGGCATGTGAATTCAGTGACACAAAATTATACTAATTGCGTAAGTTTGTTTTAACGGTACACGTCCCCAAATCCAAAACTTTTGTGGTGGCCTTGCTTTTGAACTGTGGTGTTGGAGAAGACTCTTGAGAGTCCCTTGGACTGCAAGGAGATCAAACCAGTCAATCCTAAGGGAAATCAGTCCTGAATATTCATTGGAAGGAGTGGTGCTAAAGTTGAAGCTCCAATACTTTGGTCACCTGATGCAAAGAACTGACTCGTTAGAAAAGACCCTGATGCTAGGAAAGATTGAAGGCAGAAGGAGAAGGGGATGACAGAGGATGAGACAGTTGTATGGCATCACCAACTCGATGGACACTAGCTTGAGCAAGCTCTGGGAGTTTGTGATGGACAGGGAGGCCTGGTGTGCTGAAGACCATGGGGTTGCAAAGAGTTAGACATGAATGAGCAGCTGAACTGAACTGAACTGAGCCAGGATGTCTTTACCACAATATATTTTTCTATCTTGTTAGAATTTCAGATTACAGTTGCATAGTTTTTGAGGAAGCGATGCTTCCCCCTAATCTAAAATGAAATACTAATTGCTTCTCTTTTTGTATTTACATGTAATTTAGGATTGTTAGTACTTTTTTTCCACTCTGAACAAGTTTCCAATTTTTGTATAGTAAAATACACTCATATAATCTTTCATTGCCTTCCCTGCTTTCAGTTCAGTTCAGTCACTTGGTCGTGTCTGAGTCTCTGTGACTCCATGAATTGCAGCACACCAGGCCTCCCTGTCCATCACCAACTCCCAGAGTTCACCCAAACTCATTTCCATCAAGTCAGTGATGCCATCCAGCCATCTCATCCTCTGTCGTCCCTTTCTCCTCCTGCCCCCAGCCCCTCCCAGCATCAGGGTCTTTTCCAATGAGTCAACTCTTCGCATGAGGTGGCCAAAGTATTGGAGTTTCAGCCTCAGCATCAGTCCTTCCAGGGAACACCCAGGACTGGTCTCCTTTAGGATGGACTGGTTGGATCTCCTTGCAGTCCAAGGGACTCTCAAGAGTCTTCTCCAACACCACAGTTCAAAATCATCAATTCTTCGGTGCTCAGCTTTCTTCACTGTCCAACTCTCACATCCATACATGACCACTGGAAAAACCATGCTTTAGTCTTAGAAATAAATCTGGACTTTATTTTCCTCTAATGTTTTATATTTTCTTATTTTTATATTTAAATTGAATATCTAAGATGATTTTCATGTAGTAAGTGAAGTAGAGATCCAGATTCATTATAGTGCAAATATTTAGCATTTGAAACAATAGCAATTATTAAAAAAAAAAAAAGAAAAAAAAACACAACATTCCCATCAGTTTAAAATGCTATGCTAATTATTTGCCAAACAGCATATATTTAGTTGTGATATCTTTTCTACTGTGCTGTGAAACCAACACTTTTTTCACCCACTTCCAGTACAAACTTGTCTCAAGTATTATAACTGCTTAATGCATTTAATTCTTGGCAGAGTTAACTTCCCTTCCTGCCACTTATGTTTCTGTTTTTGTTTTTTTTTTTTTAATTTTTGAAGATACTATTTCTAGTTAGTTTTTATTTTTTAAATGAAAATACATTCTCATGTCAGTTTTTCATGTTACCATAAATTTGATTAATATTTTAATTAAGCCTTCTATAAGAAATATTAACATTTGCTCAATATTGAAACTTTCTATCAAGAAATAAGGTGTATTTTTCTGTTTATCTATCTTCTATTATGCCCTTCAGTAGAATCTTATCATTTCTTTCATGTAAGAAATATATTTTCATATAGTTTTTTTTGAAATGTAATTGCATGTGATAATTCCATGGGACTGTTTTATAATCTATAAAAATTTATGAGAATATCTTTTGACTTGCAATTACACAGCTAGGAATTTACCTTGTAGAAATATTTCCCAAAGTACATCAAGTTATTTGTACAAGTATGTTGACTGAAACGTTGTTCATAATATTAAAAAATTGGAAGTGATTTAAATGTATATCAGTGAGGGGCTATCTAAATACAATACAGTCAGTAATTCCATATAATAGAATGCTTGCATCTCTGAAAATGATTATGGTAGATTACTATACACTGATATGGAAAGGTTTCCCATATATATATATCATTAAATGAAAATATATATAGAACAATGTGTATAGAAGGTTGACATCTGAATAAATTTTGTATAAATTTAAAAAAGATAATTACACTGCAGTATCCATTAATCATTTTTCTAGAAGGACATACCAATAATATTTTACTGAGGGAATTTATAATGATAATATATTTCTTAAGCATTTAATACAATTCAGTCATTGTTTTAAGTGCTTTTCATATAATAACTCATTTAATTCTCACCATAATCCTATGTGGTAGGTTATTACCCATATTTTACAATGAAGAAACTGGGATTATGAAACAATAAAATGCTCTAGAATATGGTTAGGAAATAAAGAAAAGAAGTAAAATTCAAACCCAAGAATATCAGCTTCATAATCAGCATTCTGAACCGATACATCTTTCTTTTAGAAGTGTTCATCTTTGGAGGGAAGTTCTAAGAATTTGAGGTAGGGATCTATTTATTTTGCTTTTACAACTTTTTTTCTACTAGTTTCCTTGTGATTTTTTTATAAAAATCTAACATTGTTCCCAATTTTTATCCAAGTAATGGATATGGTATTTCAGTTTTTATTTATAATTTTTGAATTTGTACAAAGCCTAAGGTGTTATATTGGCAAATTTAACAGCAAACAAATAGTGAAGATACTCACATGTGAAGGAGAATATCTTAGAGAAAATGCATCTCCCCCCAAGCAGGGAAGCAGCTGGTATTAAAGATATAAGGAGAGGAACATTGCACCAAAGAGTGGTCGGGAATAATACAAGGCAGTCTTTCTAGGTCTGGCCATCACCACAACCTGGTGACTTGACTATACATTAACCTACCTTTGGATTGATAAAAATTATTAGCAACACATGATAAAGATATGCAAATATTATAAATAAATCTAAACTAGAGTATCAACTATTGAGTAGAATTACTATGTATACATGGGATTTCCAGGTAGTTCAGTGGGTTAAGAATCCACCTGCAATGCAAGAGATGCAGGTTCAATGCCAGGTCCAGGAAGATCCCTTGGAGGAGGGCATGGCAACCCACTCCAGTATTGTTGCCTGGAGAATCTCTTGGACAGAGGAGCCCAATGGGCTACAGTCCGTAGGGTGGCAAAAAGTCAGATAAGATTGAAGCAAGTGAGCGCGTACACACTATTCATATAGCATGACTCATAGCATTTGTGACTATTTTGGATTCATCATTCCATTCACATAGAGATGGTGATGTAACAATATTACAGAATTATGCATGATATGTGACAGAAATACGACATGCTGGAATGACAGGGTCTTTACGTTAAAATAAATTGTATGAGTTACACAGTGTTTAATAGTTTCTGACTAGTGTGAAATAATGCTGTAATTGGGATTTATCCAAGCAGGAGTATTATCAATGGTATGGAGACACTTCCAAAAATTACTTTCTTCTGCAAGTTATTTGCATATCACCTACTGTTCCAAAAAAAAAGACCTACGTTGAATCTCTTATGTATTCCTTCTAGAGAGTGGTGTGTGCATGTGTGTGTGAGAGAGTGAGTGTACAGCTGTGTATAACATCAACTGGAAAAAAAAAAAAAAGGCTCAATGTGAGAGCTGAGAGTTAACTTTCATTTGGAGATAATGAGGACTATAGTCTGGAAGAGAGCCTCTCAGGTGGGCCGCTTAGAAGAGGTGAGAGTGGAAGGTCAATTTATATATGATTTTAGTGAAGTGGGGTACGTTCAATCCAGCACACATTTTGGCACAGGCTTTTTGCTAGCCTTGAGGAACACATGTCTCTGTTAATGATTTTAGTGTTTTTCTAGATCTAAGAAGATGAAAGAAATTAGGCTCATAAAATCTTCTCCTGAAAATGCCTATCTGTGGGCAAACTGTTTTGCTAGTTTTTCCTATAGCACACAGTACTTATTCCTGACCATCACCCTTTAGGGTGTGTTGAATGTCAGCAACTACTGTGGCTAGTGACTTTGTTCTCTTGGAACCAGTTGGTGAGTGACAATTTTTAGTTGGCAATAACCGTGTGGTAGTATATGTAATAGTATTTG